>NW_028274821.1:61252226-61555257 GCF_037043125.1 Eumetopias jubatus
GGTCAAGTGATTTTCACTGAATGTGCCTATCAGCAGATGCAGGATTGTTCTAGTACCTTCTCTAGGGCCGTTACATCCCTGCTTCTCCTGACGGTTTCACTAAGTGCCTTACCAAGCAAGTCTTCTTCTAACTATTCACACCCCAGAAGACTTAGCTGCAGACCTTGGATACCGAAACCCTGTGGTGGGGCAGGGGGCAGAGTGGGGAGGGCGTCGGTGGTGCTGAGTTAGGGGGGTTGTGAGCGGGTCCCCTGCAGCCTCAACCTCCAACAGACAAGCACAGCTTCCAGTTAACCAGTTTCAGCTCTGATCTTATTCAAAGAAAGGGGACCGGATGTTTTAAAGTTTGCAAACCACCCATCTAGTTTCATTCCCTTCTTATTCAGATGAGGAAAACTGTGGTCCGGAAGGTGAAGGGGATTTGCTTGGAGTCAGGCAGCAAGCCAGGGATGAATTCCCAAATGGACCTCATGTTTCCAGATTCCCAGGCCATGCTCCTGCCATGTAGTACATGAAGGTGATACTACCCCACTATGTCAGATATGTAATGGCCAGGCTCAAAGGCAGAAAATTTAATTTCAAAAAGGACTCCAGAATGTAATGCTCAGCGGGAGTAGCCTGGGAGTGTGCTGTAAAGCTGAGCAGGACCTTGGTAAGATTCCCTGGGGCCCCTGAAACTGGCAGCACCTTCCTTTCTGCAGCTAGGAGATTACCTGAGCAGCAGCGTGGGAAGGGTGCCAACTAGGGCCAGGTGCCCTGAGTTCCGGTCCTTCTCGGCGCCTCCCTCTCAGCGCCTGGTTTCTTCCTCTGCAAAGGGGGAGGGACATCTATGCTCGCCCTGCCTGCCGTCCTGGAGTTGGAGTGACCACAGATGGAAAAGCACTTCATGAACTTGAAGGACGAGACACAAATGAGATCCCAATTCTGACTTAAAAACAAATTTGAATCCCCTAGGGTATCTATTTTTTCACCCAGATATTAAGTACTCTTCTTGAAAGAGAGAAAGAAAGAAAGAAAAGAAAAGAAAGCCTTATTCCTGGGTAAGGTCAGAACCTCTCCAAGTAAAAGGTATTCTACTACACTCTAATCCCACAGCCCAGAGAAAGAAGCCTCTGACCCCCTTTCCTCAGTTTGATGCCCAGGAGCCAGGGGTCCACTGCCCACCTGGTTAGAGAATGCTGGGCTTGCTGACAAGGGGACATCTTGGTCCCCAAACACCCAGCCAAGGACTCCATCTCTTCAAGGTGGGAAAATGGCAGGGAAGGAAGAGTTATGGCCAGCTCCACAGCCTAGCATGAAGCCACGGCAACTGTTTTTGAGGGAACTTAAAAGGGATGCTAAGACTATACCTCCCCTATTTTTCCCACAGGGCCATCTTACTCTAGGATGGCAGGGCTCAACGGGACACGGGTAACCTCTGGTTCAACGCCACATTCCCAGGTGAGAAGACAAAGGCCCAGAGAGGGGACACACAGCAAGTCAGAGAGCAGGCAGAGGACAGCGTGACCCTACTCCCTCCTCCTACAACACACACTAATCAGTCACAGAGAAATGAGGTAAAGACTCATGGCTGACACAGGCCTTCTTGTTCCAGCCCTTCAGAATTACAAACATACCACCAGGTGACCTTCCCTGGGAGAGGTTAGATTAAAAAAGAATTCTCACAGAGCAATTCCTTTCAAAAGTATAAAAAAGCCACGTGCAGTCTGGTTTCCCAATGCTTGCCCTGCTAAAAACTACATCTGCATAGGAATCTAGTTTGCATCTAATTTGTAAAAACATACAAAAGCGGTCATCTACAAACACAGTTTCTCCAACTCTTCACAAGGAAAACGATGCATGACTTGACTCTTCCAACATCCTGTCATCAATGTTTCTAAGACCCTAGAAGGAAAGAGAGAAATGGATGAGAGGCAAGAAGCCTGCTCTGTCACCACAACTATGTGGTGAAGGTGGGGGAAATGATCCTTAACCCTAAATCTTCCTGGCCAGGGGTGGTGCTGGTGAGGAGCAGAGGGGCCCTGGGGTGTCCACGAAGTTCATGTGGGACCACTGGGTGCACAGTTCAAGGAGGCAGCATCCAGCTTAATACAAGGAAGAACTTTCAACTACTGGAAAACCCAAAGATGGATGTCTGGTGGTAGTGAGCTCCCCAACACTGGAGGTAAGCAAGCAAGAGCTGGCCAGTACTGCATGTTGTAGGGGGAACTGAAGACCTGTGTGGCAATGGTCTTAAAATTCCATGGTTCTTTGTGGCTCTCTTTTGAAAACTCCTCTATAACAGACTACATTTATAGCCTGGTATCATTGTGTGTGTGTGTGTTTAAAAAATATGTATACTTAAAAATTATATACATACTTAAAACAAATATGTATACAGACACACACACATAGGTACACACATATATATGCATACAAGTGTGCAAGACAGAAGTCCTGATACATGATATAACAACTATAAAAAGCAAAGAGTATCAGGAAGGCAACTTAAAGAACCGTCTCCTACCTGCACTCCTACTTGAGGATTTCCCACCTTCTATTTCCGTGCCTGTCTCCAGGAGCTCTAACTACTTCATCCACCATGCCACTTCCTCAGCGACATCTCCCTTGCTTTCCCCAGTTCTAAGCCACTTCTCTCGCCTCAAACTCGCACACTCCCCTCGCTTCCTTAACACTGTACTTCTTGTATTTTTTTTTTAAGATTTATTTATTTTTGCGAGAGCGAGTGCATGTGAGCACGAGCGGGGGTAGGGGGCAGAGGGAGAAGCAGACTTCCCGCTGAGCAGGAAGCCCGATATGTCACATGACTTGATCCCACGACCTTGGGATCATGACCTGAGCCGAAATCAAGAGTTGGCCACCTAACCAACTGAGCCACCCAGGTGCCCCTGGAGCAGAATCTTTAAATGCGATTGTGTGCCTGGCTCAGTGGCTCGCTCATCCCCTCGGCCATGAGAATGGACCTTCTGCACACTGGGATTGCTCCTCTGGCTGGGTCCCAGTGTGACAAGACACATGGAGCAGAGCCACAGCCAGCCGACCGGCCAAATGACAAGGAATGTGAGCAAGACAGAAATGCTGGTGGCTGTGCATCAGCCAGCTCCAGGGGTTGTCACGCAGCCCAAGCTGGCTAATTAAGGGGCTCATTTCCTAGGTTCATGGCCAACCTGTCGGCAGGGGACAGATGCAATCCCAGCTCTCACCCGGGGGGCGGCTATAAGGACGAGGAGCCGAGGGGCCCGGGGAGATGCAGATTCTTCCGGACACGCTGCTCAGCACGTGCGGTGCTGAGGACAGGGAGGTGAGGCCTGGACATAGCAGAGCTGCCAACGAGGACAAACCTGCGGACAGCAAATGGAGCTCAGACTGTCTCCTTTGCACACGGGTGCTGTCACCGTGACATCTGCTCTCTCTCTGCCCCCTCTAGGACTTGAAGGAAACATTCTGTTCAGCTTCAGAAACAGAAAGAGACAACTGGTCTTTACCACCTATGGACACCCGCAACGTTCACAGCTCCTGTGTTTGCACGCCAGGTGGGAGGCCCAGAGTGGTACGAGTGTTGAACATACTAGAGATTCTACCTGCTAACTGTAGTATGTTCCTAACTCCTGTTTGGTATTCCTCTGGTTTCGATTTATGTATTTTTTTTCTTTGTTACTATACATCTTATAAGCCATCTCAATCTCTTGTGACACAGGTGTATAAATATATGATATGTACCTGACTCCATCACATGCGGTCATCTGGAGCTGGGAGGTGGGGGGCTGTGTATTTACTCAGATCTAGAACTGTCACGGTGCCGTGGGACTGGGCCTCCCCAACCGCGTTGGCGGAATGGCACAGGTACACTCCCTCATCTTCCTTTCTCAGAGGGTTGATCTAGAAATAAAACAGGCAAGTTTATGGCACGGCAAAATCACTTCCTTATTTAGTTCCTAAGATATATCTGAACACTTATTTTTCAAAATAAGATAGGGCTCACTATTCCTCTTCTTGCCTTGGTTGCCAAGAAAGAGTTAAATTTTCTTCTCTGTACCCTCTCTATGGCGGCTCTCATTTCAATGTTTCCTTTGCATTCCTACCTTTTACTGTGAGCTACCTGGTCCTTTTATTGAAGGTGACAGGTATACCTCGCAAGTTAAACAAAAATCGACTGACCAAGGAATGGCCCACAAGTGCTCCCAATGGAGACAGCCTTACGAAACAACACCAGAGAGAACATTTCCCCCTACGCCTTCTTGTAATCAAGAGGGGAAGGTGCTTGATTTCAAAAAGCCACACGGACCTGGCTGCATTCCGAGTCTCTGAGCTGGGCAGAGAAGTCACCAACCCTGGCACAGACGGGAGTGAAGCGAGGCGGACACCCACCGGCCCTCCTCAAGCAGCCTGTTCTCATGCCCCCGCAGAGCACACCCACACCAGCTCCCTCCTCTCTCGGCACAACAACCCCTGTCCACCGTGCGGCCTGGGCAGGGGGTATGCACACGATCTCGTGTTGAACTCACGCCGATTGCGGGGCACAGGGGAGCGCTGTTACCCTGATATTACAGGAGACTGGCAGTGAGTCACAGACTGTTGGGTCACAGGGCCCTCGGACCATGTGCAGTCCAAGGCCCTCCTCCTCCGACTGTGGACACTGAAGCTCAAGGGGCAGAGTGACTAGCCCAACGTGGGTCCCTGTCCCTCCCTCACTCTTTCAAACACATGGCATTCCCATGACTTAGTTAAGCTGAAGCAAGTGGTGCAGCAGAACCCCGAGTGGGGACACCAATGTGCCGGCCGTCTTCCCTCTTTCTCAGCCCCGTGTTCTTGGGCCGAGTGTAGTAGTCTCCTATGGCTGCTATAACTAATTACCACACACTTCATGGCTTAAAAACAACACACATTTATTACATTTGGTGCCTTTTTTAAAAAAAATTATTAAATATTTTATTTTTAAGCAATCTCTATGCCCAACGTGAGGCTCGAACTCACAACCCCGAGATCAGGAGTCACACGCTCTACCGACTGAGCCAGCCAGGCGCCCCTATATTTAGTTCTCGAGGTCAGAAGTCCCAGTGGGAAACAGGGGGCTCAAATGAAGCTATCGGCAGAGCTGCCTTCTTCCTAGGGGCCCCAGGGGAAAATCCATTTCTTGCCTTTCCCATTCTAGAGGCTGCCGGCATTCTTGGGCTTGCGGTCCTCTTCTTTCATCTTCAAAGCCGGAGATGGTGGCTCGTGTCCTTCCCATGCTGCCATCTCTCTGGCTCCTTCCCTCCTGCCTCCCGCTTCAGCATTTAAAGGGCTCTTGTGATTCTACTGGGCCCACCCAGGTAATCCAAGATAACTTCCTTATTGAAGTCAGCTGATGAGCACCCTTAGCTCCATCTGCAACCTTAATCCCCTCTTGCATATAACAGATCCAAAGACTCCAGGGATTAGGGCACGGACATCTTTCTGGGGCCATAATTCCGACCACCACTGAAGATCAGTTATACTCTCGGGGGTTAAACTTCCCTCACAGTTAGTGTAGGGTCCAACCAAAAAGGGGTAAGAACAGCTTTGAAATGTGTAACGTGCTATAGAAATATAAAGGGTGCTTTGTAACGGCCAGTCAATAACAGCCACTAATCCTAAACAAGTGAGATACCCACCAAAATCCAGGCTGCGGCCTCGTGGTCAGAAGGGCCCCCTCGCACCTGGACAGCGATATTGACGTGGTCACCAGGCAGGTCCTCCAGCACCTGGGTACCCTCAGGAGACTGTGTGACCTACAGAGGACAGAACAACCAGGAGTGGTTTAGAAAAAGCATCTCTGGGTAAGAACCACACCACACACATCCTTGCTGTCTTCATCTTCCTACTGACTCAAAGGCCAAACCCTGGCACCTCTTATTCCTATTAAAACGTCAGTGGCTTCATAAACCTCAATGTCTGTGCAGACAGCACCCCCTGCTGGACAGTAGCGATGCAGACACCACCACCATCTCAGAGGAGGGTCAGAGCTTCCCCGCCCTTCTGGGGGCTGTGGACATAGGTGGACAAGATATGCTGTGATCCACGCCAGTCTTTCAAAAATTGATCTGCGGGAAGATCTAGTTTTGGAATGGGATTTGGATAGTCTTTCTAAAACCCAGATCCTGTGAAGTAGGCTCTAACTTCGTTCCAGTGGATCCAGGCTAGATAAATAGATGAACTTTCTGGACAGCTAAGTGGCTGAGGGAGCAAATGGCACAAGGAAGGATGGCGACTCCCCTGCTCTGGGCAGAGCTTTGGGGTAAAAGTTTTGAGGCATAAACCTGAAGGCAGAAGAGTGACTTGTAAGATCTCTTTTTAAAACCCTCTGCTCCACATAGAATAACATACACATAAACACACAAGAAACACCTCTCTCTCACACACTCACGCACGCACGCACACGGAATTCTTGGACGTAAATACCTTCCTCCACGTGATGACAGGGGTGGGCACAGCCCTCACCTCACAGGACAGGTTCACCTGGGCCCCGGGGACGTTGTGAACACTCCGGGGTGGCGTGACGACCAGAGGAGCTGGTGGAAGAAGACAAGGGATCACAACCTTTACCCTGCCAGGTCCCAAGCACCCCACGTCTAAAATCCCCGGCCTGCAGAGAGCCCGCGGGGACGGTCCCCCGTGAGGGGGGCCGCAGCAGAGGAAAGCTCTTCACGCACAAAGAGCACACTCGGAGGCCGAGAATCATGTTTCCCTCAGACCTGGGGGGATGCCTCCATGCTTCCTCATCCATCGCCTTTGTTCTACCAACAGGAAAGCTGGGATCTGGAGGGGCAAGGCGGCTTCCCAAACCGCCCGCCACGTCTGTGGCAGAGCCTGGGTCTCGTCACACTCCCGCCCAGGACCCCGGGGGCCATCTGCTTGCAGCTCAGCTCCTTGAGACACGGAGTGGCTCAGGAGGGGCTGGTGTCACCTCACCAACGCCAAGTCTTCGAACAGATGGGCTTTCCTCCTTGCACACGGCGCAGTTCAAAGAACAGGCCCCGCAGAACAGCTGCCAGTGCACCGCCCAGACACCACCCCCCCCCCCCCCCCCCCGCCGTGGGCCAGGCCAGACGCTCGTTTGCATATCGCAGACCCACAGGCTCTGCGCGGCCTCCCCGCCACCCCTCCCAAGCCAGCACTAGGTCTGGGGACACAGGAGAGAGGGGTCGCTCCCTGGATGGCCGTCCCCAGGCAGGGCGGCTCTAGGCTGCCAGCACATTACAGAAAGGCGAGGGAGGGTGTGGGCTGGCTGGGACGGCGGCCTTGCAGGCATCTGAGAAGTGCTTAGCTGACACCCCACACCGCCCTCCTGCCGGTGCCCCCCACTTGCTCTGCTCACACTGGCGCTCCAAGAATCAAGTCAGGCCACCTCAGCGTTCAGGCCCTGCACCCGGTCCCTCAGTGGACCTGCCTGCACCAACATGGAAGGCACACCCCAACCCCACAGGGGATGCTCCCCCTCCTGCAGGCCCTAGAGGGTTAGGGTATGTGTCCTAGTCCAGGACCAGGGCGTCTGCACCTGTGTGAGCTGCTGGAGGACAGCTTGCTGGCAGTCCAGGTGTGCCCGCCGGCCTCCGCTGGACCAGACAGCAGCAGGGCCTGTCCCTGCATCTAGTCCAGCAGTGTCTTGGACAAGATGCAGTGGGGAGGCCTCGGCGGGGGGAGGGTCTTCCCTGCTTGGGTTTGCTCATCTGTAAGAGGGGGATAATACCCCCGGCTCCCTGGGCTGTTGAGCTGATCTTACCATGTGATGAGTGTGAGTGCAATGGTTTAAGTTAACAGGACATGTAAGTGGGCCCCAGAAGCACGTCTGCTAAACAGATGACTAGATGAAGAAACACATGGCAAATAAAGAGCAAACACATTCCTTCTCCAGCCATCAAACTGCAGGGTCTACGCTCTTGGGACTTTGCTGGGTGACTCATGGATGGTCCTGGAGAGGGAAGGGGCCTTTGCCTGCCCGGGTCCAGCTGCCATAAAAAAAGAGAGCAAAGGGAGGGAGGGAGAAGGCTGCAGGAGGAGGGATAGAGACAGGAGTGAAAGGGCACAGAAATAAGACTGGTCTGGCCCCTCCAGACAGAACTTGTCAAGCTGGTGCCAAAAAAGATCTCTGGAAAATTGTCTTAGAACCACAGAGTCTCAAACCGGAGGGGCCCTACTCCCCAAGATCCTGTGCCTGATCATCTGATGTGTTCAGCTAGCATCCACTTGCATGCCTCCACCGACAGAGAGCTCACTACCTACAGAGCCAGGCCTTTCCATCCTAGGAGAGCTCTGCTGGTAAGGAAGCTTGTCTTCCTTCATCTGGAGCTAAAACTTACCTCCCTGTAACCCCCACATGTTGGATCCCAGGGCTACGCCACTGGAACCCTACAGCTCCCTGGGTGCCCCATTGGCCTCCACTGAATACAGACACTATGCTCCCTACCCCCAGGCTGCTCTCTTCGCCCTTAGCCTGATCAGCCCACTCCTTCAGTTGTGCCCATTTGATTGCCCCCCAAGCACATGGCTCTACCCACAACACTGAGTGTAGCCAAAGTCCTCTATTGAACCAAAGTCCTAAGGCTCCTAACATTGCCCAAAGCATCCCAGACACCTGCAAACTGCCACAAAGAACCACAACACCCCTGCTCTCCAGCAGGGGCCCCATCTGCAACATGACAAAAAGTCTAATTTATCCACACCCTCCTGCCAACACCCCCTCCCCCGGAGCCCAACAGTCCTCAAATGGCTCGCTGGGGGAACAATCAGAACTGTATCTTATTCCAAAGCCCTCAGTGGATTCCAGAGGAACACTCAATCAACATGTTTTACTTTCATTCATGTAAAGTCATAAATTTTAAATGAGATTTCATCAATCCCTTTCAGGCCTAAATGAATAAACCAGTAAATCACATTTCAACATTCTCTCTCCTAGAATTTCCCTCTCCCTCTTTTAAAGACTGTCTTGGAAATGCTGTCTTTGCTACTGATCTTGTGGCAGAAAATATTACTTTCTTTGACAAAAGAGCCCCCAGCTTTCGATGATAAAGTAACATTCAAATTTTTATTTATTTTAAAATTGACATACAGCACATTTACTCCTTGTGGAGTGCAGCTCTTGAGTTTTGACAAATGCCTACAGTCATGTAGCCACCTAGAAGAGTCCAGTTCAACTCAAAAAATTTCTTCATGCTTCTCTTTGTCATAGTAATCTGGTTTTAATGTTAACACATCTGCTTTTAAATTTAAAATATTTTTATCCATAATAGCTCTTCATAATCAGCCATCATCATCATCACGGTAATAATGGTAATAAATGCCACCACCTGATTCTGAGAGCTCGCTGTGTGCTAGGCGCTCTAGTCTGCTCACAGGGATCAACCCATTCCATCTTTCCAGCAATTTCACCAGCGGTGCAGCTAGGTAGGGTTACTCGGGTTTAGATGGTTGGGCAAGGCTTTGAGCCCAAGCTCTGGCTCTGAGCTTTGTTTGTCCCAAAGAGTCTTGTCTTTTACTTAGATGACACTTCCATGTACACTGCTCCTTTCGTCCCTATACCTACCCTGCTGAGCAGGTGCTTTTATCCCCATTTTACAGACGAGAAAACCAAGACTCGGAAAGGTGAAGTGCGTGGAGGAGCAGGGACTCAAACCCAGGGACCCTGATTCCATCAACACTTCACTGAGTTTTAAAGTGAAATATTTGTTATCTGTATGGACTCCATTCCAGAACAAGAAAGAGTTCTTTAGGGACTGTGTTGGGGAGCCCCAAGACAATCCCCAGGTTCAGTGATTTGCTAGGAGGACTCACAGGCCTCAGCAGTCTGACTCACAGCTGTGATTTATTACAGTGACAGGAGACAAAGCAAACAGCAAAGGGAAAAGTGGCTCATGGGGTAAAGACAGGGAAAACCAGGCGGGGGCTTCCACGTGCCTCTCCCAGCGATCACACGGGACACCCTGAATGTCCCAGCAGTGCCTGGTGACAACACATGTGAGACGCCATCTGAGGGAGGCTCACTGGAGACTTCGAGCCCGGGATTTTTGTTGGGGCCAGGTCACCTGGGCCCCCTCTGCTCAGCACGTACCAAAATTCCTGGGTCCCGGAAGGAAAGCAGGCGTGCAGCATAAACCGTGGTGTTGGCCCAAACGGCTCAGGCCAAGAGTCACTCTTATCATTGAGGGGACGGCGGGAACTGTCCCCAAATCCAAGTTCCCAGATGCCAGCCAAGGGTCAATCTGGCCAGCAGGCCCTTCTAAGGACAGTCTCAGGCCTGCTCTGTTTACTCGTCTACACAGGAAAAAACCCTCCAGACATCACCCCCCAAGGAGCGGTTCTCCTGAAGACACTATTAAATGGGTGATACATTGTTTATACTCACAGGACATTCCCAACCCTACTGTCCCCAAGGGCTCATTTGAATGTGGTGCTGGGGTACTCAACGTCATGACTGCCACAGGCAGGACGGGATCCAGGTTCAAATCCTGTCTCTGCCACACCAATGCTGTGACGCGGTCTTAGTTTCTTCTTCTTTAAAATGGGCACGGGCATCAGTTCTCTTTCCTGGCCCCTCCTCTCTCCTCCCCTCTCCATAGGCTATTGGGAGGAAGAGCTACAAGACCCCTTGCAAACTGAAAGAGGCTTCCACAGAGACCCGAGGACCTGGCAGGCTGTGCTACCCCATGGGGAATCTCCTCGAAGTGCTGGGCCTGCTCCAGAGCCCCTACTGGCCTCCGGGGAGCCGGCCTCTGGGTGGGCCCTGCCCGGAGGCTCCAAAGGCGACACCTGCAGCCCTCATTCTGGTGAGCCCGGGGCACAGCCTGTTGCCTCCCTAGTGCCAGAACTGCCACACTTTCTTTTCTACCTACGTGTGACATGAGCAACGTGGATCTCAAGAGGGAGGATGGTGCCTGGTGGGCCCAGTCTGTGGTCTCTCTAGCTCTTCCTTGCTAAATACTTTGTTTCCTTCTGTCCATGCCAGCAACAGCTCTAGAAAAGCTGGGAGGGCACCGATCCACCCAGCAGGTAACAGAACAGTCACCCACATGTGCACCCACGGAGGTAGCGCTGGGGTCCCGGTGCCAACCACGGGAGCTTGGGCAAGCCATTAACCATTTCCTCCGGGTCTCTGCGCCCCCCCGCCCCCACATCCTCTGGGGTGAAGGGAGAGGATGAATGTGACTGAATTACTGACCGTGCGGGTCTGTACGAGTGAGAGGGGCCGACAGCATTATTATAGTGTGTGCTGACCTGTTCCCCCCCCCCACTGTCAACTAGATATGTCCTTGACGCCCAGAATGAAAGATCTTCCCAAATGCCTCTGAGGTTTCTTTCAAGTTAATGGTGCCCAGGAAAGAAAGAATATCAAAAGTCATCCCCCAGGATCCCATCTGCTTGTACAAAGAAGTGCACAACCAAAGAGTTTAATCACCAACGCATTGAGCAGCCCTGATAATTTATGCTAATAGTCATGTTCCGATGTGGAAGGAGAAACAGCTTAATACGGCTCCCTGCAGCCTGTGCCTCACAGCCCCTCCCTCGGCATGAAAGGCTTTTGAGCAGAGGCCCCCCCCCCTTCTTTGTCCCTCTCACAAAGTGGCACTCGCAGCCTCTCCTGGTTACCTGGTAACACACGCCTCGCACAGACTGCGGTGGAGCTGGGATGTCAACGGAGGGAGGTGAATTTTCTAAGATTCAGGATCTCAAGAGCTCACTGAAGCTTTGGGGGGAGCCGGGGTCCTGGTGGGTATTGGCCCGGGACCCTGTTCCTACCTAATCTAGCATTCAAAACATGCTCTCAACCTGCTGCCTGCAGGATCCCAGCCCCCTCCCCATGTCAGCCACCGGTCAGGGGGCACGCACGGAACAACACAGCCTTTTAAAATAATGACAGCAGCAACAAGAACGCCATGCCACCTTATAGCAAAGAAAGGAAACCAATAACTTAGTACGGAGCGAAGCTGCATCCCTCAGCCTGGCGCTCGAGGCTGGCCCTGGCCCTGCCCCAAGCCGCTCTGGGCCTCGCCCCTTTCCCCAACCATCCGCCTGTGGAGCTGCCCAGCAGCCCAGGGTCACACCCACCACAGGGTCTCCCCTACCTGCTCTTACCTCCCCCTCCCCCTTTCTCCCCAAGAATTTTCTACAAGTCCTTCAAGGTTCCGCTCAGATATTTTCCCTTCTATGAAGCCATCCCCGTTCCTCTCAGGAGCCGTCCCCCAGTGCCAAGCAGGAGGGCCAGCAACAAGCCTTGGGGGGAAATCAGGAAGGTGAATCCGGACGGAGAAACCCCTCAAGATTCAAGGGTGGCTAATTTGCAGCCTCTTCCTAATCAGGTGGCCATCGGGCTAGAGGTGCATGGCTCCATCTAAAAAGGGCCAGGCAAACCCAGGCTGGGGCCCCATCTCAGCTAGGAGCTAGGCACGCAGCTCCAGGGAGTTCCCTTCTGTATGCCTCAGTTTTCCCTTCTGTTAAATCGGAGTGAGATCTGGCCGGGGTAGTTGTGAAAATTGAGTAAGAAGATGGGATGCAAGGGCTATTTCCAACAGTATAAAAATGATTCATACGTGGAAACAGGTCGAGTCTTCATTCAATGTGTTAATCAAAGGATTGCACTCATTATTAGGCATTTGGGGGGAATTTCAGAGCATAGGAAAAGGCCAGAATTTAAGCCTGAAAATGGTTTCAGAGAACACTTCGCACCCTGTGTGGAAGCTGATAAATAGTTACTGAGGTCTCATTCAGTCTAAGTCAGGTGCTTGCTTACTGAAGGGTAGGTGAGAGCCGGCGAGGGGTGATTTTATTAACAATATTGAAACAGAACAGCTGCTGCTAGGACTCAGCCGTTTCCTTCCCACCAGGGTCCCTGGGGGCATTGTTAAAAAGTACCCCTGCTTCGTCCTCTGAATAAAGGATGGCTTTGGGGCAGCACAGAATGAGGTGCCACCTGGGCTAGGAAAGATGCCCCTGTCCACACCTCTGTGCTTCACCAGGACACCAGCGCAGGGGCCACCCAAACATTTCAGGACACAAAGACAGGGGACCACAGTGCCTCGGGCTACTGCAGATGACACAATTGTGGGTGGGGAAGGAGAGCTAAATCGTAGGGAGGCCTGCTGCCTGTCACTAACGGGATCATTAAAAGCAGTTTCTGACTTTCCTTCCTTTTGGCCCCTTGAACATCTTTACTCAAGGGGCCTGTGCCTGGAGTGGGCCTCAGAGCCCATAGATCAGAGTGGAGGAGCTGTCACGTTTACTTGTCATTTGGTAATTTTCAGTGAATTAGGGATATGGGGTTGCCGTCTGCCATCTGGCCGCACTCTGGTAACCATGGCAACCACCACCTGCCTGACTTAACACTCTCAAGTCCTATTCTGAAAGAGCACTACCGAAGGCGTCGGGGTCCTGGGTGCTGGTCAGGCTTTACTGATCACCCTGCCTGTGTCTCCTGCCCCCCTGGGTCTCAGTCTCCTCTGCACAATGGCAGATTTGCTCCATGTGTCTTCAAGGTGGCTCAGTCTTAGGAACAGAATATCACTCCAGGGAAAAATCGTCTGAGACTATCTGCACCGGTTAGATTCTGGGGACTTGGTCAGCATTTCTTGGCGTCTCCACCATGTGGAGTGAAAGTGTGACTTGTCTGGAGACAAAGAGAACTGCCTGTGAATTAACGGCTAAAGAAAGCAGATTGTAAAAAGGAGTGATAGGAACTAGAAGGAAGGAGGCAGGACTGTTGAAATGCCACAGGGCAGAAACAAAGGTTCAAAATGGAAGGGACCTCAACTGTGGCTCCACAGGGCTGACGGGGCCCAGAGAAGGGCAGGGACCTGCCCAAGGTCACTCAGGGGACCAGTAGCAGCTTAAGAAGCACCCACCAGCTCTTTCTTCCATTGGAAGCCCCAGCCAGGAATAGCCAATGGTGACCTTCCCGTGCAATGGAACTGCTTCAGCCCCCTCAATGGGCAGCATATTGGTTTTGTGTTGCCCGGGACAGGAGACTTCCTGCCCCATCCCCAACAACCCGCTGGGTCTGCTGCACATACGTGGAATGCTTGGGGGGAAATAATATGAGAAATTACCCAAGGCCTGGAAAAGGTTGTCCCCCACCCCAAGGCTTCCCTGTTGGAGCTAAATTCATTACACCGATGTAGGCATTTAGGTCTAGACTTGGGTCTCCAGGCCTAGGCCAGAACCCCAAGCCAGGCTCCTTGGAACTTGCCGGCCATAAGTTCACTCACCCTCAACTCTCCACTGCTCCCTCCAGGCAGTGTGGATGGGGGCAGCTCTCCAAAACCTAATGGGCCATCAGGGTGCTCCGCTGGGCATCCCTTACCAATGTTTTTGGTCTGTTTTTGTTTGAGTTTAAAAAATTACACATAGAGGTGGGCAAACAAGGCATCCAAACATGACCTTCCTGGGATGTTAATGAACCTTAAGTTTCTATGTACCCAGCAATCAATACATTTCCATTCCTTTACCCGTGGAATCATATGAGCCTTAGACCCGCAAAACCCAGGTCTGGCCCTGATGGCACCATCATCTTTTCAGAACTTAGGTCCTCAAATGTCTTAACCTGTCCTGGGTGGGAGATCCCTCTCCTGGGTGGGAATCCCAGCAGGTTCCCAACCCTGGGGTTCTCGCCCAGTGATTCCTGAGTCCCTGTCTGGAGCTCCTCCTCCTCCAGCATCTTCACCTTCCCTCCCTCTCCATTCAAAAACCCCACCTGGCCTGGCCCACTGCTGGTCCCAGGGGACTTAAACTCAGTAGGACAACCCAGCCCCCCCCCCAGCTCCCAGTCTGGTGGAGGCCTACATGGCAGGCCTGCACGTAACTTAAGGCCTTTTGGTAGTTAAGTACCAAAAGAGACAGTAGGCTCACCAAAACACTGACCAGCTCAAGGGCTTGTATCTCCACGAGCTTGGTAAGGAAGGGTGAAGGATATGGATTCCTGTCCCAGTCTCCTTGAGTACCTGGCCAGGTAAGAAAAACTGCTTCTGAAGGGAAAACTGAGGCTGTGGATCACGGTGCATGCAGGGATCCTCTGCCCCACATTCCAGAGGGCTGGGGTCCCTCTTTCTCCTCCTGCCCCAGCACCGCGGGGCAGAAGCCGGACTCACCAAATTCGCAGGGGCCATCGCGCGCCTTGTGCAGGTGGCCGGGGTGCGGGCGGGGCGCGTGCCGGGCGCGCAGGCGCAGCGCGCAGATGCTGGGGTAGGAGCGGCCGTCGGAGCCGCAGACGGCGCCGCGCTGCGCGCACACACAGAGCCCGGTGCCCTCGGGCGCTACCCCCGCGGCGCGGCTGGCGCACACCAGGCCGGGGCCGCAGCGCGCGCCCGCCCGCCCCCCGCAGCTCGCGCCCTCGGCGCCCAGGCAGCGCACGCAGCAGCCGCACTCGTCGCGCGCCGCGATCCCGGGCGCAGGGCAGCGCGAGGGCGCCGGGCAGCGCTCGGGCCGGCACGGACCGCACTCGGGGTGCCGGCCGCCGGTGGCGCGGAGCCCGAGGCCTGGAGTCAGCGGCGGCAGCAGCAGGAGCAGCAGCAGCGGGCAGAGCGAGGGTGAGCGTGGCATGGTCTGCTTCGGGACGGCAGTGGCGCCTCTGCTTCGCGCTGTGCTTCGCGCGCGCCGCGCCGCCACCCCACCCCGCCCGCCTCGCGGCCGCTGATTGGCCGGGCCTCCGCCGCGGGGCGCCGCAGCCGGCTGCCGGGGTCCGCGACCCGTGCGGCGGGGTGGGCTCCCGGCCGCCCCGGTTCCGAGCTGGAGGGATGTCCCGAGACCTGCTCTCCTAGACCCAGTGGGCTCTTGGGGAAACAGACCCACTCGGGGCGGGAACTTGCCCAAGGTCGCTGTGGTAGCGCCGTGACGGGCTGTACGGTCTTCAGATCCAAGGCTAGCTCCAAATATTATGTGCCTTGATCCTCCCAGAGGGATGCGCTTTGTAATTTTATTTTGCGTTTAGTAGTTTTCAAAGTTTTATTTTAAAAAGAGAATATATGGTTTAAAATTTCAGAGGTTACAAATGGATGTAATGATGAAAAGAGTTTCCCTTCCACCCTGTGACCCAGTGTCCCAACCCAGCCTCAAGAGGCCGCTCATTATCAGTCTTGTGTCTTTGCAGAAATTTTGTATGTCCATTAAAGCACGTATGATTGTATAGCTCCTCTCTTTAACACACACACACACACACACACACACACACACACACACACACACGGTAGTGTGCCCTGCACATTACTCGACCCTTGGTTTTCCCATCTATGGTATTTTCCATAGTTTCCCTACCTCTTATCATTTCTGAAATCGGGCTTGTACAAACAATGGAGCATTGTTTTTCTCCCCTGAATGCTACTGAAGCCATGGTTTATTTCTCAGTCAAAAGTGACTTTGGTTGTGATGAGATCTGGCGATCTATTTTGGATTGGCCTCAGACTTTTAAACTTTGCACAGCGTTTAATTGCACAAAAACTGCAATCATTTAGCCAGTTGTTTTGAGTCCTTTTGTTAGTACAAGTAGCGCTGTGATGAATGTCCTGATGCACATCTGCGGTTAGTGGGGAGTGGGTGTTTGAAAGACATGGTAGCATGTAGTCAGTTATTTATGCATGTGGCCCCTGCCAGCCGTCAGGCTCTGTGCATCCTATCCCTGGCCCAGCCCTGGCAGGGGACCCACACAGGAACCTCCAGGGGTTCCTGATTGCTGGAGTTGGATGTGTGGCCAAGTGAAGGCATGGGCTGGAGGGAGGGACTTGCTGACCCAGCTGTATGGATGGCTTTTTCTGCTCACCCCTTAACTCTCACTTGCCCTGTGGAGTTTTCTTCCTTTTCTGATTCCTTAGAGATGGAGAAGCTTCTTGGATTGGTTTCCATTTCCTTTAACAGAAGTAGCCCAGGGAACTCTGGTTTCCAGAGTGCCAGTTAACACTGTGGGCAACATCTGTTGGCTCCTAAAGATTATAGGGGAAAAAACAAAAAAGAGGAGTTCTCCTGGCAGGGAAGGGGGATGAGGCACCTCTGTTGTCTGATAGGTAGTGAGTTCCCATGATGTTCTACCTTCCCCGCTCACTGCTGGCACACATGGGAAGCTAGCTTATACAGCGCTTAGGGTGGGCGCATGCACACTCAGCAGCTGTTGAAGTGAGAATGAATGTCCCAGTCTGAGGAGGTAAGGTGAGGAGAGGTTTCTCCATAAACGGGCCATAGTCTTGAATCTCAAGCTTAACAGTCAGGCCATTCATAGAAGACCCTAATCCAGGCTGAGAGAAAACAAAATCCCTGACTCCAGGTCTCTTGGTGGGACGTTCCAGAGTAGAGAGAGGGGTGGGTTTTCATGCATGAGGGGTGGTAGTTATGGAGGGACAGACTTCAATTAAATACTGCATAAGAGGGAACATTGCAAGATAGGGAGCTCTGTAAAGATGGAAATTTAGATGTTGAGCAGCCAAGATATGATAGACGGTTTGCCCTCTTGCTGTAAACAACTATAAAACCCACACAAATTGATACAACAACCGTGTGTAGGTACTGGACTTCGAATGGGGAATATCTGGGTGGACTCAGGTGAAGCAGATGAAGTTGAGAATCTTGAGCCTCTGAGTTAGTCTGAGCTTCCCCCAGCCCCAGTGGAAGCAGTTCACAGATTATGTCTGAGAGGATTCACTTTACCTTGTTTAAGGACCCTGCTAAGGGCTGTTACCTTGCAAGGCATACCTTTTCTCTTCAAGACCTACCCCACCTGCCTCTTGTGGCCACTAGACTCACAACTGGCCTTAGAGTTCCATATACTTGAGCAGGGCAAGTACAGAGTCTACTCTGAGAAAATATAGCTTCTATACCACAAGAATGTCAAGATTTTGCTAAACTACATTGCAGCAACTTGGGGAGTACATGCAAGAATGGATTATAAGGATGGAAGACCAAAGAGAACAGAATATAACTTTTTATTGAGTTGATATGAGTGTACTTACCTGAGATTCTGGTTTCAATGTGTTGGTTTGTGTAGCTGGAAGTGCCTGTAGTTTACTTAGCTGTTTAAGTGAAACTGAGGCTTAATGATTATCCGCATTTAGTTAATTTGAGATGCCAGTACTTCCCTAGTGTGTTGCAAAGGAAGACATAAAAAAGCTTAGGAGTCCAGTCGGTTAAGTGTCTGCCTTCAGCTCAGGTCATGATCCCAAGGTCCTGGGATCGAGCCCCGCATCAGGGCTCCCTGCTCCGCGGGAAGACTGCTTCTCCCTCTCCCTCTGCCTGCCGCTCCCCCTGCTTGTGCTCTCTCTCTCTCTGCCAAATAAATAAAATCTAAAAAAAAGGCTTAGGGGAGATGTTGAAATAGATTTATTATGGACAGCCTGCACAACCAAGCACCCACTACATTCCCCACGGGGGTCCAGAGGATATCTCCTTCCCTGTGACATTGGGAAATTCATTAGCGGGGGGGGGGGCACTGCTATCCCTGAAAAGCTCTGTGAGTGCTCTCCTGTGTTGGCCACATATGATGATGAGAGCTGCCCCCACTGAAAGGAGCGCCCTGAGTCCTCTGGGGATGGTGAAATTGCAGAAGACCAGAGGCCAAGTGGTAGCACTTAACTGCCAAAGACGTAGCAGGGTGTCGTTACCATGATAGACAGTAGGATGGAGTGGACCTCCTAGTTTTGACTCACAGGGGTCTTTGGCATTGTCTGGTTGTCCTAATGTCCCTAGGAATGAAATAGTGAGCATCCTACTAAAATGTTACTTGCTGTGTACAATGGAGAAAAACTCCAGGTCTGGTGTCCAAAAGCTGATTTGAATCACCAGGTTCTCTTATCCAATTTTCAGACTTAATTAGAAGGAGAGGCCAGGTCCCCTTAAAGAAGGATGTTATACAAATTCTATAAATCCTCCTCTAAGGCCTTCCCAGAAGTACCTTTGACCCTTTACTGGAGTGGCTCACTGTAGCCCACAGTTAAAGGGGGGCTTGCAGCGCTCAGGGCCCACGATCAGATCACAGTGAACCATGGGGCCCCTGGGTGGTGCCGTCAGTTAAGCATCCAACTCTTGATGGCTCAGGTCATGATCTTGGGGTTGTGAGATCGAGTCCCGTGTCAGGCTGTGCATTTAGCAGGGAGTCAGCTTGGGATTCTCTCTGTCGTTCTCCCTCTGCCCTTCCCCCTGCTCTCTCTCTCAAATAAATAAATAAATAAATCTTTATTAAAAAAATTCACAGTGAATATACACATTTGGCAACTGGCAGAATCCCAACATCAGTTCTGTGACACATGGAGGAAGGGCTATTATAAGAGGCAGGGTCACATGGAAGCCCCTGAAACTTTCCTTTTTTACCAGGAGAGTTATCAGCTGCCATCAGTTTCCTCGTAAATAATTGAAAGAGAAGTCACCTTGCCATGGGTAGGATTCATTTTCTTAGAAGGCAGCACAGCCTGGTCTCACTTGAGGAAAGCATTTGCCTCCTTTTAACATGCCCTTGGCTCTACTCCTTTCAAAGTAACAGTGTCATTATTGTGCTAAGGAGTATTTGGTCTCTTCCCGAGCCGGTGTAAACATAAATGTGTACAGTTGACCCTCAATGCAGATTTCAGCTGTGCAGATCCACTTATATACAGATTTCTTTTTTTAAAAAAGATTTTATTTATTTGAGAGAGAGCGTGAGAGAGAGCACAAGCAGGGGGGAGCAGCAGAGGGAGAAGGAGAGGCAGACTCCGGGCAGAGCAGGGAGCCCCATGTGGGACTCGATTCCAGGACCCCGAGATCATGACCTGAGCCGAAGGCAGAAGCTTAACCAAGTGAGCCACCCAGGCGCCCTGCAGATTTCTTTTATAGTACAGTCCCGTAAATGTGTTTTCCTTGTGATTTTTCTTAATTATTAATTTTCATTAATAACATTTTCTTTTCTCTAGCTTATTTTATTGTAAGAATTCAGGATTCAATACATAGGACATATAGAATATGTGTGGGTCAATTGCGTTATCGGTAACAGCATGCTATTAGCAGTACGTTTCGAGGAGTCAAAAGTTATGTGCAGATTTTCAGCGATGCAGGTGGTCAGTGCTACCCCCTTCCACATTGTTCAAGGGTCAACTGTAGTTGTTTTTTTCTTATTCTCAGGTGTCTCTCTGTTGGAGGGGAGATGGTTCTCTGTTCATCTTGCTCCATCACGTCCCTAATTTGTAGATTCATTGATGCATTCTTCATTCAGCAAAGCTCTCGGAGGGCCTGATACTGCTTACCGGGCCTCTGCAGGGCACCAGGGGGTTAGATGAGTGAGCCGGGCGCTGTGTGCTCAAGAGGGTGGCCTCAGGAAGGAAGATTGGAAGCAATTTCAGTGCAATAAACGTGACTACAGAAAAGTGCTGGGGGAAAAAGAGTCCACCTCCTGGAAAAAGTGCTCTCTAAACTGAGCCTTGAGGTACCAGTAGGTGCTTGGAAACATGGAATCCAGGCCTGAGCCCCATAGCTCGGGTCTGTGTTGCTGTCTGACAGACTGACACCTTAAAGGTGGGGAGGAAAGGGATAGTACATACCCACGGGGGAACCAGAGGATAAGTCTTTGAGGAAAGTTCCTGGTTCTCCGTTTTTCCCTTCAGCATCTTTCCCGGTGCCTCCACCAAACGCAAGGTTTGTGTGGCGGCCACCTGTGCACACTGCCACCTTGTGGACAATGTAGGGATTACAGACCTAGAAATGACCTTATTCCTCGTTCATCAATCATTCCTGATAATTCCAATGAACCAACGTGCTGGCATAAGGCACTCCCGGTTAGGAGATGAGAACAGAAGTGGGTACAGATAATCACTGTGTGCTCAGAGGTATGAGTCTGTCTGAAGCAATGGGGTTCTTGAAGGAAATCAGGGAAGGCTTCACAGAGGTGACATCCAAGTGGGGTCAGGTAAGGAGAAAGGGTCTTTAGAGACCACCTCCAACATCCTCACTTTACAGAGGGGGAGAATGGGAAGAATGGGAAGAAACCTGCTCAAAGGTGCAGAGCCCTGCAGGGCACAGCTGAGGGAAGAACCCAGGCCTCTAGGTGTCCCAGCACAGACCTCCTTTTCCAGTACATGGTTGGCCTTCGGCTTAAATGGGTCCCCCTCCTGGTGCTCCAGAAATGGCCTTTGCAGGGTCCGATCTGTTGCTCCGGTCTGTCCCTGCGCAACCCCAACCCAGCAATTTGTCCCGGTCTGCCTTCTGGTGCAGTAATCTCATTCTTTGCATTCCATCTGTAAGCAATTGCAAAGCACCAAAACCTTCCCCAGGGAGGACACGGTGCCTAAGCCAGGATCTTGGCCCAACATGGGACGAGGGCCCAAAGTGTGTCCCTAGAGTACCTGTCCTCGGGGACTGGCATACTTCTTGGCATACAGGTACTTTGTAAATATTTGTGACAAGAATGAACGGGTGAGGGCAGGGGAAGTGGATGGCGCCTGAGAGGTGAGTCCAGATCTCCCGCTGACTTCTCCAGAGTTGAGTCTAGTCTGGGAAGATAAACGGGGGCGGGGCCCTGTTGAGGAGTTTGTCTTCATTCTGCCAGCAGGGGGAGCCAGGCCTGTTTCCGATGGAGAAGGAGCAGGATTGGAATATAGATTCGTTTCATTCTTTCTCGAAGTGAGAAAAATTGTCTCTAGTCAAGGGGCATACCGGCTCCAGAAAGCTGTCATTGCTACCTGATAAAGAAATTGCACTAGATCATCTGGATATCTGGGTTCTTTTGTTTCTAAATTTAATAATTAAGCCAGCCGTATGTCTTTGGAATGAACAGAGGCTGTCCTGTGATAAGCTCCCAACGCTCAGGAAAGAAGCACAGTCTTTGTGATGCACTGGTGAATTCCCTTCTGGCCTGTCACCAAACTCTGAACCCTGCTAAATACACACCTGCAAGACAGTAAGCCTGCCTCGCCTGGGTTCTGGTGTAGTTATTCATCTCTTTCCTCACTCTCTCATTGCACGGCTCCTGGAAAGAGGTCTCTAGCGGAGTGCTATAGGGCTCTATTCAGTGCTTTTATTGGTTATGTGGATGAACTCAGCACAAGTATTCAAACGTCTCAGGAACGGGTCCTTATTACTGTGGATGAAATTTTGCTGAACTCGAGCATTTTAGGTCAGGCGATTTAGCTTTCTTCCCACTTTAAGGTGGCTACCTTCCCAGCCTCCCCAAGGCAGTCGGTGGCAATTCAACAATGACCTTTCCTTAATGGTGTGAAGAGAGGAATTGTAGAATTGAGGGAAACCACCATTATAATCCAAGAATTTAAAATAGCCGTTTGAAGCCTGGGCAATGGAGTCAGAAAGCACCTGGCAGATGGAAGTTCCCGGAAGAGATAGCTTCTCCACGTGTCTGGAGGGAGAAGAGCTTTGCAGCTTTTCTCTGAACTGTATGGCCTGGATGCACCAAGAACTTCTTCTTCCAGGGAAGGAGAGGGCCTGGTTTTGGAGGAAACATATTTAGTGTTTCTTTGTTTCCAGACAGCCAGTAACAGAGTTATGTTGGACCTGATCCTCCTATGTCTCTTTTTCGTTTTCCTTTCATCATTTTCAGTTTTGAGAATAAGCGTTTTCAAGGCTTCCCCTGTATTCCAGGCGTTGAGTTGAACCAGATCTGGTTGTGGCTTCCAAGTCACGGTGATCTACGAGGGGAGCTGGGACTTAGACACGATGAACTGGGATGTGACTGTCTACTCCATCAGTACCCGGCAGAGAGTGGGCACCCCCAAATGGGTGATGTTCGAGTGCTTCCTGTGTGTTGGACACCCTCCTACAACACTTTGTGCATGTTGGCTCATTTCAACCTCAGGTGACCATGTAGCACGTATACCTTATCTCAGGTTAAACCAAAGATCACAGAGGGTAGCAGTGATTTGGTCAAAATTAGACAGGTAGTTCACAGTGGAGTAGGCCCCAAAGTCCACACACTGAACCACTGCCCCAGACTGCTTCTCCATACCTATGTGTCACGTAGCACATAAAGAAGGCCTAATACATGCCATAAGAGATTCAGACCATGCCAGGAGAAGCAAGATTACACCGTAGTGGCCCGGAGACACTTCATGCCAGATATTATGCTTGAGGTAGGACTTGCTGAACAAGAACAGTAGTGATATGCAGAAGGGGGAGAAGGTGTTCTTTGTAGGCGTAAAGGGGTCAAACACAAATGGCCTGAATCTGTCAGTTATGGTTCTGTTCGCTGCCTGTGGGGCCCTCTCCTGCTCCACCAGAGCTGATTGGACCAGGGGTGTTACGGACTGAATTATGTCCCCCCACAAACTCATACCTTGAAGCCCTAACCGCCAGTGTTTTAGGCTGTGACTGTATTTGGAGACGGGCCTTCTAAAGAAATAGTTAAGTTAAAATGAGGCCATCAGGGTGAGCTCCAATCCAATCTGATTTGTGTCCTCCTAAGAAGGGGAGATTAAGACAGAGAGAGAGAGAGACACCAGGGATGCACATGCGCAGTGGGGAGGCCGCGTGGGGACAGTGAGGAGGCACTGCTCTGCAAGCCCAAGGGAGAGGCCTCAGTAGAAACCAGCCCTGCTCACACCTTGATCTTGGACTTCCAACTTCCAGAACTGCGAAAGAATTAATTCTGTTGTTTAAGCCCCCGCTGTATGTGGTATTTGGTATTTGGTATGGCTGCCTTAGCAAAGTAAGACAAGGGCTGTATGACTGAGCCCAAGACAGAAGAATGAAGACTGACCTATGACCTATGCACCTGTAAAGATAAACCGGGACAGAGCTTTGCTCTTAGCAGTTAGAACTGCGGGAACCCTGCAAAGGAGGGGGTGAACTGTGGGGGGAGAAGCTGAAAGGTTACTCGTCAGCACAGTGCTGAGTCGAAGCCACGAGAGAGCAGAAACTATAAAAAGGCAAAGGGACCGCACCATCGAGAGACTGAAGCAAAAGAATACCCAAAGAGAGAGAGACAAGAGAATGAGCAAGCCCTCGGCCACAGGGATGGAGGAACCATTCCCAAGAGCAGTTTGTGTTTCCAGCGCCTTCACAGGTTGGGCCCCAGCCCCTGTGGGGGAGTAATAGGAAACCCCGTTAACCCCAGGCACT
Source organism: Eumetopias jubatus (assembly GCF_037043125.1). NCBI lineage: Eukaryota > Metazoa > Chordata > Mammalia > Carnivora > Otariidae > Eumetopias > Eumetopias jubatus. The sequence goes on from NW_028274821.1 coordinate 61,276,242, forward strand.
TGGAGTGCATGCCTGTTCGTTCCTTGCTCCCTGAAGATCCAGAGGAGCCCGGAAGCAGCTGTTTCCCATCTGTCTCCCAGTGTTGCTGCAGGGTCCGGGGCTCCTTCCCTGTTGTGGCTGCACCACTGTGATGCCGCCCCCAGGCTGGCGGGAGGGAAAGCAGGAAGCGAGAGCCCCCACACACAGGTGAAGGGGTGCGTGAGAAGGGCCGGTGGCAGAGCAAATGGAGTGAGAGCGGGGGAGGGGAGCGTGGTGCTGCCTTCGACCCGCCAAGCTGCTGAGGCGGGCGGTGACCCGACAGGGACGCCTGGAGTCTCGTTCCCGTTTGGCCCGGAAGACCATTTGGAATCCGTGGCCACGGTGGTGCCCGGGAAATCTTAACTGGTTCTCAGCAGCAAGAGAGGAATGTTCGGGCCTGATCAGGACGCGACCACTCCTCTGGTCCCTGTGTCTGTGTGTTATTTGGTTCTCCGCTGACGAGCGCTTGGCTCTTGCTCTGTGTCTCGAGGCCAGACTTCCGAGATAGGTGGTCTGCGGGGCAGAGTGTCCATCCAGATAATGGGTTGACGTAGTTTAGGACCGGCTGTCTTGGGCCAGGCATTTGGTCCGCTGGGGCAACATTCTCTGTAACAAGAGGCCCGCACTTGACTGGGTTAGGACAGAACTTTATTTCTTGCTCACAGACTAGTGTGTGAGAGGACAGTTGGTGCAGAGAATAGATTCCCCTACAGAGTGATTCAGGGACCCAGGCTCCTCCCATCCCATTTCTTTAGGGCCTTGGAGTCCTAAGCCAGCAGATGGGGAAGGGGAAGGTGGAAAAGACACACTTGCTTCTTAACTGTCTTGGCCCAGAAGTAACCACTGTCACCTCTGCTCACATTCATTGGTGAGCCTCAGCCCCAAGTCTGTTCCTAGAGGCCAGCGCCTGGTCTTTCTGAGCAGTATCCTCACTTTATGGAAAGGGATCAGGAATCCTGGTGGATAGCTAGCCGGTTCTGCTCCGTGGGTGGAGTTCAGTTTTGGAACTTGTCTCCAGCTCTTCTCCTGGCAATGGGTGGCCTTCTCCAAAAAGAATCTTGAGGCCAGTGGTCTTAGTTTCCTAGTTTATTGCCTCGAGGCAGAGTCCTACTTTATTGCCTATAATAATTTTTAGAGCTAGCCCAAGAGGGCTTAGCTGCCGGGCAAAGTTCTGATAGCTCAGGGGGCCCCGTGCGTACCCCAAGGGGGCTAACAGAGATAGCAAGTATCGAGGAGAGAGGAACGAGGAGGGAGTTCCTGCTTTGCAAATGAGAAAGCAGAACGGGAAGGAGAGCAGAAAAATAGCCAGTTGTCTTCTGAAACAAGGAACATGGCTACCTGCCCGCTTTTGATTCTCTGGTAAATATTTGACTGGATGTTTGCCTTTTCTCTGGGGTTTTTGGGTGCTGTGAAGAGAACTGGGCAGAACACCAGAATATCAGAAGCAGTCAATAACCAAGAGGCTGGAGAAGCTCGAAGCACAGCCCAGAGAAGCAGATTGTGCACTGGGCGGCATGCACCGCTTCCCCGCTGAGATGCTTTCCACAACCTCAAGGTGAGTTATTGGGGTCAGACTGAAGACAGGCCTGCTGGACAACCGCATGTTCTTGGCAACTGTCTTCTTTGATGTGGCGACTCGTGGAAACTGGCAGAAAGGCATCGGGTTAGCTGACTTGTAGGTAGGCTGGCAGGTGGACAGGAACCATGGATGGGTTCCTGGGTCAGTGAACAGATTTCTGTTTATCTCCAGTTCGGAGCCAGAGTGGAATTGGAAGAGCCCAGGTATGTGTTGGAGGAGCTGGGTTGGACCCCTGGCCCTTTAGTTTCTGGAAAATCTGAGTGCCTCAGTTTCCTCATTTATAAATCAGGTGTAATAACCCTGACCCACCTAACCCCCAGCTTCGGGAAGATCACACGAGGAGAGAATGTGAAGGGACTTTGAGATCTGACAGTCCGGTCCAAATGCCAGCCATTAAGAATTCTCACTCAAAATCATTGGAACTTAAATATTTCATTTTAAATGATCTAAGAATGGAAAAGACTAGCCCAAAATATGACAGAAAGTAGAACTGTTACTTTCTGGTGTCCTAGTGTGTTTGGTTAGGTTGTCGAGAGAGTGCTGTGGAGGGTGAGAGGCAGGAGAGGAGTCGTGGACAGACAGACATGCCGGGGGTCACTTGGGAAAGCACATACAGGTTTCCCCGCTGTCCGCTGTGAAACCTTTCAGAAGCCAGAATGCTGTAAAGCCATTATGTGGAAGAACTTTTGAATGCTCCCAGACCCAAAAATAACTGCTCTTAGGCTTTTCTGTTACCCTAAGACACATCTTGCTAACAGATGCACAAACTAAATGGAGATAAAGCACCAGGGCTCATGGACGCAGTTTGAAGCGCTGGTGGCTTGATGGAGATGTGTCTCCTGGGGTGTCTCCTGGGGAAGGGGCGTGGCGGGGGTCCCTCTCACTCCCGGGGTCCCTGCTGCTTCTCTCCCGGCTTGCTGTGAAACAAACGCTGGACACCATTTTTGCTTTTGGCCTTTTTTCGTAAAGGGGAAACTCCCCTGTGGATTTCTTTTGGCTGTTGGAACCAGGGACTCATGTAGGGCTTCTGTAAAAGGGAAGTGGTGTAAGGTGACCTTTGGAAAAGCGGGGGCGTAGCTGTCCCTGGAGCCCCAGGCATGGGGAGTGAGGGCGGGAGCCTGAGGGCAGGGGGTGGGGAAGGACGTGGGGCAGGAAACAGACTAGAGGGTGGCCTGGAGGACAGGGGCACAGACAGGGGAGTCAGCGGAGTGCTGGGGGACGGGAACCAGGAAGCCGGAGGGCGCCCGTCTCTTTCTCCTCTCTCCTGCTGGGCTCCTTGGGCTGAGAGGGAGCAGGGGGGTGTGGTTGGAGGTGGACTCCAGGAAGGTCCCCCTGGTCACAGGGTAGAGGACGGACGGGGTGGGGGGCAGTGCAGGAGGCGTGAGATGTGGTGGGAATTCTACCCTGAATCCCCGTGAGGGTGAGGGAGAGGGTAGCGTAGACTGAGGCTGGGGGCGCAGAGACGTGTCTGGATTCAGCAGGGATTGGAGAGTCCACCTGACTGGGCTTGATCCGGGGGTGTATTGGGGAGCGTGCCTCTGGATCTCTGGCTTGGCCGAATGCAGGGACGGCGCTGCCATTCCTGACATGAGGACCCCTGAGGAGGAGCAGGTTGGCGGGAGTGTTCGGTCGGGACACGCAGGATTGGAGTGTTGTGGGATATCCAAAATGAGATGACCAGGAGGCTGAGGCAATTGGCTGTATGGTCTGGACTCAGAATAAAAGTCTGGACTGCACCCAGAGAACGTGACTCTCCCCATGAGGCTTTTGTGCCCTCTGGGCCCCTGACATTCTTTTGAAGTCAGCCCCGTGCCCCCCATGGCCTCCAGGTGCCCCTCCCAGGACCTCCTCTTTATCGTGGTCATGGCCCACACCCAGGCTGGCTAGTCAGGCCCTTCGCACAGGGCAGGGCTCAGGCCTGAGCGTGTTGTTCAGATTTCCCTGACAGTGAAGAATGGGGGTCACTGTTTTCTCTGAGGACCCCTGATGCGTAGCCATTATCAATGTCTTAGTGTAATTTTAAAGATTTTATTTATTTATTTGTCAGAGAGAGAGAGAGAGAGAGAGAGCACAAGCAGGGGGAGTAGCAGGCAGAGGGAGAAAGCAGGCTCTCTGCTGAGCAGGGAGCCCGACATGGGGCTCGACCCCAGGACCCTGGGATCATGACCTGAGCTGAAGGCAGATGCTTATGACTGAGCCACCCAGGCGTCCCCTTAGTGTAATTTTAATGTGTGAGTCTGTTTCCTGTTTAGAAAATAGAAGAAGGGTTCCCATTCCAGCTCTACCGCTCACTAGCTGAGTGGCTTTGGGCATTTACTTCATCTCTCCAAAGCCTCAGTTTTCCCATCCATGAAGTGGGAACAGGAGTCCATGCCGCACAGGTTATGAAAGATTCAGTAAGATAATAACTTTAAAGCCTGCAGCCCGAAGTCTAGCACATGACAAACCTTCAACAAATGCTACCTATTATTATTGTTGTTTTATTAGGTGAGAAGAAATGAAAATGTACATTGCTTTATTGGACAGTTAGGAATGGTTGGGAGTAGAAAAACGGGCTTCTGTCTTCTTCAGTCACCAATTTTTTTCGTGGTAACCCTCTCTGAACTTTCCAGACATGGGTGAAAACACCCCCATACATACCCATCCGGGCTGGCCATTCCTAGCTGTGCAGAAAGCTCAAAGGAATGGGTGAGGTAGAAAGCAGAGGAGAATAAAGAGAGTAAAGACCTAGACACGTGGAGGGGAGAAAATGGAATAAAGACATGAAAGGCCTATTAACACCTCATCTCTGATCCTCAGACCTTAAGGTTCGTGCCTGTGTCAGAGTCCCCCTGTGGACAAGTGACAGCCTCTCTCTGAACCTCGCTAAGGACCCAGCGAGACCCTGGGGGTGGGAATGCTGTGTGAGCTGTAAAGCACCGTTCTTTCCCAGGGCCCCCGTAGCTGGGCACGCAGTGAAGATCCCGTGCTTCCTGTGCCCCAGTGGAGAGCTCTGTTCCCCACCTGGCTGAGCTGAGTCTAGATGTTTCTCTGAGACACTGATGCAGCCGGGGCACCTAACCAGGATGTCCAGCTTGTTGGTAACAATGGGTCCTGTGTCTCTCGATAATGCTGGTGCCACCCCAGGAGAGCACCCCCAGGGCCCCCTGGGGGCCAGGCTGCAGCTTGGAATCCATCTGCAGCTCATGGAACAGCATCTGAGGGAGGCAGCTGTAGGGAAGGGGGACGCAGGCCTCAGTTAACAAAGCATCCAGACCCATTCTTTAACGCTCTAGCCAATTGCTGGCATTCAACCCATTCCACAGACAGGCAACCGAGGCTGCAGGAGGAGCAATGATTGACCCCAGGTTGCAAGCTGTTTGACTCCATATCCCAGACTCTTCCCTCCAGACATATCTGAGGTCCTACATGAGCATGAAAACACTCCATACACGCGCTCTAAGGGAGGTTACCGATCAGAGCTGACCATTTCTAGCTGAAAAGCAAGGGCAAAATGAATGGGAGTAGTCAAGGCAAAAGAGAAGGAAATGGATTTGGACACAGAGAAGATAGAAGCCCTGGGGCTACCTATGTGGGTTTTATGATAGTCATGGATTTAATTTTATTTTGCTTAAACAATTTAAAGTCTTAAAATTGGAAGTGTACACATTTATACAGAAGAAGAGGGAATAGTATATCGAACCTGCTTATTCCCATCACCGAATCCCACAGCCAGTCTGGTTTCGTGGGCACCCCCACCTCCTCCCCCGCTCCAGACAGCCTATCATTTCGTCATGCATCTCAGGTGTGAAGGAAGTTTGCTTCCCCCCATGGAACTCTTAAAGCTGTGCAGGAATGACCTGGCACACAAGGTCAAAGATTCACAAGCCCCTGTGTGTCTCCAGTCTTCGTCCGAGAGGTTTCAGACTGCCATGGCCACAGGCGCGGAATATGACATTGAGGAGTCCTAAAATGTGACAGAAAGTTCTTTTTTTTAAAAGTTTTTATTATGTTATATTAGTCACCATACATTACATCATTAGATTTTGATGTAGTGTTCCACGATTCATTGTTTGCAGATAACACCCAGTGCTCCATGCAGCACATGCCCTCCTTAATACCCATCACCAGGCTAACCCATCCCTCCACCTCCCTCCCCTCTAAAACCCTCAGTTTGTTTCTCAGAGTCCATAGTCTTTCATGGTTCATCTCCCCCTCCGATTTCCCCACCTTCATTTTTCCTTTCCTTCTCCTAATGTCCTCCATGCCATTCCTTATGTTCCACAAATAAGTGAAACCATATGATAATTGACTTTCTCTGCTTGACTTATTTCACTTAGCATCATCTCCTCCAGTCCCATCCATGTTGATGTAAAAGTTGAGTATTCATCCTTTCTGATGGCTGCGTAATATTCCATTGTATATATGGACCACATCTTCTTTATCCATTCATCTGTTGATGGACATCTTGGCTCTTTCCACAGTTTGGCTATTGTGGACATTGCTGCTATAAACATTGGGGTGCACATACCCCTTCAGATCGCTACATTTGTATCTTTGGGGTAAATACCCAGTAGTGCAATTGCTGGGTTGTAGGGTAGCTCTATTTTCAACTTTTTGAGGAACCTTCATACTGTTTTCCAGAGTGGTCACACCAGCTTGCATTCCTACCAACAGCGTAGGAGGGTTCCCCTTTCTCTGAATCCTCGCCAACGTGTGTCGTTTCCTGACTTGTTAATTTTAGCCATTCTGACTGGTGTGAGGTGCTATCTCATTGAGGTTTTGATTTGGATTTCCCTGATGCCGAGGGATGTTGAGCATTTTTTCATGTGTCTGTTGGCCATTTGGATGTCTTCTTTGGAGAAATGTCTGTTCATGTCTTCTGCCTGACAGAAACTTCTTAAGTGACGGTCCACATTGCCAGGGTTTGAGTCCTGCTGGCTCCACCACTTACTAGCTGGGGAGGCTTGGACAAGCTTCCGGACCTTTCAGTGCCTCTGTTTCCTCATCTGAGAAATGGGGTGAATGGTGCCTCTGTCACAGGGCTGTCATGAGGACGAAGTTCGCTAATAAATGTACAGCCCTAAAAGCATAGCTTGGTGCACAGTGGGCCCTTGAGAAATGTCAGCCGTCCCTCCACCCACTGAGGGAACGTTAGTGAGCGCCTACTGGGGCCACATGCTGGGCCAGGAGCCGGGCTCATAGACATGAATAAACATGAAAGGTCTCAGCCCCCAGGGAGCTCCCCATCCAGCGGGTATGCGGACCCAGGAGGAGACACTTCCCAGCAGTGGGCTGGCTTCGATGACAGTGGGCTGTACCCCAAACAGTTCAGCCTTCTCGATTCACGAGTGACCAGACTGAGACGTGTGGGTCCTCTGGGCCTGAGGAGCCACGGCACTCAGCAGCAGAGCTGGGTGGCCTCGAAGCAGTCATTTCTGGCCAGTCCTCTTTATGTGAGGGTCTCAGAAGCTGGCGGCTCTGGAGGGCAGTGGGGCTCTTCTGGGCCCAGGTGCTGTGCTTGGGCCCCCCTGCTAGCAGCATGGAAGTGGGAGGCAGTTCACGGGGCCAAGTGTGGGCGGCCGCTGTGGCTACTGGTTAACCAGGTGAAGGACTTCAATCCACTGCATGGTCAGGGGGCCAAGGGCAGGGGCTTCTTTGCTACCCCTGCCTAACAGGTGGCCAGGGATGCCAGGCTGTGCCGTGCAGTGGATTGAGAAGGGCTCAAAGACAGACACTCCAAGGACAGAGGAGCAGACAGGGTCTGGGGTCTGAGGAGGTGGAAACATAGCCAGCAAGAGGACTTTTTCAGCCCAGCAGCAGGAAGATCCCTTTTCTTTGGTCAGAGCTGTGCAGAAGCGGGAACAGGATGGAAAAGAACATCAGTTCTCACTGAGCATGAGGTGGGCACTTGACTCACTGTGTCTAATCGTCAGGATAGCCTGGAAGGAAGGCATTAGACCCACTTTCAGGATGAGGAGGAGTAAGGCCCAGAGAAAGCATGGCTTACCCATGGTCACACGGCGGCTGAGCGGTGGGGCTGGGCTGGCTCTCAGGTCTGTCTGGCTTCAGTTCCCTCCAGACCCTGCTGACTCGGTGAGATGGAAGGGTGGGCTTTGTGGGGGAGAGGATGCCCCCGCTGGAAGTGCCCAAAGGAGACATCTTGGCTGCCTGGGTATGGGTGTGGCGGGGAGGGTCCTAGAAGGTATTCAAGCATCTGAAGGGGTTGGATTCCAGAGCCTTCTGGTGACTGGGCAGGAGTCTGTGATTCCATGACTGAGTGGATGAGAGCATTTTCCCTTGGGGTGGACAGGACACAGCTGTGCCACATGCAAGCCCACCACACCCAGTGCTGCGTGTTTCTCATTCTCCCTCTCCCCTCCTACCCCTTCCTTCCTTCCTTTTTCATTCATTCGTTCAGCACCCACTTGGATTTGTTATGTACCTGTCCCAAGTCAGAGGCTAGGTAGAGGTAGGGCTGAGATGGGAGAGAGTTGGAGTTTAAAGCTGAGTGAAACGTTTCTTGCTTTGGAAAGGCCCGGGCTAAGAGTGAGAGCTCAGGCCTGAAGAAGGCACCTGCAACAGGAGGTAATGAGTGCCAGGGAGCCCTGTGGCTGAGGACCTGCAGGGAGTCCTTCCCAGGGGAGCGCTGAGGGACGGACTCTGGCACCAGGGAGATGAGCCAGGGCCAGGAGGCTGGTTCAGTGTCCCGAAGGGCAGGCTGATAAGGGCCTGAGCTAGAGTTTCCAGATGATCTCACCTGCAAGGCCTGGTGTTTGGGAACCCCTCGGTGCAAGGACAAATGCTTGTGGAGGGTGCCATGAGTCAGAGGCCTTCAGGGATGGGGGGCCCCCTGCCCTGGAGATCACCTCCTGGTCAGGGTTTTTTTTTTTCCAAGCAACTGATTGAGAACCATTAATGGGCTGTAAAATTAATTTAGTGGTTATAACCCGCATTTTACAAAATAGAATGGGCCAGAATAAAATGAAGAGAATTAAATCAGATTAAAAATACTAGAGGACACTGTGCATATGAAGGGTATTGTGTTGTGAAAATTTGTTTCACGTGGGCACACATGCATACACACACGTGTGAACTGGGTCATGGCTATAGTGTGTACTTTACCACGACTATGACTTGTAGTCAAAAAACTTAAAAACACTGAACTGATCCAATCTCCTCATTTTCTCCTCATGGGAGAAGAAGTTAGGTTTGGGCTCTGGCCCCCTCCTGTGTTTTTTCCTCTAAACTTCTCTTTCTCCCAAAGCATAATTTATATTGACATCAGTTTCCAAACCCGAACATCCTCATTATTCTTTTTTTTTTTTTTAAGATTTCGTTTATTTATTTGACAGAGAGAGAGAAAGAGACAGCTAGAGAGGGAACACAAGCAGGGGGAGTGGGGGAGGGAGAAGCAGGCTTCCACTGAGCAGGGAGCCCGATATGGGATCATGACCTAAGCTGAAGGCAGACGCCCAACGACTGAGCCACCCAGGCACCCTGAACATCCTCATTATTCTTGCCCATGGCCAGAGCCAGGGCCCCATCTGCCCAGTGGTGGGCCAGGGAATGTGTAACAACTGGCTCTCTGGAAGAAAAATAGATATGTTTAACATAAGTTGTACTGACATAACAGATGTATCAAACAACTTACAAATAATGAAATATATAATGCTTTTTATTACAGATTCCATACAGCCAATTAATTCTCATGGAATGCTTTCATTGATTTTTGCTGAACTCTTTTATTTGTAGCCAACCTGCAATTGATGAATAAGCGTCGTTTCGACATGAATGTTATTTGATCGTTTTATTTACATTAATGAGTGAGACAACTGTGAAACCGTGAAGACAAGGGTTAGGTCAGAACTTCACTTGTTCATCAATTGATGGAAACTATTTCTCTAAGATGAATAGGATAAGAGTTTTTGAATTCTGGAAGAATATTTCCTCTTTTTTTTTTTTTTTTTTTGCTATTCACAGTGTCATGCCTACAAACATGTTTAAATGTAATCTGCATTATTAACATTTCTCTGACGCTTTATAGACACTCTACAAGACAGTAAAGCAAGCCCTGATTTGTAGGTTTGCCAATTTCCATGGTATAAATATTCCCAACATGATATAAGTATTCCCAACTTGATGTTGGTGAACTTTGAGCGTGGGAAGAGATGATCAGTGGCTCGCCATCACATAGTTTCCATCATGCGGATACAATAGATGTAAATAACCTCAACAACATAGATGACAGTAACATAATTAGAAAGCGATGGGTTTTGAGTCTTACCTTTCTTTTTAATACAACTTATTTAATGATAAGTTTATATAATTTATTTTTTAACAGTGGTGGTGTTGAACAACTGGTTGGCAAAATTCCTGATAATGTGAGCGTCCCAAGCTGGTACAAGCCAGCCTGAGCACACTATTACATCTGCCGCGAACTCTGGCAGGATCGCAGGGAGGCTGTGCGTGAGGGGATTGATGGGTTCACGGAGGTGGGTCGGGGCTGGCCCAGAATCAGACACCCCAACACACAGACTGCTACATTGCTGGAGGCATCACGTGGACAGGCAGGCACCTGCGCACACATAGATACATGCACACGTGCTTGCACACACACACACACACACACACACACACACACACACACACACGTCTTTCTCCTTCCCTAATCCTTCTCTGCACTGAGCAGATCTGCTGCTGCCCACCCACGAGGAGGCCAGTGCCGGAACTCACTGAGTATGCCTCAGATAGTCCTGGGCATCCTGGCTTTGTCTGCTCACTGGCCCGTTCTGGGCCTCAGATTCCCGAGAGAAGTTCCCTTGGATTCTTTTTTTTCTCTAAAGTATTTACTTATTCTTGAAAACTTGATAGTTGGAACATGAAGAAGGCACTCTTCTGCTTAACCAGCTCAGAGCGAGTTGACCTCAACCAAATGCATAGACCCAGCATTCCCCCGTGACAGTTCTTTTTTTTCTTCATATTTATTTTATTTTTTTAATTTAAATTCAATTAGCATATAGTATATTATTGGTTTCAGAGGTAGAGATTCATCAGTCTTGTACCCAGTGCTCATTACATCACGTGCCCTCTTTAATGTCCACCAGCTACCCCCCCACCCCCCTCCACTCCAGCAACCCTCGGTTTGTTTCCTGTGGTTAAGAGTCTCTTATGGTTTGTCTCCCTCTCTGATTTCATCTTGTTTTATTTTTCCCTCCCTTCCCCTATGATCCTCTGTTTTGTTTCTTTTTTTTTCTTTTTTTATTTATTCATGAGAGACAGAGGAGGAGAGAGAGAGAGAGGGAGAAGCAGAGGGAGAAGCAGGATCCCAAGGAGCAGGGAGCCCGATGCGGGACTCGATCCCAGGACCCTGGGATCATGACCTGAGCCGAAGGCAGACGCTCAACCATCTGAGCCACCCAGGCGCCCCCTCTGTTTTGTTTCTTAAAGTTAACAGACATTGCTGAGCCTCTCTGTGCCGGGAGCTGGGCTGACCGCGGGAATCAGGGCTGAGTCTGCCACAGGCTGGGAGGCCAGGCACCTCTAGCAGCTCCAAGGAGCCCCATGAGCTGGCAGCTGGGGCTGGGAGGATGGTGACGTGCAGCCTCACCCAGCCCCACCCAGCCTTCTGGGTGGGGTGTGAAGCCTCTCCTGGCTTCAGTTCCTCACTTTTAAAAGGAGATAACACAGCCTGCCCCCACCAAGATTCCTGCAAAGATTAGATAATCCAAAATAGCAGAATGCCGAGGCCATAGTGACACATAATTAAGTGACACATCCATTAAGGAAAGTTGTTATATATCATACCGTAACTTATTTCTATTGTGATAATGTTAGGGCCAAGGACTATGGGAGCACAGAGACCCCACCTCCCACTGACAGGGGATCAACAGGGGTGGGGGTGTTGGAGAAAGGAGCTGGGCATTGGGATGACCCATGCTCTAGATGCACCAGCTATATAGCACGCCTCATAGTGGCCCTCATGGCATTTTATTAAGAATTGTTTAGTTAATGAAAGATTTGTAATTTGTGCCACCACAAACCTTGCATGTTTTGCCTTTATGCTGATTTCACACACATCTTCACTTCAGAATGATGTTGTATGGCTTAGGGACAACCGTTAGTTTTTTCCCTGATCACAGAGCAACCCATTCCTTCATTCAACACGTGTTTATTGCCTCTGCTTTGTGCAGACACTGTGCTTAGCACTCGGATAGATGGACACAGCTGTCAAGCGGCGTATCTCTGGGTACCGCAATTCGGAAAAAAGTCACAAGAAGGCAGTAGAATGACCTCAAATCCCACTACCCAGAGATGACCACTCTTCACAACTTGGGATCAAGCAGGAATTTTCTTTCACTTAACAGTCTATCATCCACACATTTCCAAGGCATCATCTGTGGAGAGTGGGTCTTCTACATTTGGGGCTGTTGTTTTGCTGTGGCCCTGTGGACGGTCGGCCTTCAGCACACCTGCCCCACCAGCCCTGGGCCTGCCGGGAAGAGGTCTCAGCGGCTTTTGAGCTTGGGTTGCCTGCAGTAGGCATCACATGTTCATGGCGGTGGCTGCTAGAGAGGGTATGGAGCCCAGGGGGACCAGACGCCACAGCTGTGGACCCGTTAGCTAGACAGCTGCTCTGTCCACCCTCCCTGAGCTCACCTGTTTCCAGCTACTGCCAGACCAGCTCTCAGCTCAGCCCCTCGAGCAGGAGACAGGCCTGCTGGTGAATCTGTGTGGGCAGCCACCCATCCAGAAGAGTCTGATGGGTCTGTATATATTGACACGAGAAATTTCCTTTCCTTAGTAAATGTATTTTCTTTCCTGGTTAAATGAAGAAATCAAGTTTCGTCAGATCCCATTTTTTGCTTAACGCTATAGAGGTTATAAATATGCATAGTTATGGAAGGAGAAAGGACTTTTATTTATTACTTTATACATTTGTACATATTTTGAGTGTTTTGCAATGAGCATATATTACATTTCAAATGTTACATACATGCGAGAGAGAGAGATTGACAGAGTGAGGGATAGAGAGACAGAGAGAGAATCTGAGCCTATCTTTAGGCACCTTTTTGAGTATTTCCTTAGCTTATATTTTTCAGAAGTAGAATTCCTAGAAGTGGAATTGCTGTATTTGGAAGGTTCTTGGTGTATATATTGCAAAATTAATTCACAGAATGTTTATACCAGTTAACACTCTTACTACCAGTAAATGGATACTAACTTGTCTTAACCTTCAGTAATACTGGGTAGTATTTTCAATAATTCCCAATTTAATAGGTAAGATAGGATTTTATCTTAATTTCTCTTCTAATCTTGATTTGATTTTTTTCTTTTCCTGTAGTTTGTTGGAGTGATTGAATTTTCTTTCTTCCATAGATATTTTTTAATATACAGGTTTACACTGTATTTGTATTCTTCTGGCCATTATCTATGAATTTTTAACAACTTACTTAGAACTTCATTTTTCTTATAATGCCCAGAAAGAGAAAACAGTTTTCTCCATCATTCTGCTAAGCAAGAGAATGTGATGGTGCTGTTCTCCCCTCTGTGTCCACACTTGTTCCCACCCCGCCCCTACCCCCTGTGGGATATCACCTGGTATTTTACCTCCAATTCGGCATTTCACGCATTATGTGTCACAGTAACTACTCACCGAGATATTTATTTATTTAGAGAAAGCATGAGCGGGGGGTGGGGGGTTAGGCAGCAGAGGGAGAGGGAGACAATCCCCAACAGACTGTGCTGAGCTCAGAGCTGGACATGGGACTCGATCCTACAACCCTGAGATCATGACCTGAGCCAAAATCAAGAGTTGGATGCTTAACCGACTGAGCCACCCAGGAGCCCTGATATTTAACAATATATTTTACTCATTTCTCTGTTAGGTGTTGCTTCTTCCTAGAATCCTCTTTCTTATTTCTTGAGAATTTCTTCCACTTTTTTTTCCAGACTGTTTTTGCAACCTTGTGTTTCTAAGAATGTTATCTATATGTAAAGATATATCCACAGACAGGTCTTGATAGAGATATCTTTATAAATATCTTATATATATTATATATTTATTTATTTAAATGTATATTTTCTTAAAATCCTATGCTGGAGGTTAACAGTAAATTCTGCCAATTTTTTTTTTTTTTTTTTGCCTGCTGTTCCTCTTTGAGCCCCTCTACTTCCTCCTAGATTTATGCTTCTTATAAAGGATTTCCTGTAGTAATGAGCTCAGAGAGATTCTGACTTAACTTTGTCTCCTTAAGAGCAAGTTGCCCCTTCTTAAGTTTTTGGCTCCCTTTTGTGGTGTGATCTTCCCTCACATGTTTGATGGCTCTTGATTGTGTGCTCGTCTTTGTGACTGAGTGGCCACTGGGGTGCCCGCTTTCTGGAAGGTGGCTAGTGGGGGGGGGCACTGCTAGGTGGAGTACCTCCGGGGCTGGCCATTCACCCCGAGGTGAAGCTCCTGGTCCCTGTGACCCAGAGCACTGCATCTCTTTCTCTCCGTGACCCAGACACACTACTCCCAGGGACCACCCCCCTTGCCCCTGGCTGTCGGCAGAGAGAGGAGGACAGCTGGGCCTCTGTGAGACCCCAGTTCACCATTCGGTGGGCTGCTGGCAACCCTGTCCCGCTTGCCCTCTTGCACTATGGGCGTAGAGCCCTTTGTGTGGCCCCACAGTGTGTAGCCTTGTTGGCTCATGCTTTTTCTCTTCGCTATTATTGATTTGACAGAGAGAGAGAGAGAGAGAGAGAGAGAGAGCGAGAGCGCACGCGCACAAGCAGGGGGAGTGGCAGAGGGAGAGGGGGAGAAGCAGGCTTCCTGTGGAGCAGGGAGCTTGACATGGGGCTCAATCCCAGGACCCTGGGATCATGACCTGAGCTGAAAGCAGACACTTAACTGACTGACTGAACCACCCAGGCAGCCATCTTTGCTATAATCCTAATTCCTCTCTATCATTCAGGGTCTTCTAGTAGTTTCTGTCCCTGATCTCCTTCTTGCTTTCAAATATCCGTTTTCTTTCTTTCTTTTTTTAAAAAAATGACATCTTTGTCATTTTGAGGGTTTCGTGTGGGATGGGCAGACTGATGTACATGCTCTGTGTGCCTTCCTGAGAGCAGAAGTGTGATCTTTACGGTTCTATCACATTCCTGGGTTCCCGCACCTTCCCCACCACTTCTAGGATCTTTCAGACCTGTGGCTACACATACCTGTGGAACATCGGGGTTTTCAAGAACTACAGGGGAAGGCGCCCTGCTCACGGGTTTCCCCGAGGAGTGGTCTCTCCTGAGACTTCTGAGGGAAGGGCAGGAGTTGGGGGGGAAGGAAGCCTGGAGTCGAGGTGGGGGGAGACAGAGTCCATGCAGATCTGCGAGTGGCCATGAGGGCACAGAGGGCGTGGAGTGAAGTCCGAGCAGCAAGAGCAAAGTATGCGGGAGCCCAGAATGGAGAGGGTCTCTGTCAAGAGAAGCCGTGGAACTGTCGTGTTATGTTTTAGACTCGAGGTGCCAGCATCCCGCTCCTGCAGCCTGGGGAGAGGACATGGTCCACCGCCGGTGGTCCAGATGCCCGTGGCATTCCTGCGAAGTTAGTGAGGCTCCAACCTCCCTGCAGGGAGGCCCTTCCAAGGCTCAGCGGGGAGGGGTGGGCACCTTAGTGTTCACATGGCAGTATGTTTTCCTGAAAATATGAAAAGTAAGAGGATTTCATAGTTTTATTTGAAAAGGATGTCCAAATTAGATAAGCTTTGGGCCTCACAGAGCCTGAGTCTGTCTCCAGCTGCGTCATCAAGAAAGGAAGGAGCTAGGGGCACCTGGCTAGCTCAGTGGAGCGTACAACTCCTCGTCTTGGGGTCGTGAGTTTAAGCCCCATGCTGGGTGTAGAGATTACTTAAAAAATAAATTAATTAATTTAAAAAAAAGGAAGGAAAGAGTTAGATCTGGAGTTAGCAGGACAGTTGGGTAGATAATCAGGCTGGAGAAAGAAATATGGATGAAGATGAATTCATGTAGGGAAGATACATTGCAGGTAGGCAGCACTGGCCCTGAGGAAGCAAAGTTAAAAAAGATCAGATGATCTTAGTGGGGTACAAGCCAAGCTCCTGCCAGTGATGCTCAAGGCTAACGGGTCAGTGATTACAGTAGTGACTGATGGTGTGAATGTGGTTTTGGCTGTTTTTCAGAACCAGGCAGCTGAATGACACCTGTGTCAGCTCGGTGGACTTGGAGCTCTTTCTCCATTACTCCCTCATCCCATCAGTAAGTAAAGGCAGGGGAAAGCATGGAGCAGAGGGGAGGGGAATTGGGTCACTCCCATACACAGACTCCCAAAAAGGTCTGAATAGGTCAGCAGAGATATCAGCTGAATTTCCTCGACTTGCTCTCTTGCATTATGCACTAAAAAAGCAGGCAGAAGAAGGCTTTTAAGGGTCAATGAGTCAAGGACACTGGTTTTTAGGGGAATTAAAAAAGGCTCTTCTAAGGAAGCAGTGACAGCCGAGGTCTGTTGGAAGATGTGGTAAAGAGCCTCTCAAGCAGGGGGGAGAGCACATGCAAAGGCCCTGTGGAGGAGGGGAATGGAGAGTGTGAGGAGCTGAGAGGGCTGGTATGACTGGAGTGGGGAGCTGAGGTGGAGGTATCTGGGCCTGGGTCAGGCGGAGCCCTGCGGAGCTCTGTGTGAAGGAGTGGTGTCCGCATTCTAAGTGCAGTGGGAAGTAACTGGAGTGTTTCCAGTGCGAGGCTGGTGTGATCAGATTTCTGTTTTGAAATGAACTTTCTGGTCACATTGTGGGGATCAGGTTGAAGGTGGGCCCGAGAGGAGATGGTTGCAGATTTTAGCTCATCCTGGATCGTGGTGGTCAGCTCAAGATGTTTGGGAGGTAAGGCAGTAGGACTGGGTAATGCGTAGGATAGAGAAGTTAAGGAGAGGAAGATTTGAGGGTGACATGGTTTTCGTAGCTTGCACAGCCAGAAGAATGGTGGTATCTGCCATTCACTGGTTAAGGAGAATCAGAAGAGATCAGGGTTTGGGGTGGTTGAAGGAACAGGGCAGGGAGGCAAATCATGAATTTCGTTGAAGACATACTGAATTTAAGAAGCTTTCAATACGTCAAAAAGAAATGCCAACTCTGTAGTTCAGTGAACAGTTATGGAGCTCATGGATAAGGTCTGGGCTGAAGAGTCAAGTGTGTGAGTCTTCTGGGTGTTGGTGGCCATTGACAGCATGGATGTGGGTGAGAGAATCCAGTAATAAGAGGAGGGGTCCTTGGACTGAACTATGAGGAGCTCCCGACTTTAGTGGTTGAGGAAAGAATAATCCAGCAGAGGAAGCTGAGAGGTAATGAACACCCTGAAAAGCACAGCTGATGGAAGCCTAGGGAAGAGGGTGTTTCTAAGAGGAGGAAGTGGTCAACACTGTGGAACGCAGCTGACAGATCAAGCCAGATTTGGGCCTCAAGTTTCCACTGGATTTGGTAATTTGGTAATTTGCGACTTTGGCCAGAGCTCTTTCCATGGATGGGGGTCAAGCCAGGTTAGGGGGTTGAAGAGCAAGTGGGAGGTGAGGAAATGAAGACTGTGAGAGTAGATAGTTGTCAAGAGGTTTCTAGTAACAGGGGAGAGACAAAGGGCATCAAGGATTGGGAATATGATTGAATCCACAGTGGCGGGGGTGAGGGGTGGGGGTGGGGAGCGAGCAAAGAAGGATTTGCAACCTGACAGGTATTATCCCCTTTTTACAGCTGAGGAAATGGAGATTCAGGGAAGTTAGGTCTCTCTTCCTGTCAGTCTGTGGGGGAGACGAGATTTGAACCTGTTCAGGGCAACAGAGAGGAAAGCTCGGTACAAAACTGAGCTTTCTGGAATCTCAAGGGTGCATGCCCCATCTCCCGGACTTGGGGGTGGGGTCACAGACACTCTGCGCCCTCTGCTCACCCTCACCTTCTCTTCCAGGGAAGGCTCCAGGGCCACACTGGGGATGAATGTTCCCACTGACACTCTCATCTTCTCTTCCCGTAGCTTTTCATCATTTTGGTCTTGTCCGTTCTCCAAAGGCGAGAGCGCCGTAAACAGAGAGATGATACTTCTCACCTCCTGGGGAACCACTTTGAAATCATCATGTGAGTGGAGCTAGGGCTGATCGCTACAGCTTGGGGAAGCCTGTGTTTGGGGTCAATACCTGCTGTAAGGCCAGGACAACTCCCCATTAGCTCTCCAGCCTTGCCTCCTCACCAACCCCCTTCCCCTCCCTGCCCCACCCCAGCCCAGCTCCGGGAGTTCAGAATTGGCCTCCAAGCCAGGGCGGCCTCAGCACCCAGGGCTGCCCAGGTGTGATGAAAACGTCTCAAGGAGACTCCGCTCACTATGGGAAAAGCCTTCCCACACCCAGCACTATGGCAGCTTCGGGAAGCAGGAGGAAGAGGGTTCTCAGTCGGCCACAGGCAGCAGCAAGCATCTATGCTGGGAGGCGCCATGAGTCACGCACCAGGAGAGCCTTTGCTGGCTCTGCCATTCTGAGTCTCTGCACCCCTTAGCACGTTTTTCCTTAAGCTCTAATCGTTTATATCTCTGCCGCATCACCCTTTAATAATTCATAATAATGATAATGAAGCAGATAACAGTTACTGCACAGTGACCGTGACCCAGGCACTGAACCATTTGCTTTGCCTAACATTACTTGGACTAACCCTCTTGCTGGCCTAGCATGCTGGAGGTTCTTATCCTCATGTAATGGATGAGTAAACTCAGGCTCAGAGAGGTTAAGTGACTTGCCCAAGTCCACACAGCTAACAAGTGACAAGAGCTTTCACCGAGGTCTGGTTGATATTTGCTCTGATTCCCCCCGACATCATAGCCTAAGCAGTCTCAAGTATGTAAACATGCTAAGGTCTCCACCTTGGATTCTGGAGAAGGGAGAGGAAGCCAGGGTGTCGAGACCAAGACTAGCGGTGACCTAGGGATTCAGGGTGACAAAGGGAGCCCCTGTACCAGTTCTGAGGAGCAGACTCATTCTGGATAGCCCCCATTGGAAGGGTCAGCCACTCCCAAACTGCCAGGCCTGAGCTACGCTGGTTGGGGCGCAGAGGCAGACTCTGCTCTGGGCATCTGACATGCAGGGCCTCGTGCGGGACTTTTTAAGAAGTAGGAGCTCTGTATGGGTCATGTGGAACTGCTTTGAATTTGATTGGTAACAGCACACCTTGCTTGCTCCCTGGCCACTTTCCCATCAAAACCCCTGCTTTTCTGAGGAGCTCTGGCCCACCATCTTCACGCATCAGAAGCCCCTCACATGTGCGTGGCACACCACAGTTTGTCAAGCAGTTCTTCATTTGCCGCCCATGGTGTCTCTGACATGAGCAGAGTGGGGGCTGCCATCTGTCTGAAAGATATGCAAACAGTCTCACATATCTCTGAGGTACCATGGGTGGGACTGACTGAATTCGGTTCATGTCCACAAAATGCGTGTTGGTGAATGTGCAGTGAGCACCTACTCTTTTCAAGATCCTGTGCTAGGTACTCACTCCTTGGAGTGTATCGTTTCCTAGACAAACAATAATGCAGAGAGGTGTGCTGCGACACGGACATGCCCTTAGGGCTGAGGGGACACAGACAAGGCAGCAACTGGGTGGGCCTGCAGGGAGTGGTCGGGGTGATGGTGGCTTCCTGGAAGAGGTGCTCCTTGAGCTGAGACTTGAAGGGGAAGCTGAGAAAGACTAAGGGGGCAGGAGGTGAGATCCAGATCCTGGCCCCAGGTCCCTGCCTCCATGCATTGCTCCCCTTGCCCCCAGAGTTTTCACCAAAGTCGCTTCAGATGCCACTTTGATGGGAAAGTCTTCTCTTTTTTCCAGATGTGGTTTTTTACTTTGATCTAGACAGAGCCATTTTGGTTAGAAGAAACAGATATCCTGTAAAGCTTGTTTTTGTAAAAGGAAAAGAAAGGATTTTTATAAAGTTACAGAGATTTCACAGGAACTGGCAAGGCTGGCCTCATGGCCACTGGGTCTCTTGAGATGGGCATTGTTGGGAGACTAATTCTATTCCTGCCTCCCTGCATCACAGGAGCCCCTCAGCACCATTTTACTAGTGTCCTCTCTGCTGTCTGACTTTATCATCTGATTTAGGATCTTTGCTTCCCTAAAACTTCCACTTGCCTCTAGCACCAACTCTGATCCCAACTTGGCATGACTTTCCAGAAGAGAATTTTAACAGCTGACTGCCTCATGTCCTCAGGTCAGAAAGCCAAAATCCAAGACCAGGCATCTGATTGGCCCATCCAGAGTCAAGTGGTCACCCCCTGGTCCAATCAGCTGTGGCTGGGAAGGTATGCTGGCGTGGAACCAGCATGGCCAAATGCTACCCAGACCCTCCCAGGGATGTTGGGGCTCTCCTAGTGGCTGGGCACAGGGCAGCCTCCCCCAAGCCTGTCGAGTACATGCTCCTTGTTACGGTCTCCTGAGTCATACTGCCTGTGTCTCTCATAGATGAAACTCATCCATTTTTGTTTGTTGTCATGGTTATTAGTGTCCTTGCTTGTGTCCCTCCCCCCACTCCCCTCCCCCAAGCCTTGGAGCTCCTCAAGGGCAAAGATTTTGGTCTTCCTCACTTCAGTACCCTGAATCCATGCTTACCCCCAGAATTAGCCCTGAGGGCCTCAGAAAATGTCAGTTGAAGTGAATAATTCACCACCCCATAATCCCTCCTCAGGGTAGGATTGATACTTTGGAGGTGAACTGTGGGAATGAGCCACGGTCTGGCCTCATGAGCTGTTTCTCTTGTTCACAGACCTCTGGACTTGGTGGGCACCTTTAGTAACCGATGGTCCTATGGAATCGCCTTTGGGGCCACAGCCAATAAGGTCATGTTCTTGTTCTCGGAAGGCTACCAGCCCTTGCAGATCCCGCAGTGGGCCCAAGGTAAGGACTGCCTCGTACCCGCTGGGAATTTTGCGATGGCAAGTCTTGCTCTCAGAGATTGCGTGGCAGGGGTTCCCTGGGATCAGGGGATAAAAAAAATAAATGTTATATGAGTAGTCCGCTTCTTCGCTGCCTGTAACTTGCCCAAGAAAAATGCCTTGCCTGCCAGGTCAAAGCTTGTTTGTGGGGCTTTCTCTCAGGGAGATTCTGAGCTCCTATAGACATAGAACAAAGGCTCAAAAAGTAGGTTCACCATCACCTACCCCAAAAATTTGAGTCCTGAGTCCTAGCCATCTCTGCCTTCTTGATATCAGCAAGCCCTGGGATTCCTCCTCACAGAGCAATGCTTATTTCTTTGGCCATTGGTCTGAGGCCTCTTCTTTCCCCATGCCTCACGTTCTCCCTGAAGGATCAACTCTAATTTACGTATTCAGCCATTCCAATACAATGACTCCAAACCTCTCTGTCCAGCCCAGTTCTCTCTCAGGGCCTCCAGGCCTGTAAGAGCAAATGCCCACCGGCATCTCATTAGTCTTTAGGGAAATGCAAATTAAAACTGACATGATATACCACCACACATCTCTTTGAGGTGTACAGTCTGATAAGTTTTGACAAATGTTTACGTCCATGAAATCATGACCACAATCAAGACAATGAATTCCATAATTTCCTTGTCGCCTTTTGTAATCTCTCCTTCCCACCTTATTCCGTCACCTCCCTCATCACTGATCTTTTTCCAGAATTTTATATAAATGGAATTATACAGAATGTACTTTTTATTTTTGGTGTGGCTTCTTTCACATAGCATAGTTATTTTGAGATTCATATACATTTAACATGTGCCAGAAATTCATTCCTTATTATTGCCAGGTGGTGTTCCATTATATGGAGAAAACAGTTTGTGTACCCACTCACCTTTTTTTTTTTTCTTTACAAGATTTATTTATTCATGAGAGAGAGTGAGCGTGCCCCTGGGGTGGGGGTGGGGTAGCGGTGGGAGAAGGAGAGGGGGGAGACGCTCAAGCTGCCTCCGCGCTAAGTGTGGAACCCAACCTGGGGCTCAGTTCCATGACCCTGAGACCATGACCTGAACCGAAACCGAAAGTCAGCCTTGTAACCCGCCACACCACCCAGGTGCCCGCCCATTCACCTCTTGATGGACATTTGATTTATTTGCATCTTTAGCTATTACAAATCAGGCCGCTATGAACATTTGTGTACAGATCTTTGTGTGTACCTCTGCTTCCATTTTTCCTAGGTAAATACCTGTGAGTGGAATGGCTGGATCATACACTTCCTGTAGTAGATCATACTTTTTAAAGAAATTGTCAAACTGTTTTTCAAAGTGATTGTTCCATTTTAGATTACCACCATCAGTATGTGAGACTTCCAGTTTCTCTATATCCTTGGCAGCACATGGTCAGTCTTTTTGTTTTTTATTTATACTGTTCTTGTCAGTCTCTTTTTATTTTTCCCCTTCTTTCTCAGTTTTTATTTTATTTTATTTTATTTTATTTTTTAATTTATTATGTTCAACTAGCCAACATATAGTACATCATTAGTTTTTGATGTAGTGTTCGGTGATTCATTAGTTGTGTATAACACCCAGTGCTCATCACCAGTCGTGCCCTCCTTAATACCCATCACTCGGTTACCCCAACCCCCCACCCTGCTCCCTTCTGTAACCCTCAGTTTGTTTCCTGGAGTCAATCTCTTTTTAAAATAATTTTGGGGGCACCTAGGTGGCTCAGTCGGCTAAGTGCCTGACTCTTGATTTTAGCTCAGGTCATGATCCCAGGGTCCTGGAATCGAGTCCCTCATTGGGCTCCTGCTCAGCAGGGAGCCTGCTTCTCCCTCTGCCACTCCCCGTTTGTGCTCTCCCTCGCTATCTCTGTCTCTCTTTCTCTTTGACAAATATAAAAAATTAAATCTTAAAAAGAATCTTTCTCTGCCCCTCCCCACCATACCACCCTACTCTCTCTCTCAAATAAATAAATAAATCTTAAAAAAAAAGATTCTCTCTCTCCCTCCTCTGCCCCTCTCTCCCACCCCCATTCATGCATGCACTGTCTCTCTCAAAAAAATTTTTAATTTAATTGCGTTAGTTTCAGGTGTACAACATAATGATTCAACATCTCTGTATGTTATACTCTGCTCACTGCAAATACAGCTACCATCTGTCACCATACAACACTATTATAATATCATTGACTGTATTCCCTTGGCTGCTTTTCTTCCTGTGACTTACTCATTTCATAACTGGCAACCTCTAAGTCCCCTTCACCCATTTTGCACCCCCTCTCTGGCAACCATCAGTTTGTTCTCCATAAATATAGATCTGATTCTGCTTTTTGTTTGTTTGTTTATGAAATAACAAGTGTTGGTGAGGATGTAGAGAAAAAAGAACCTTCACGCACTGTTGGTGGGAATGTAAATTGGTACAGCTACTGTGGAAAACAGTATGGAGAGTCCTAGAAAATTAAAAATAGAATTACTCTATGATCCAGTAATTCCACTACTGGGTATTTACCCAAAGAAAATGACAACACTAAGTTGAAAGGATATAAGCACCCTATGTTTATTGCAGCATTATTTACAATAGCCAAGATATGGAAGCAACCTAAGTGCCCATCGATAAATGAATAAAGAAGATGTGGTACACACACATACACACACACACACACAGAGGAATATTACTCAGCCATAAAAAGGATGAGATCTTTGCCATTTGCAACAACATGGATGGATCTAGGGGGTATAATGCTAAGTGAAGCAAGTCAGACTGAGATAAATACCATATGATTTTACTCATATGTAGAATCTAAAAAACAAATGAATAAACAAAGTCTTTTTAATTTTAGCCATTCTAAGCATGTAATGCTGTCTTATTGTGGTTTTAATTTGCATTTTCATAATGACTGATGATGTTGAGCATATTTTCATGTGCTTATTTACTATCCCTATAGCTTCTTTGGTGAAGGGTCCAAATCGCTTTCCTTATTTATAAAAATTAGGGTTTTTGTGTTCTTCATATTGAGTTTTGATAGTTCTATATCTAGTTCTGTATATAAGTCCTTTATCAGATGTCTGAATTACATTTGCTCCTAGTCTGTGGCTTTTGTTTTCATTCTACCAACAATTTCTTTTGAAAAGCTGTCTTAAAATTTTGATGAAATCTAATATATTCATTTTCTTTTATGGATCATGCTTATGGTGTCAGAAAAGGGATCTTTACCTAATCTAAGGTCATTTAGACTTTCTCCTGTGTTTTTTCTGGAAGCTTTATAGTCATGATATTTCGCATTTAGGTCTATGATACATTTTGAGTTAATGTTTTGCATATAGTGTAAGGTACAGATTGAAGTTCATTTTTTTTTTTTTGCCTTTGGTGATCCATTTTTTCCAATACTTTGTATTTCAAAAACCTGTCCTTTGCCCACAAAATTGCCTTTGGACCTTTGTCAGCAACAATTGGCTATATATGTATGGGTCTGTTTCTGGACTCTGCTCTGTTCCATTGATCTGCAGCCTACGAGGGCTCCAATCTCTCCACATCCTCCCCAATAGTATTTTCTATTTTTAAAACAATGGCAGCCATCTGAGCACGTGTGAAGTAGTATCTAATTGCTGTCTGGATTTGCAGGTCCCTGAAGACCAGCGCTGTGGGGCACCTGGCAGGGTCAGAACATCATTTCTTGCTTTGTGGCTCGAAATTCCTCTCTTCTGTTTTCACAACGTGATTATAGAGGTGTATCCCCCTAACACCCTCAGCCTTTCCCAGTCAGCCTCTTCCCCCCACTGGCATCTGGACCCACTGTTTCCCAGCTCCTGATGTTCCTTTCCCTCTCACTTTGGAGTCTGACGGGTCTGCAGGCCGCCTCCGTGGGGGGCTGTGTCGTGGGAGGGGCCTGAGGTAGTCAGCAGGCTGAGGTCACGGCCGCCGGCTTTTTCTCACCCGTGACTCACGGTCTTCAGCACCTTGCCCACTTTCAGCTGGGATTTCAGCTTCAGTGTCTTGTGTCTGCTGGCAGGTTGAGGTTCTTCTTTTCTCAGGCCTTCGGACATCCCGCTGCCTTCCTCTGCTTCCTCTTAATCAGATGTCGAAACCAAATGGTCTCGAGACCTAGATTTCTGGTAGATGTTGTCTGTGGGTTTGGTTTTGCCATCTTAGTTACTCTGTCTGCTTCTATGACAGGGAGATTGCAAAATTATGCTCTTGTGGCTTCTATCCTCACAGAAATTCTTCCTTGTATGGAGGGCCCTGTCCTGCCGGCCGCCTGCCGTTCACATGCATGTAAATACGGACCAGCCGCAGCTGACCACCTCCCATCTGAGGGAGGAATGCCCTTCCTTCCCTTCTCTCCCTCTTACAAACCCCTGCTTGTATTTCCTGGCCTTGCTAAATGTCACCACCTCCAGAAAGCCTTCCCTGATCCAGACCCTAGGTGAAGCCGGTGGCTTCCCCTTCTTGTCCCCATAGCAGATCGACTGTGCCTCCGTTAACACACCACTCACCTTCCTCCCTGTCTTCTCTATTGGACTGCAAGCATCTCAAAGCAAGAAGCTTGCTCATTCTTCCTGTAGCCTTAGTGTCTGGCTCTGGAGCCAGCTCAAAGCAGATACTTTGTGAAGGTCGTCTTGCACGATTAGATTTTCCTGGAGCCTGTTAGATTCTCTAAGAGCTAGTCAGTGGCAGAATGACTATTATCATTTGCTTGTGTAGAAAGGACAGGAGGTTTTGTGCACACACATCACTACACTTTGTGTTGCCATGGTGCTCTCGCCGTGCTGTACTCTTGGTGGTTGCTGTTTGTTCAGGTATGTGGTTTGCCTGCACCTCATAGTGTGAGCTGCCCAAAGGCAGGGACCAGGTCTTCTTCATCCCAATACTTAGCCAGTGCCTGGCATGGAAGAGGTCCCAGGAAGGGTCCGTTGCAAGAGTAAAAGGCATTCCCGCATTCCTCCTTGCTGAGCTGGGGCTTGTCCTCTCATCTCCTTGGGTCCTGAGGCCTGCGACTGGAAGTCGGTGTAAAGCCCCATAGCTTCCTTGGGATGCCCGGAGCCCGTGGAAAAAGATTCATGGCATCTCTGGCCCTGTCTCTCCCAGCCTTTGTGCTGCTGATCGGAGGCATGGAAGTCGGCCTGTCCCACTTCCCCTTCTTTGCCTGCCTCTCGTCGGAGTTCCGGCTGCTCAGCTCCATCCTCGGCTTCGGCTACTCTCTGATCTGGTAAGACGGACGCTGCCTGCCTGCCTTCCTGTGACTCCTTTGGCCGTGGCTGACCTCTGGACAAAGGGCTTGGGGTGACCTCTCAGCTCCCTGGGGAGGGCTTCTTTGCCCAGACCTGAGGCTCATGATGGGCAGGTGGGGTGACTGGTCCCGGGTTCCACTGTGGCCTCTCTGTGGGACCGCACTTTAGGCTGCAGAAGGTCAGGCCAGCATGCTTTCTGCTTCACAGCCCACTTGTGATTAGAATATTCCCCGAAGTCAGCGATGTAGCAAACTTCATTTCTGTAAACTGCCCAGGGTCCCAGTGGGGGGATGCAGGAGTCCCATTTGGATGCTTCTCTTCTGTGCTGGCATGTCTCCCCCAGGAGCCCAGGGGAAGTCCATGCACCTCAGCTTGACGTTCAGGGCCACTGCAGTCTGGCATCTCCTATCTCTCTATCTCCCACAGTGTCCAGCACACACCCTCCGGTCACACCAGACTCCTGCGTTCCTTCATCCACCCACTTACTCGGCAAACATGCTATTATCTCCTCACTCTGAGCCAGGGAACACGCTAGATAACAAGATAACCCCTGTGGGTCATGCTTTCTGGTCTCTTTGTCTATATTTTGCTGTTTCCCCTGTGGATTATCTTCCCCAACTCGATCCGGTGGTAGATACAGGCTCATCCTTCATAGATTGTCGACCCCACAGATGGAGAACTTCTTGACCCTCCTGTTGATTTCTGTGCCCTCAGCACTGGCACAGGACTGGCCCCAGGAGTCTTTGCTGCCTGAATAATCCCACGGGCATTCTGCTTTCGCGCCTCTGTCCCCCTCACTGAGCCGGCTTCCCCCCTGCAGCACTTCTGTGACGCAGGGGGTCCTTAGGCCCGTGTGCAGGCCACTGCAGGGGCTCATAAGCAGCTGACGCCCCAGTGACTACAATTCCTAAGTCTGTAGATGGCTCGCTTTATAAAATGAAAAGAGAGTGTGTCCAGGGTTAGACGTGGAGTAATAGTACCATCTTGTTGGCCTCTGACAAACCTTTGCCCTGGGGAGGAGAGGGTGGGGGGACTCACTCAGCGGCTCGCACTCCCTGGGAGATGAATCGGGCTGGAAGGTGACCAGGACCGTGTGTTGGGAGGCTAAAGCCTTGAGACTTGTTCCTCGGGGCACCGTTTCCAGACAAGGCCAGGCTGGGCAGAAGGAGCATGGACACCAGAGTTGGGAGACCTGGGCCTCGGTCCTGGCTCCAGGTGTGACTCTGGACAGATTCCTTTACCTCTGCAGGCTTCAGCTTGTGCCCCTGGCAGGGAGAAGGAGCTCCCTCACGGACTTGTGCTCTGCTGTGTGGATCCCGGGTTTGTGTCCTATCTGAGGGCATGTGAGATGAATTTGGTGCATGTACTTTAGCATAAGCAGGGTGTCTGATCTGGGAGGGACGTACGTACATGGAGTCCTGGGCACCAGCCCTCCGGAGGAGGAAGGAAAGGGGAGGTAGCTCCAGGCTGATGGGATCTGGGCTTCTTTTCAGGGACCATGCTAGGAGCGGCCACAGTACCCCAAACCCTGTTTTTGTCCTGCAGGTTTGCTGTCACCGTCCTTTACATCACAGAGTGTCCCCATGGGCAGGTGAGTCCCCGCTGATCTATGTGTAGAGTATTCAGTCCTGTCACCATGACCAATTTGCTGTGTGACATTGGACAAGCCCCTGCCACTCTCTGGGCCTCAGTTCTGTGAACAGAAGGAGAGTTGGAGCCATTCATGATTCCATTTGTACAGCACCTTGTGTTCATCAAGGTGCTCATTCACAGACATATGTTCCCTCAGCTGCTGTTCACAGCAGTCCCTCAAGGTGGGGAGCCTCTCAGCAGACCTATTTCACAGGTGAGGAAATGGAGGCCAAGTGTATTAACTCTTCAGAAGTAGCAGATTCGAGAGTTGAGACCAGGTCTGGCTGACTCCAAAGCTCATTTCTTCCCATTCCTTCACGTAGCCTTACTTTCTCTGTCTATACAATGGGAGACTAGGGCTGGATGAACCCTCCAGGTTTGCCGTGCATTGTCCTTCTTGGAACTGGGGGGTTGGTTCATCTCTTTGGCCTTGTACGTGAGGAAAAGGAGCAAGATGAAAGAGCATGTCACACTGCATCTAGAAGAGTTACTAGGCAGGTGGGGGGAGCACCAGCGGGCCACTGGGGTTAGGAGCTGATGGGAGCCTTGCCAAAGTCTCCCCTGGGTTTCACTCACTGTGGAGACTATAGGGTGTGATGAAGAGAGTCTGGGGGAGCTGGATTGGAAAATGAGTTTGGGGGCTGGGCTTTCCCTCTGCATCTCTATGCTGAGATTAAGAACATTCTAGCATACCTCTGCCCAGAAAGATGCCCTCCACTCTGCTCATAGTGCCGGAGATTCCAGCTCACAGGCGTTTTCTTTGGTACCTTGGAGAGCTTCCAGTCTTCCTGAGGTTCTTCTGAAATTTGAAATATTCATGGTTAATTAAGGAAGAGGGCAGGGTCTCACCTCTATGCTCAGAATCACTAACGTTAAGAACTGCTATGTACTAGGTGTTGTTTGAGGCTCAGCCCCCCAGATTAACCATTGCATAGTTCAGGGTGCTTCAAGGCCCTTTGAAGGCTGTTAGTGCTGTCCCCAGTTCACTGACAAGAAAGTGAGGCTCAGGGACTAATGGGACTTATAAGTTAAAAACCAAGGGACTGAAATTCAGACTAAGGTAATTATAAAGATTTCATCTCATGTTCTCAAATGTGTTCATGGAAACATAAAAATGAGACATTGGAAGAGTCTAAAATGTCAAGTATTGGAGAAACTTGAAATAAAATTGGTTCATCTATATTTTTTAATATATTTTTTAAAGATTTTATTTATTTATTTGAGAGAGAGAGAAAGAGAGAGAGAAAGCACATGAGGGGGGGAGGGTCAGAGGGAGAAGCAGACTCCCCGCCGAGCAGGGAGCCTGACGCGGGACTCGATCCAGGGACTCCAGGATCATGACCTGAGCCGAAGGCAGTCACTTAACTGACTGAGCCACCCAGGCGCCCACAATTGGTTCATCTAAACAATGTACTATTCAGCATTAAGAGTGACATATGCACATAATTTGTAAGCATGTCGGGGGGCGCCCGGGTGGCTCAGATGGTTAAGCGTCTGCCTTCGGCTCAGGTCATGATCCCAGAGTCCTGGGATCGAGTCCCACATCGGGCTCCCTGCTCCTTGGGAGCCTGCTTCCCCCTCTGCCTCTGCCTCTCTCTCTCTCTCTCTCTCTCTCTGACTTTCATGAATAAATAAACATTTAAAAAATTTGTAAGCATGTGGGGAGTTGATTATGATGTGTACAGACCTATGTGTTTGGTATAATATCTAAAAATCTATAATAGATATACATGTAAGGATAGATAGAGAGGAAAGACACTGGAATATTGGCAGTGGTGATGTCTGATGTCTAAGTGGTGAGTAGACATCGGAGAGGAGGATGAAGGGGAGACGAGCCCCTGCATCTCAGCTTGCTTCTGTCCTGCACTGGAACAGCACAACATCAAAACCCGACTCCCCATGGGGGCAATTGCTCTGGAAATAAAAAAAAACATGAAATCGGGGCACCTGGGTGGTTCAGTCGGTTGAGCGTCTGACTCTTGATTTTGGCTCAGGTCGTGATCTTGGGGTCGTGGGATGGAGCCCCGCGTCTGGCTCTGCACTGGGCAGGGAGTCTGCTTGGGATTCTCTCCCTCTCTCTCTGCCCCTCCCCCTGCTCACACACACACTCTCTCTGTCTCTGAAATAAATAAATAAATCTTTGTTTAAATTCTGTTATGTTAATCACCATACATTACATCATTAGTTTTTAATAAATAAATAAATCTTAAAAAAATAAATCCCACAAAACCAACCACACCACTAAATTATGAAAGATAAGTCACAATATTATTTGTCCTAAAACAGTGACAAAAGTTCTTTGTGTGTGTATGTGGTTTTTTTTTTTTCATTAATATGAAACTAAAATCACAGAAAAACTATGAGCACCATCTCAAGAGACTTGTGCTTTTGGACACGTGTTGCTGCCAACCTCCCCTCCCCCCCTTCTTCCTTCTTTCCTTCTTTTTTTCTTCCTTCTCTCTCTCCTCTCTCCCTCTTTCTCCTCTCCGGTGCTCCCCTCCCTGTTTCCTCTCCTTACCCCTCTTTCTGTCTCCCTCTCTGTTGTGTGTATTTTCCAAAAGTAGCAGTATTTAATCCCTGATCAGATGAAGCCATGAAAGCCCTTTGTATAAAATAAAATGGGGGTGCTAGGATTCACACCCAGGGCTGCTGGACCGTGGGCCACGGCCCGTCCCATGGTGTGGGGCTGGGGGAGCTGAGATGGACCCCTGGCCGCCCAGCTCTGGGAGTGGGCCGGGGCAGGCTGATCCACATCCACAGCTTCACCGGTGGCCCAGCCCTGGCCCAGCAACAGCCCGCACCCCATGCTCTGCTTCGGTTGCAGTTTCTGGGGAGGTACGAGACGGTCCTGTTCTACTGGCCCTCACTGCTGTGCCTGGCCTTCCTGCTGGGCCGCTTCCTGCATATGTTTGTCAAGGCTCTGAGGGTCCACCTGGGCTGGGAGCTGCAGATGGTGAGTCCCGAGTGGGAGCCCTGTGCGAGGCCCCGCGGGGCTGGTCTGCGCAGCCGCCCTGGGAGGGAGGCACTACATTTACTGCTCCCATTCCACGTGAGGAAACATGGCCCCGGGGAGGTGGGTTGTATCGCCTAAGGTCACGTCGCTGGTCTGGAGCAGAGTGGGAACTGCAACCAGAGAGCTCGGTTGTTGAGGCTCTCTCTTAACCTCTGCCCCATCCAGAAGAGCGGCTTTCCCCAAATTCCTGGCCTCTGTGACAAGAGCCTGTCACAAGGATTTGTGAGCCCCAGCATACACCTGTCTCTTTTCTCACAGGAAGAAAAGCCTTTCCTGGAAGTTCACCAGGCACAGCATGTCAAACGGCTCCTGAGGAAGCCCCCCTTGCAGTAAGCCCCGGGGTGCCTCGTTCACCCCTCCGTGTTTGCACCCATGTGGACGAGCCCTGAGACAACTGGAAAGGCGCAGAGTAGTCAGGACTCTTGTTGGCTAATGACAGAAACTCAACTCAAACTAGAATAAAGAGAACAAGGAAATGTGTTGGCCTTCCTTAACTAGAAAGTCCAGAGGTGGTCAGCTCAGAAGCAGATGGATCTGGGGGCTTCACTGATATGATAACAGAATCAGGGCGAGTTCCCTCATTTTCTCTTAGCTCTGCTTTGATGTGTGTTAGCCTTGTAGTGAGGTGGGCTTCCTCCCTGTGGTGGCCCCCGGAATCTC
The DNA here is from genome assembly GCF_037043125.1 of Eumetopias jubatus. Taxonomy (NCBI): domain Eukaryota; kingdom Metazoa; phylum Chordata; class Mammalia; order Carnivora; family Otariidae; genus Eumetopias; species Eumetopias jubatus. The sequence goes on from NW_028274821.1 coordinate 61,307,275, forward strand.
TAAGCTTATACCCTCCTGGTTTAAGCTCACAGGAAAAAGAAATTTTCTTTTCTAATAATTCAAACCAAACTCCCATTGTGATTCATTGGATCACATTGGACCACATGTCTTCCCAAAGCCAATTACTGTGGCGAGACGATTAGAGTAAATGGATTATTAAGCCTGTCACATATTCGCCGTTGGAACTAGGAAGTAGTTCAGCCTCACTTAACCGCTAGGACTGATGAGAGGGAGCAGGTTCCCAGAGAAAGACTGTTGTGCTGTTACCAATACAAGAGGGCATAGCTCATGGCCAAACAAAAGCACTGGTCTTCAGTGACCTATTCCTGCCACTGCCACGGTGTACGAAGGGAATATGCCCCAGAGAAGGGACGTGGCTAGTCCAAGGTCATACAGAGGCAAAACTCATACTTTGGTTAGAACTACATTTGCTTACGTGTAGCTGAAAAGGCAAAATGACAGTGGGACACACCAAGAGGGAGATTTCTTCCTTTCTCATGTAGAAGAATTCTGGAGGCAGGCAGTTCATACTGACCCTGGACTGCCCACCATGGAAATTTGCTGATCATCTTTCTGCTGCCATTCTTAGTGAGTGTCATCATGAAGGCTGTCCACGTCCAAGATAGATGCTGAGTGGGCTCCAAGTTGGACCAGCCACCGTGTCGTCATTTTAGACAGCGGGCAGGAGAAAAGAAGGAAGGGCAGTGGACCTCCCAGCTGTGTCAATTCTACCTCAGCTCCTTCCCCCAAAGTGCCGTACCACGCTGTGGTTACATCTGACTGGCCTGTGCTTAGTCTTTCACTCTTAGCTGTCAGAAAGGAGTGATAGCCCTTTAGTTTGCTGAATTGCTGTATTGAGTAAAACTGAGTCTCTGTTCTTAAGAATGAGGGGAAAATGAAAACGAATCTACCAGTATTCTTTCTCTTCACTGCATTCTAAGATGAAGCAGAGGCAATGAGTTTATTTTCAGAAGAATCAGACATTTGTTTACCAACCACAGCCTCTCTTTTCTTGTTGTTTATTCATTCACAGGGAGATTAAAAAGTCCTGGTTCCAAACCAGAATCTATGAGTGGGATCCCTGCTTTCAGTTCCCAAGCAGAATGATTGGAACCACTGTGTTGGCTTTCATATGCCTGTACCTTGTAAGTAGATTGGAACAAATCCTTTTCTATTTCATAAATGGGGTGGGGTTAAGACAGGGCTTGTTCTTTAAAAGCTAGGTCAAAACTGAATCTCTGTAAATCAAAGAAGTACAATTTTTTGACCCCTATCATTTTTACTCCAAGGACACTTTCACCCACATGGCGAGTATTACTAGTAAATAAAATTGGATTATTTATGGAGACTTCCAGTTAAATCAATTCTATGTAAACAGCTTGCAAGAAGCTACTCCATCCTAACAACTAGTAAAAATCCAAACAAACTGAAAAATCAACAGTTCTTCTTAGATGCATAAGAAAAGAGAAGTCATGGTGCAAACTATTGCCCCTAAAATTGGAGACAGACAGGTGGTTAGGAGAACTATAATGGAATGGAACAAATAAAATCTAGCAATATATGAAAGGAATTATACACCACAACCAAGTGGAATTTATCTCAGATATGCAAGCCTGGTACAATATTAAAAAATTAATGTAATCAATCACATCAGTAACTGAAAGAAGAAAAATCACATGATCATATCAGTAGATGCAGGAAAAACATTTAACAAAATCCAACACGAGTTCATGAAAAAATTTTTCAGCAACCGAGGCATAGAGGGGAACTTTTTCAATCTGATAAAGAATATCAACAAAAAAATCTACAGCTAACATCATCCTTTATGGTGAGAAATTAGAAGCTTTCCCACTAAGATCAGGAAGAAGGCAAGACTGTTCCCTCTCACCGCTCAACATTTACTTAGGAAATCCTAGCTAAGTAATAAGAAAAGGAAATAAAAGGTATACTGATTGAGAAGGAAGAAGTAAAAATGTCTTCGTTCACAGATGACAGGATTGTGTATGTAGAAAATCCAAAAGAATCAATGAAAAAACTCCTGAAGGGGTGCCTGGTTGGCTCAGTCAGTAGACTCTTGATCTCAGGGTTGTAAGTTCGAGCCCCATGTTGGGTGCAGAGATTACTTAAAGTCTTAAAAAAACCCCGACTTCTGGAACTAATAAGCAGTTATAGCAAGGTTGCAGGGTACAAGGTTAGCATACAAAAGTCGATTGCTCTTTTATATATTAGCATTGAACAAGGGGAATTTGAAATTAAAAATATAATATCATTTACATTAGCATCCCCCCAAAAGGAATACTTAAGTGTAAATCTAATAAAATATGTATAAGATCTATATGGGGAAAATTACAAACCTGTGTTGAGAGGAATCAAATCAACTAAATACATGGAGAAATATCCTATATTCGTGGATGGAAAGACTCAATATTGTCAAGATATCAGTACTGCCCAACTTGATTTACATATATTGGGATTGAATCTATATTGGAATTCAATGAAATCTCAATCAAAATCCCAGGGAGTTACTTTGTGGATATTGACAAACTGGTTCTAAAGTTTTCAGGGAGAGGCAAAAGACTCATAATAGACAACACAATTTTAAAGGAGAAGAAGAAAGTTGAAGGACTGACACTACTCGATTTCAAGACTTACTGCAAAGCTGCACTAATCATGACAGTGTGGTGTTGGCAAAAGAATAGACAAATGAATCAATGGACAGAATAGAGATCTAAGAAATAGACCAACATAAATATAGTCAGCTTATCTTTCACAAAAGGGCAAAGGCAATACAATGGAGTTAAGATTTTCTTTTTAATAAATGATGCTGGAGCAACTGGACAGCCACATGCAAAAAAAAATTAATCTGGACACAGACCTTCATAAATATTAACTTAAAATGGATCACAGACCTAAACATCAAATGCAAAACTATAAAACTCCTAGAAGGTAAAATAGGTGAAAATTTAAGTGACTTTGGGGGTTTGGTGATGACTTTTAATTTTTTTTAATTAAATTAAATTTATTATTGTTACTGTTTTTGGCATTATCAAGCGTTTATTTAAGGGGCTGGTAAGTGTGAATAATTTATGTATTTATGTATGTGTTTTTATTAATTCCAGTATAGTTAACATATTATTTCAGGTGTACGGTATAGTGATTCACCTATTCTATACATCACCCAGTGCTCATCACAACAAGTGCACTCCTTATTCCCCTTCACCTACTTCACCCATCCCTCCACCTGCCTCCCCTCTGGTAACCATCAGTTTGTTCTCTACATTGAAGTGGTGATGATTTTTTAGATATGACACCAAAGACACAATCCATGAAAGACTGATAAGCTGGGCTTCATATTAAAATAAAACATTTTCTTCTGCAAAAGACCATGTCAAGGGAACAAAAAGACAAGCCACGTTGGGAGAAAATATTTGCAAAAGACACATCTGATAAAGTCTGTTATTCAAAATATACAAAGAGTGCTTAAAATTCAATAAGAAGAAAATAAATAACCGGATTGAAAAATGGACCAAAGACCTTAATAGTCACCTCACAGAGAAGATAGATGGCAAATAAGCTTTTAAAAACATGCTCTACAGAAAAATGAAACCAGAGAGGGAGATAAATCATAAGAGACTCTTAATCTCAGGAAACAAACTGAGGATTGCTGGAGTGGTGGGGGGTGGGAGGGATGGGGTGGCTGGGTGATGGACATTGGGAAGGGCATGTGCTATGGTGAGCGCTGTGAATTGTGTGAGACTGATAAATCACAGACCTGTACCTCTGAAACAAATAATACATTATATGTTAAAAAAAAAGATAGTAGGAAGGGAAAAATGAAGGGGGGAAATCGGAGGGGGAGACGAACCATCAGAGACTGTGGATTCTGAGAAACAAACTGAGTGTTTTAGAGGGGAGGTGGTGGGGGGATGGGTTAGCCCAGTGATGGCTATCAAGGAGGGCACGTATTACATGGAGCACTGGGTGTTATACGCAAGCAATGAATTATGGAACACTACATCAAAAACTAATGATGTAATATCTGGTGATTAACATAACATAATAAAATAAAATAAAACCCAAAAACATGCTCTACAGCATATGTCATCAGGAAAATGCAAGTTAAAACAAAAATGAGATACCACTACACACCTGTTAGAATGCCAAAATTCAGGACACTGAGAACATCAAATGCAGATAAGGATGTGGAGCAACAGGAACTCTCATTCATTGCTGGTGGAAATGGAAATGGTACGGCCACTTTGCAAGATACTTGGGTGGGTTCTGACAAAACTAAATGTACTCTTACCATGTGATCCAGCAATCACCTTCCTTGGTATTTACCCACATGCCCTAAAAACTATGTCCACATAAAAACCTGCACGTGGATGTTTATAGCAGCTTTATACATAATTGCTAAAATATGGAAGTGACCAAGAGCCCTTCAGTAGGTGAATGGATAAATAATCTGGTACATACAGACAATGGGATACAACTCAGCACTAAAATGAAATGAACTATCAAGCCATGAAAAGACATGGAAGAAACTTAGATGCATATTAGTAAGTGAGAGATGCCAATTTGAAAAGGTCACACAATGTATGATTCCAACTGTGTGATATTTTGAAAGGCAAAATTATGGAGACAGTAAAAGATCAGTGGTTTCCAGGGGTTAGGAAGAGGGAGGGATGAATAGGCAGAACACAGAAGATTTCTGGGGCAGTGAAAATACTTTGTATGATACTCTTATGGTAGATACATGTCATTATATGTTTGTCCAAATCCATAGAATGTGCAACACCAAGAGTGTACCCTAGTGGGATCTATGGAGTTTTGGGTGATAATCATGTTTCAGCATAGGTGCATTATTTAAGTTTGTTTTCTCAACAAAAAAAAAATTTTACTGTTGGCATAATTCTGACTTTAATATTTTATTAAGCATGGGATCAAAACATTTCATGTGGTCAAAGTTTCCTGGGGTAAAATGTCTGAGTCAAAAGTGGGGTCAACATGGAGAGATAGAAATGGTAAGACCAAATTGTCTTCTGGATGATACCTATGTAAATTAATCCCGTGATTGTTTTAAACGAATGTATTAGTTAAGTAATGCTGAATAAACCCCTAAATTTCAGTGACTTAACACTGTATATATTTTTGCCATGTAACAATTTCGAGTGGGTGTTCAGGTTTTGGGGGCAGCAGTCCTCTGCGTGTTACTCCATAACCCAGATTCTTTCATCATGTGCCTCATTATCTCTAAGAACCCTCACCCTCTGCATCCAGTCAGCAGAAGGGGGAGGTGCATGGAGAAATGCATGTGGAAGGTTTTCAAAGGCCCGTGTGGAATAGCACACATTCCTTCCACTCCTCTTCCATGGGCAAGAACCATGTCATGTGGCCACATCTAACTCAAGGGAGGCTGGGAAAGGTAGTCCAGGTTTGTGCCCAAAGAAGGGGAGAATGGATTTTAATGGACAACTGGAGTTCTCTGCAATATAAATAACTGACTTGGAGTTATTGTGTTCCTTAAGTCTTGGGTGGTTATCTACTGAATGCCAAGCACCATGCTAAGACATGGAAGAGAGAAGACAGCTGGTTCAGCAGAGTCTTGGCCTGGAAGAGACCCATGGCCTAAGAGAAGGGGATATGATGTGGTATGAAGTACCTGCTGTGTAAAGAGAGAAAAAAGGTGAAAGTGCTCTGAAAGTTTAGTGATTATCCTAGATTGAGACACTGCCTGAAGATGGTGACATTTGGAGCTGCACATTCAAAGACAAACAAAATTTGGTTGATGAAGTAAAATGGTAATAGGAACTCTAGAAGCTTTGGCGTGATGCTGGGAGGCATGGAGCCATGATGACAGGATGATGGGAGTGAGCACATGTGACATGCATACAGGAAACAGCACCTTCTCTAACGTGGTTAAAACCAAGACGCCAGATGGACAGCGGTGAGAGATACGGCTGGAATTGTCCCCAAGGGCACTCCTTAGTCATAGTTAGGCAGTCATTTCACTTAGATGTAATTAATGAAGAGTTCCTTGAGCCCTCGTAGGACCTAGTCTTGTATGCTATTGGGTGAAGAAAAGAGTTTGAAGTGACTCCAAAAAAGTCTTCAAAGAAGTCACAATCCCACTCATCTTGTGATAGCCACTGTCCAGAGTCTATTTCAGATTTGTTTGGAACTTCAAAGAGTTTTGATCTCAAAACCAAAGAGTGATCCGTATGCTATTCACCTACTAGGCTGGACTCAGGTGTGACGTTGAAATGTTTGCTCTTTGTATCAGTTCATTATCATTGAGTTCTGCGTGTTCGTGTATGTGAGAGACGAGCTGGATGTGTTTGAAGGGGAGCTGGAGAGCTACATCACCTCCGTGAACCAGACAGGAACCCTGACTCCAGTCATCCTGCAGGTGAAAGAGCTGATGAGTGTCACCAAAGGTACAACCATTCCTCCACCTTTGTTGGGAAAGCGTGGGAAACTGGGAGAAGGACTTATAATTTATAACTGGTGACAGGTACACACCTGGGATAATTATTGCTGTAGCATTGCCATTATCTGCATGAGGTACCTGGTTTGGGAGACAAGTGGGTTACAACTGATATATGCCTCCCTGGGTGACTAGAAGGCCAATGGGGTCGGGATCCGGGCCATTTTGTTAAAATCCGTTTGGGGCTGAATTGAACATGCCCTGAGAATTCTCTCATTTTAAATAGCCTATTTTGTTTTGATGCCAGTGGAAACAACTAAAATCATCATCTCTTTGCCACTTTGGAAAAAATAAAACAGCAAGTCATGGCTTTTCTTTAGGTTTATGGAAAAATTTTTTATGCTGTTCAAATTTAATTTCTGCTTAGTTCGGGCTGCTATAACAAATTGCCATAGACTGGGTAGTAGAAACAACGAACACTTACTTATTCCCCAGTTCTGGAGACTGGGGAGTTCAAGGTGCGGGCAGATCTGGTGTCTGGTGAGATCCCGCTTCCTGATTTCCAGACGGTCATTTCTTTGTATCCTCAGTGCTAGAGAGTAGGGAGAGGAAGCAGGCTGTCTGTCTCCTGTCTCTTCTTATAATGGCACTAATCCCAAAAGCCACATCTCTAAATACCATCATGCTGGGGGTTAGGGTTTCGACATATGAATCTGTCCATAGCAGTCACTTTACCTTAAGATACCAGCTTTCTTTGAAAACGACATTCTAATTCTGTGTCTATTGCCCATGGAAGGAGGAGAGTTCTTCCCTCTTTCCTGCTTCGAAAAGCCGTGGACTAGATGTCAGGTAAACTCTGTCGTCAGACAAGTCAGGTCCTTCCTCTTTCTTGTTCTCGGCTTCCTCATCTTTAAATGAGGGCTTGGAATGGGGTGTGAAGTGGTTTCCAACAGCCTTTGTAGCACCAACATTTAATGGCCATAAATTACCAAATGGTCCATAAGTCATGAAACAGGTGTTGCAAATGATATTTTTACTTAAGACTCATAATCTGGTAGAGTACTGCAACCAGAAGGAAATAGATCTCCTGTGAATTATTTGAGGGAAATTCTCTTTCATACACATGACATGGAAAGTTACTCTTATGTGAGCACTGGGGCACCGCCTCCATACAAACATACTTTATTGTTGCCCTTGAACATTCGTATTCATCTCTAATGTAGGTTTATGCTTAGCCCGACAAGTCCCTGAGTACAACACTCAGCAAGCATAGTCTGATCTTTAAGTTCAATCATACTAATTTTAAGCCATAGTTTTTAAAGTTTACATTTCCCCCCTCTTCTAGGCAAGTTTTTAATGCCAACCTCAGTTACTTGCTCTGGGTGAACCGGAGTAAATATGTCACTGTATTCACTTATGTTTTAACCCCTCTTCCATGTATTTCTCGCATGTTTAGATATTTTGAGAGTCAAAACATAAAATTTTCACTCCATCTTGATCTTTTTCAGCTTTAACACGGCTGCCCTCTGGCCAAGAGAGACTTTTAAGCTGAACATGCTTCATCTTTGGGAAGATAAAGGCATTAAATTAAAAGTGTGCAGTCAGTCATGCTCTTGCTACTGGCTGGTGTCAGTCTGCGCTCACTCTGCTTGTGGCCAGACTCCTCCCCTCCTTTCTTTCAAGGCTCCCCGTGCCCCCAGGGGTGAGATTTATGGTGGTTTACCTGCATCCTTTGTGATGGTTGAGGTTTGGGATATAGTAATTGCCTAATCCTGTTGATGCTGGGACAGAGACACATACAAAATTTGGAAGGAATGGAGATCACTTTTCTTTTTCCTTCTCGTTAAAACAACTTTTTTCTTTTTTTTTTTTTTAAAGATTTTATTTATTTGACGTATAGAGACATAGTGAGAGAGGGAACACAAGCAGGGGGAGTGGGAGAGGGAGAAGCAGGCTTCCCGCCGAGCAGGGAGCCCGATGCGGGGCTTGATCCCAGGACCTTGGGACCATGACCTGAGCCGAAGGCAGACGTTTAACGACTGAGCCACCCAGGCGCCCCTGAGACAACTTTTCAAAGATACAATTCACATACCTTAAAATTCATCCACTTAAAGAACAATTCAGTGGTTTTAGTATATTCTCAACAATCACCATCACCACAATCAAATTTGGAACATTTTCATTACCTTTAAAAGAAATCATAATCATTTGCAGTCAATCCCCATTTCCCCTCAACATTTCCAGCCCTAGATTACCACTGTTTTCTGGCAGTATGGATTTGGCTCTTCTGGACTCCTTATATAAATGGAATCACACAATACGCGGTCTTTTTTGATTGGCTTCTCTCACGTAGCAAATGTTTACAAAGTTTATCTATGTCATAGCATGTGACTGAACTTCATTATTTTTTATTGCTGGAATTTATTCCGTTGTATGAATATACCACATTGTATTTATCCACTCATCAGTTGATGGAAATCTGGGTTGTTTCAACTTTCTGGCTATTATGAGTAATACTGCTATGAACATTCATCTCCAAGTTTTTCATATATTTTCATATATCTTGGGCGTATACCTAGGAGTGGAATTCGGTATCATATGGTAACTATATTTAACCTGTCAAGGAGTTGCCAGACTGTTTTCAAAAGCAACTGCATCACTGTGTATTCCCACCAGCAATGTATCAGGGGTCCAATTTCTCCATATCTTCACCAACACATGTTGGTATGTTTTTTGTTTTTTAATAATAGCTATCTAGTAAGTGTGAAATGGCAGCTTATTGTGGTTTTGATTTTCATTTCCCTGATGTCTAATGATGTTGAGAATCTTTTCATGTCCTTATTGGCTATTTGTACATCTCCTGTGAATAATGTCCATGGAGATTCTTTGCCTATTTTTAAATTATTGAGCTGTAAGAATTCTTTATATTAATTAATATAAATCCCTCAAGAGAGATAATTTGCAAATATTTTCTCCCATTCTGTTGGTTGGTTTTTCACTTTTTTGATGGTGTCCTTTGAAACACAGATGTTTTTAACTTTGTTGGAGTCCAGCATATTAATTTTTCTTTTATCACATGTGTGTCTAAGAAAACATTGCCTAACTTGAGGTCACAAAGATTTATTCTCATATTTCCTTCTGAGACTTCTATAATTTTAGCTTTTACATTTAAATCTATGATCCCTTTCTGAGTCAATTTTTGTACATGCTGTGAGGTAAGGTTCTAACTTCATTGTTTTGCATGTGAATATCAGTTACCCCAGTGCCATTTGTTGAAAGCATATTCTTTCCCCATCGAATTGTCTTTTTAATCCTTGTTGAAAATACACTGATGATGAGGATTTACTTCTGGATTCTCAATTTATTACATTGATCTATTTATCTATCCTTATGGCAGTACCACACTATCTTCATTACTGTAGCTTTGTAGTAAATTGGAAATCAAGAAATGTGAGTCCTGCAATTTTCTTCTTCCTTTTCAAGATTGTATTGTCTGTTCTAGGTCCCTTCATTTTCATATGACTTTTAGGATTAGCTTGTCAATTTATGCAAAAATGGCATTGGAATTTTGATCGGGATTGGGTTGAATTTTTAGATCAATTTAGGGAGTATTGCCATGTTAACAAAGAACATCCTATACATGAATATAGCATGTCTTTCCATTAATCTAAATCTTTAACTTTCTTTCAACAATCTTTTGTAGTTTTCAGTGTACGAGTTGCATACTTCTTCCGTTTATTCTTAAGTATTTTATTCTTTTTTATACTAATGCAAACGCAGTTGTTTTCTTCATTTTCAGATTGTTCATTGCCAGTGTCCAGAAATACAGTTAATTTTTATATATTTGTCTTGTATCCTGCAAGCTTGCTGAACTCATTTATTAATGAGTTTGAATCTTTTTGTTTGTTTGTTTCTTTTTTGTTGTTGTCGTTCCTTAGAAATTTTTAAATATAAGAACATGTCACTGATGAACAGAGGTAGTTTTATTTCTTCCTTTGCAGCCAGGCTGCATTTTCTTGCCTAATTTCCCTGGCTAGACCCTCCAGTACAATGTTGGATAGAATTGGCAAGAGTGGACCTTGATTTCCTTATTCCTGAATTTAGGGGGAAAGCATTCAGTCTTTTGCTGTTAAGCATGATGTTAGCTGTGGGTTTTTTGCAGATGCTTTTTACCAGGTGGAGGAAGTTTTCTTCTGTTTCTACACTATGGAGTGTTTTTAATTATGAAGAGGTGTTGGATTTTTTTAAATGGTTTTTGTGGACCAACTGATAAACAGCTTGTCCAGAAGCTTTTATACGTACACATCATACCCCTTCCTGTTTCTCCCTTCCTTTCTCACAAGCACACAGGATCACGTGAAAGCAGATTAGACACAACATATTAAAAACTTGCCAAAAGAGGGATGAAAGAATAGTCAAGACGTCTTGATTCCAGTTATCCTTGCGCATGGTTGTTCTTTACTGGGGGTGGCAAAGTAATCGTTTTACGAGGATGGAAGGTAACTACCTGTGTATACTCCCTCATTTTCTCTTCCCTTACTCACTGTAAATGGAAAATCTTAATGTCCAGGGAGAGGCTTGTGCAAGAAGTAAAGTATAGCAAGGATGTGTGTGTCTGAAATGAGACAGAAATAGAAGCAAAACTTTATGTACACAAGAAATATGTTAAAGGAAGTAAAATGTGTTTGCCCAGCCCTTTCTGATGTGAGCATCCGCAATTTGAAAATACTGTTTCTGGCTCATCTTCTCAGGCCTCTCCTGTGACTTCTTCTATTTCAGGAGTCTGGCTGGTGACCATCTTGCCCGCCTCCCTCACGTGTGTGAGCTATCTGTTCCACATATTGGCCTGTTACAGGTAAGAGAGCTCTGGGAGCCATTTGTTTGTCTTCAGCCAGGATTTTCTAAAAATTCCTGAGTGGTGACAGCAGTGCCCAGATTGGAACCGTGAATGTGTATGCTATCCAGGAACAGCCACATCTATTGGTTGTAAAACAGAAAACCCCAAACCAAAAAACTAATTGATTTGAGCTTCTACTATAAGCTTACCATTATGCTTAGAATCTTTTGATTTTTAGGGGAGCCTGGGGATCTCAGTTGATTAAGGAGCCACCTCTTGGTTTTGGCCCAGGTCATGATCTCAGGGTCCTGGGATTGAGCCCTGCTCAGCGGGCAGTCTGCTTCTCTCCTCCTCCCTCTCCCTCTGCCCCTCCCCTGGCACGCATGCTCTCTCTCTCTCTCAAATAAATAAATAAATAAATAAATAAATAAATAAATAAATAAATATTTTTTAAAAAAGAATCTTTTGATTTTCACCACAACCCTGAGAGGCACTTTCATCTCTGTTTTTACAGCTGAGAAGGCTGAGACTTAACAAAATAACTCACCCACGCCATTAGCAGTTGGCCATGTCTTCTACCCCAAGAGGCCTTATTGCTTCTCGTACGCTCAGCATCTCTGTTAGGGGTCAGACCTGCCCTGCTCCCCAGGACTAACCACACTGGGTTCCCAGCAGGTACATCCGGCTCTAGGGGTTATCAAAAGAGACCGGGTCAAGGGCACCGGGTGCATCAGTCTCTAGAAGAGCAGAGCAGGAGGAAGGGATGGCCTTCAATATGTAGTGAGCATTTCCCTGCAGATAGCAGTTGAATTTTAGGTGTCTGCCCTCCCTCCTCTCTCTGTCTGTCTCTCAGTCTCTCTCTGTCTCTCAGCTCTTCCTTCCCCCCACCTCAGTCTCTAACTCACATGCAGTCACAGGAGGCCCAGGGCCACCTCCTACCCCTCCGAAGCATCCTGCCTTTACCCCCTCCCCATCTGGCTGCGCAAAGGGTGGGTCTCTTGCAGAGGGCATCCAAGTAAGGACTCTCCTGGCACAAAGAGGCCCCAGCTCTCCTTCACAGACCTAGCTTGCTCCTTCTCTCTGCTTTCTTGTCCCTGGACCCTCTGGGTGGACTAGACACCACTGCTCTCCCCTGCCCCCCCTTGATGTGGGGATATACCTGCTCCTTCCTTCAGTGGACTGCAAGTGCCTGGGAGATGATCAGTGAGACATTGGACCACAACCAGTAACAACCACCTTTCAGAGGTGGCTGCACTGACATGGGTGGAGGGCACAGGGAAGGGAAGGCACCTGTGGCAGGGAGGCCTTATTCTTGTCCAGGCTGGCTCCTCCCTCCCATCCCTGTGGCTGAGGACTGATGATCCCTGCCCTGTCTGCTTTACAGGACCATGGGGCGAAGGAAATAGTGGATAAGAAACCCCTACAACTGGATAGCGCTAGCACTGTGCTAGTGTTTTTATTTTTCTTAGAATTATTCCTATCTGTATGCAGCCTCTTTTAAAAAAAAAGTTATAAAAATATTAGGTGTAAAGTCTTTCTGCCATTCAGATCCCTGCTTGTTGCCCCAGAGCTAAACATTATTCACTTCCTGTGTCCTCCCAGAAATTATCTATGCCTCGTGCACATATATGTGTGTTTGTGTGTTTGTATTCCTGGTGGCACATGCTCTATTCCAGTGCTGCCGAGCTGAAACAGTGAAAATCACAGACGCAATTTTGCATTTTCTAATAGACACTAGTAAAAAGTTAAAGAAGGAGGTGAGAATAATTTAATAATATATTTTATTTAGCCCAACATAACCTCAAACCATCATTTCATCATATAATAAATATATAAGCTATCAGTGGGATATTTACATTCTTTATTTCATACTAAGTCTTCCCAATTTAGTGGTCATAAAATTGCAAAACATCCTGGAAAATGCTGGAGATAGGATGTGGGGGGAAAAGCAAGACACATGTGAATGTGGACCACGAACATAACCATCGCTGACCTAATGTTTATGCAAAGGGCCAGGCCGAGACCAGCACATGGGGAAGGCATGCAGAGGTTTGTGCAGGTGCTGGGAGCATGAGGGGCTGTGGTCCCTTTTTCAGTTTCGTTTATGTTGTAATAAGGTGGATCTATCATTAAAAATGGGTTTCCATTATTACCTGTTTTGAAATATTACATAAGTAATACATATTCATCACAGAACAAATAAGAAAATAAAGCAAACTGAAGAAAATAAAAGCCACATGCAGAGTCTCAACTATCACATTCACCCATCAAGACTAGGTAACTACATATTACTTTTTCAAACTATATTAAGATTTTTAAATCATCAGGGAAATGTATGACCATGTTAAATGTATGACCATGCCACAATGAGGCATCACCTCACATCTGTTTGAATGACTAGTAGTACCCAAACCACAAGAAGTAACCAGTGTGGGCGAGGATGTGGAGAAGAAGAAACCTTCATGCACTGTTGCTGGGGCTGTAAATTGTGCAGCCACTGTGGAAAACAGTATGGAACTTACTCAAAAAAGTAAAAATAGGACTATCCTATGATCCAGCAACTTCATTTCTGGGTATTTATGAGAAGAAAACAAAAACACTATTTCAAAAAAATATTTGCACCCCCATGTTTATTGCCATGTTATTTACGATATTCAAGATAAGAAAATAACCTACGAGTCCATTGATGGATGAAGGGGCAAAGAAGATGTGATACACATACACACACACACACACACACACACACACACACACACACACACAAACACACACACACACAGTGAAATACTATTCAGCCATAAAAACAAATGAAATCTTGCCATTTGCAGAACATGGATGGACCTTAAAAGGTGTTATGCTTAGTGAAGTAAGTCCAACAGAGAAAGACAAATACTGTATGATCTCACTTATATGTGGAATCTAAAAACAAAAAAAACAAGCTAATGGATACAAAGAACAGATTTGAGGTTGTCGGAGGCAGGTGTGGGTGAAGAGAGTCAAAAGGCATAAGCTTCCAGTTATAAAATAAATGTCATGGGGATGTAATATATAGCATGGTGAATCTTGCAATAGAACCAAACTGCATATTTAAAAGTTGGGGAGTGTAGATCTTAAAAGCTCTCATCACAAGAAAAAAAAAGCTTGTAACTGTGCAAGATGATGGATGTTAACCAGACTCATTGTGGTGACTGTTTTTGCAATATACATATATATCAAATCATTATGTTGTATGCCTGAAACTAACATAATGTTATGTGTCAATTATATCTCAATTTAAAAGTATTTTGAAAATATTTTTAAGACTAATGAGAACCATCCCACGAGCTGTGGTCAATATAGGGAAGCCGAGCCAGCCACCATCTCCCTCCACAGGCTTTTCTGTCTATATCTATTGAGCTCTAAGTACATAAGGAGCTGTGGTTATGAACATTCCTAATTTCCCACTTTTTCTCTAGAAAGCACATGAAGAGGTTGTGGGCGGGAAATAAACACTTTCTCCCTTTGAAGTTCCATAATCCTTCGTCGGCAGAGAGTGTGGTAAGTCCTCTGAGACCTCTCTCTGCTCTGAGACTAAGTGATTGGCCGAATCCTGCTCTCTTGCAGCTGGGACAGGGTAGCAGCCTGGGGAAGAGCCTTGGATGGGGAGTCCATAGGCCTCACTTCTAGTATGCTCTGCTGCTGGGTGACCCATCTGGCCCTTGGTTTCCTCATCTGTGAAATGATGACAATCATAACCCCCCCCTTGGTGTGTTGGGTGAACCTCAGATGAGGCAGGGATGCTGGACCCATGTGTTAGAGGTGATCGGTGTTTTCTCCCCTCTGAGACCCCTTTTTATTTTTAAATCTCAGGTGGCCATTGCAAGGTACTCTGGCTGGCAGATAGCCTATATTCTGTGGGGTAAGTGTCCTCACGTGACCTATTCAATTCAACACCCATTCCTCGGGCGCCCGCGGAGTCCTGGCTGTGTGTAGAGAGATGAGAGGCGAGGCAAAGCAGCCCTTGTTCTCTCTCCTTCAGGAGAGAGGGAGAATCCCACACTCACATAGCTATCGTTACTTCCTGTCCTAAGCCCGTGGGCTGGAAATGCTAAAGGCAGTGGTGACGGAGAAGAGGAAGTGACTCTCCACACCCAGGGCAGGACACGAATGCTTTCTAGTGGAGTTGACGTTTGAGCCGTATCTGGCAGGGCGAGCAGAAGGCAGCAGGCGGATGGTCATGCCAGGCAGAAGAAACAGGACAAGCAAAAATGCCAGGACCTTTGGTGGGAGGAGGTTAGAGGGGGGACTTCAGGGAGGGACATGTATGACCGGGTCATGAAGGGCCTCGACTGACCCTGGGTTCCCTTGGCCCACAGGCTACCTCATCATCCACGTGGTGCAGAGCCTGTGTGGCATGGGGATCATGTACAGTCTGGTGCTGCCTGTCATCCACAACCAGGGCCTGGAGATGCTCCAAGGACTGGGCATCGGGATGTAAGTGCTGGGTGGGCTCCCTGTCATTGCCCGGGGCCTAGGAGCTGGCAGACCCTCAAAGCTGCTGTTCAAAATGCCCCTTTCCTGTTGGGATCTCACTAATTCCTGGACCCACGCTCTCAGTTCTGACCCAAGGATGGGCCAAAAGAGCAACTCACCACAGTGGGAACCTTACAGTTCACAAAATGTTTCCATTCTTGCTGTTCAGTGGGGTGCTCACAGTTGTGTCTGTGGGGGATACACATGTGTCCATTTTATAGCTGGGAAGATTGAAGTCTGGGGAGGTGACATGGGAGTCAGGGCAGTATAGTAGAAGGAGAAAGGAAATCTGAGCTTGGGTTCTAGAGAAGCTGTGTGACCTTGGGTAAATAGCTTCTCGGAGCCTCAGTTTACCCATATGGAAGATAAAAGTGAAGGCCGACATTACTGAGAATTCACTATGCATCTTTTCTCTTGCGAACCCTTGGAAGGTTGGGTCTCATATTAAGGTCCGTTTTTCAGACAAGGAAACAGAGGCACCCGAGGGCTCACCAGTTTGTCCAAGGAGGGGAAGAGGCAGGGTTGGGAGCTAGCAATCGGAAGCCAAGGCCCCATTTAAATGCCGCCCCACATGGCCGCTCGGGGGATGCAAACCCAGCATGTGGCCCTCTCTGGGAACTCCCTGCTCTGAGCTCCTTGGTTCCATCCTCCCCTAGAGCCACGTGGGAGGCTGGGTGGAGCCTGCCCGTCCACTCTCAGGGCCTTCATGAACTCTTGAAAAACTCCATGCTTTTCTTTGATTTCCATGCTGTTAAACACGCAGCCCAGCTGCCACATATAATTAAATCCTGGAGTTCTGGTCTGGAGTCAAAAAACTTGATTGTGTGGCTTTGAGAAAGTCATCTGCCCTTCGTGAGCCTCCATTTTCTCATCAAACAGCGGGTGTGAGAATACTCTGGAGGCATAAAGCACAGAGCCAGAGCTACTGTTGCCCCAGCGGGCTGTCCCGTCTCTGTCCTCTCTGTCACTGGGCATTGGAGAAGGGCCTGGACAAGGCCACCTCAGGACCGTCTCGCCCTGTGTTTCAGCCTCACCATATCCATCGTCCTGGGTCTCGTGATCCTGCAGGTGTGGATCGCTGCCACCTTCTTCCTACAGCCAAAGATGAGTGCGGCTGACAGGCAGAAACCCTTGGCTCTCAACAACAGGTGAGGGTAATGAAGAGAATGGGGATTAGAGGCTTTGGCTTCAGCAGCCCCTTGTCCCTTCCTCTTCCCCCTTGGCAGGTTCCTGGGAGGACCATACCCTCCCTGAGAGGGAGAGGGGCCGTGGTCCAGGAGTGGGCTCTGGAACCGAACTGCCTGGGTCCAGATCCTGGCTCCACCCCTTGTGGGCTATGGGACCATATGTGACATTCCTGAACACCCACGAACTGCAGTTTCCTCATTTTACAAATAATTGCGCACCTCAGAGAGGTATTCGGAGCATAAAATGTGTTAAAATATGAACTTAGAACAATAGTGCCTGGTCCAAGGTTTTCTTTTGTAGTTCACTCACTCAAAGCCCTTCACTCAGGGAGGCAACAACGCGGGCATTAAGGATACACAGCTATCCCTACGTGACCTGCTTGCGGCAGCTCACGGTCCACAGGGGCCAGTAGACACATGGCGACAGTCAACTCCAGAGGGGGTAACAGCCTCACAAGAGCAACGCAGGTAATGGAGAAAGAGGCAGGAATGGTTCATTCAGCGGCAGGTGGGACGTTTGAGCTGAGCTCGGTAGGCTGGTGAGTTCCTGCAGGTCTTGCTGAGGAGACAGTGTGGTTGTCAGCCCTCAGGGCACAGATGGAGGCAGGCAGTGGCGAAAGGGCAAGATGTCTTGAGAGAACAGTGAGAATCCAATATGGTGGCCATGCAGTGGCCTTGGATGGTGAGGGGCAGGGAGGGGGCACAGAGTGACGGCCCCAGAAAGGCCCCTCTCAAGGATGGCCCAGAAATCCAGGATGCTGAGTTTGGGCCTCATCCCACCCATAGGCAACAGGAAACCACACAATCCAGTGGCCATCTGAGAAGTTTCCTTTGGGAGACTTGGAGCAGTTCCAGCGGGGGGCAGGTCACTGTGACAACAGACAGTGGGAAAGCCACAACCTCTGCTATAACCCCAAAGCCAGCTGTAGCCACATGAGATTTCTTGTACAGGAAACCTCAAAACCCAGGGATCCCATGAAACATCACAGCCACCGCAGACAATCCCGCTGCGCTGGGTTCAGCACCTTCTGCGCTGTATCTGAGCCGGTCCCCATACTGCTGCTGTGTGGTGGGGACCGTCAAGGTCACAGGGCTAGGAGATGGGAGCTGCAGGATGGGGCCCTGAGCCACCCTGCCTAGCCACCTCCTCCTCCTGAAAGGGTGCTGGCCCTCTGCCTGCTTCTGTTTGCAGGAAAGTGTTCCACAACTTCAACTACTTTCTGTTCTTCTACAACGTGCTGCTGGGCCTGGGCGCCTGTCTCTCCAGGCTGCTCATCAGCTGCATCCTGGGCACGTGGCTGATCGCGCGCATCGACAGGACCATCATGCAGAATGGCTATGAGGGGGCGGACATGGGTGAGTGGCTGGTCCCCGGTGGCTGCGCTTTGAGTCGGGGGTGGGGGCTGGGGCTGGTCTGGCAGCTTTCGGGAAGCTGCCTGCCGGTCGAGTACCAGAGGCTTGGACTTCACACTCCTCCTTCTGCTCAGAGCTCAGCTTCTCATGGAGGCTATAACGCTGAGCAGAAAAAAAACATTCAGCCTAGTGGTCAGAAGAGAATTCAGGCTAGTAAATGGCTGCATATTTGACAGACCTTTGAGGTATCGTGGAGAGCAGTAAGAAGTACTAGAATTCCATCTGAACAGTTAGAAGGTAATTAATTTATGAATGCACAGCTCTGAAAATGTTGAGAAAGAACACGTCTCAGAATTAGTGGTGTCATTAGCTGGAAACTTAGTTAAGAAAATGGTCTGTTCAGTTAAGAAAGACTCCCAAATCAAGCCGTTTCTGTAGAGCAAAAATCGTTTTGGTTTTCTTTCTGACCTGTGTCCATTCATTCACTCAGCCATTCCTTGTATGCCTGGCAGCCTCTGTCTGAGCACCCCGCTCCTCCCGCTTTCAGCTTCAAGCTCTCCGCAAAAGGGATGGATGAGAGCGCCATCTTGAGAACCTTCTTGCTCTTCATACCCAATTTTCTAGATTCCCAGTGAAAACAGGGGCACCATTTAGGAACAAAGTGGCACAACAGTTACGTCATCAAAAGCACAGGCTCAAGCGTCATGGGACGGAGGGCATGCTGCCTGGCCTGACTTGCCTTCTGCATTTCAGGGTTCAGTGCCTGGATTGGCATGCTCTATGTGGATCATTATCATACCAACCCTGTGCTCGTCAGCTTTTGTAACATCCTGATCACAGGGCACAGGGAGAGGAGGCTGCAGCGGGCCATCAAATACTGGTGCCTAAATCAGTCAGCAGGTAAGCCTCCTGTCTGAACCTATGCTGGGCTTGGACAACAAGGACCCTAACTTCTCTGGGAGCCCCGAGATGTCCCAGCTTCCCCCTTCCCTGCCCCCCTTCCTCCATATTCTGTGCCCTGGGGAACCTTCTACCAAGGAAAGCAGGAGGCTTAGCCCACAGCCAACCTGGCCAGGGGACCCCTGAGGCGTGGTGTCCTTGTCCTTCCAAATGGGCTCCCCCCGTGTTCCCAGAAATGAGCTCTAGTTCTGCTATCTAAGTCCTCCAGTCCCTTTGTTTGAGACCCCACCCATATCCCAGGCTTCAGGCCAGATGGGGCTTGGTTTTGCTTACCACAAGCTCCTCTGGCTACCATCTTCTGCCCCCTCAAGGATCTGTACTGTCTACTCCACCCCTCCCACCCTTATGACTCTGCTCTGCCTTCTGCTGGGAAGCCCACCAATTAGCCATGTCTTGTGAGCACCAGTCTGGACTATGTTCACCACTGTTCCCAACTGCAGACATCTGGCTCTGGGACAGACTCACATCCCTCCAGCCGCCCTCATGTCCCCAGAAGTCCTGGTTCAGCTCCTTCTCCTGCACCTCACACCTACCAGTCGGCTTCTCCTAGAGCTTCTGAGGTTAGAGACAAGCTGCCCCATCCCCCAAGTCTGTCTGCTCTGGTTCACTTCTAGGTCCCCGAATCTCAACCAGGTCCAGGACGAGGTGGCGCCTGTTACAGACCCTGGTCAACAATCCCAGACTAGCCATGCTCAGAAAATCAAGATCAGGTCATGGCTCCCGGGACTTTACCCAGATCCTGTTGGCATGCTCAGACAGCGGACGGTAACCTCCAACACAGCTGCAAGGCCATTCCAGGACTACTGCCCCTGTGACAAGACCCAGGCTACCCGGCTGCTGTCCCCTGCAGTGTGAGGGGATGCAGTCCCTGTCTACTGCACACAGCACCGGGCGCTCGTGGGATGGCACTTGGGCTGAACCATGAAGTCTCAGGTCTAATAATCCACTCCCTTGGTAAAAAGATCAAGAACTAAAGAGAATTTCTGTTGAACAGTCTTTTCTCAACAATGATTTCCACTATCCATGTTTAGGAGGTAGCACTGGGGAGTTCCGTGTGGACAAGCACTTAGTTTGACCACAGGATAGAACTTCATGTCACTGAAGAAGGTGGTAAAATGTACACCAGAAGAGCTTAATTGTTAGACACAGTTTTTCTCTGGAAGAAAGTATGGCTTTAATCCAACAGGATCCTTGTTGCTTCTCCCTTTCCAGGCCTTCTGGTGGTGGGAGAGAAGGAAATCCATGTCCCCAGCCTCTAATCTAGTAGGGTGAGCAGGCACACCCTACTGGTTGGGCTGTCCCTACCATAGCCACTGGGATGAGGGGCAGATCAGAACTGACCTGGGCCTTGGTCACAAAGAAGATCTACAGATCTGACAAGGAGGGTATCCCCTGGGAAGGCTGCCTGTCTGTGGAGGCAGAGATGGGAGTGGGCAGGCATTCTAGTTGGGGGCCAAGAGCAAAGGTGTGGGAGCAGGAGAGCCTCAGGCATGTTTGAGGAGGGGAGGCCTCTGGTATTTGCGGGGCAGGGTATTGGGGGCTGGTTAGACCACCCACGGAGGCCCAGATGCCAGGCTGGGAAGCCTGGACATTTCTCTTTGTGCGGAGAGCCCAGTACTTACCCAGAGTCTTCACACCCACGCATAAGGTCCCTGATGGCCCGGGACTCGTGCAAAGTGACCAGAGTCACTCGTGAAACCTGTGCAGTGCCAGGAGGACCTACCCACAGGGTGAGGAAATTCCCCATCCACTTCACAAATCCCAGAGCCACTGAAATTCAGTAATCATTATTGAGCATCTACTGTAAACCTAGTCCTGTGGCTGGATATGTTTGCCAGACTTATCTCTTTTAATTTAACCTTTGCAACCTCCAAGCTTTGTCATTCGGCCTTCAGAAACCGAGACAACTGGATAGAGTGTTGGGATCCCCGCACTACCACTTTCAGCTCTGTGACACCAGCTAAATGACTCTGTCTTTCTGTGCTGTTTTTTTCCTTACAAATAAAAAGGGTAATGCCTACAACACCCCAAATTATTTTGAGGATAAAATGAGCATTTAATACACACACACTCCTAAGCTAGTGCCTGCTACATCCTACACTCAATAAATATCAGTTATTGTTATTTGCAATGTTGATACTTTGTGGTGATGTGATTAATGTCTGTTTACCTCTCAGGATGCTCTCAGCTGGGAGAAAGGAGCCAAGGATGGTCTCCCCTCAGCTAGTTGCCTCGCAAATAATGGCTGATTTTCCTCAGGACCTACACTCACCGGCCCTATTTGCTTCTAGACCTACTAGTAGACTCTGCCCCAGAAGTCATCTTGGCCAGCAGGGGAGAGTGTAGGGGTCTGCCCATGGCTAAGTGTATGGACCCTAAGCCTGGCAAAGCAGAAGCCATCTGTGATCTATCAGGCTGGGGCCTCTAGGGAATGTCTGTCTTAAAAAGAATTGGATAATGCGATGCAGGAATGCTGGAGATCCTAGCGCATAGGTAGCGTAAATGTTTTTGGAACGAGGCCCAGCTGTCATCTTGAAAGGGACCTCACAAATCTTTGCCCTGCACAAGAAGCAAGTAGGAAAAGGAGCACGGAGGTCATGGGCAAGGCTCCCAGGAGGATTCTAATGTAGGTCAAGAGGACACACAGAGCCCCTAGAAGGAGACTGCGGCTGGAAAGTCCTGGGACTTCGTCCATTTGCAAATTATCTTCCTCTGGTCTTGTCCTTCCCACGTGCAAGGTTTGATCTCTTGACATTTATTCCTTTACTTAGTGCTGATGCAACTGCAAGTCCCAGATGCAGGACTGGTCAGTGGCGGAGCTGGAATTTCACTCCCCAGGACCATGCTTAGTCAGGCCCGAGGGTTCAGCTACTGCCAAGCCTGGACACGCACTCAGCCCTGAGCTTCTTGATGGTCAGTTCTTTTTGGCCTTGAATGTTCTGCTGGCCAAACAGGACTGGAGCTCCCACGGCAGGACAAAGCATAGCTACAGGATGGAGTGGCACCCAGGAGCCCATCAGGAGCCACACCTCCGGTGTCCCTCCCAGTGCCTGCCCAGCAGCTGGGGTCCAGTTGTCCCAGCGGTCACCATGCAATGAGGTTGGGGTTAGCTGGACAGTCATGTCCAAAGACTCTCTGGACCAGCCACCAGGGAGAGTCTATATCCGGTCTTGCTCAACTACTCCCTGGGCTCGCCTCTCATCCTCCCTGAGCCACTCCGTATCCTGGAACCCGGCCTCAGCCTGCTCCTCGGGCTCAAGGTCGTGATGATTTGCAGCCATGTGGAGCAGCTGGATCCCCCCTCATTACTTTGTATTCCTGGGGCCAGAGGGAAGGACAGATGCAGACAGGGCCTGAGTAGGGCATTGGGGGGGGGGGGGAGAGCTAGGAGGCCGGTCCTGGGTCTTTGTACACATGGAAACCCTCCAATTCCCTCCAGGTCCTGCCTATTCTCAGAGATGGGTGTAAATAGCTCCTCCTCAGAAAGTTGGACTTATCCCACCCACCAAATTGATGGGTCTCCCACTTCTCTGTTATTTAACTCCCGGGTGTGTCCTGCCTGGGGCAGGGGGGCTCTGATTCCCCACCCCCCGCAATGCTCCTCCTGCAGTGAGTGCCACAGATGTTCACCCCATTCCTTTTCCGGAGGTTGATCTGGGATTCCCCTGGGAGGCAGACAGCCAGGGTCCATCAGAAAGAGGCCCCCAGCCCATAACTAGCCTCCCTTCTCCACCCCTTCTCCTGTTGTACTACCGCCGAGACCCTCCAGGGGGCAGAGCATGCACAGAAAACAGGACTGGGACCCAGGCCAGGCTCTGGGCTCCAGAGAACGGGGGACTCGAGAGCTAAAGCTCAGGGACAGGCTAGCACAACCCGCTCTGATGACAGACAGGGAGACTAAGGTCTCAGGCAGGAAGTGACTGCCCAGCCACTTCTGTGTTGCCTGACTTGGAGGAACCCGACATCTCTCTCCCCTCCTTGGGCATCTCCTGAAGGACAGGCTGAGTCCCACTCCTGCCGCTTTGTAGTCATGCAGCTTGGGGAACCAGGACATGCAGCTTATGTGGTGCCTCCATTCAGTCATCCCTAAGAGGAGCATGACACCCCAACTCCGGAGAGGCCTGCCAGGTGCCGTGACCTCAGGACTCAGTAAGAGGCTCTCTTCTCCCAAACCCTACTGCCCTGCCCCAGGTTTCTCTTACCTCCAGATAATCCTGCATCGCAGGGTCCGGCATCCCCAGGGCAGTTGAGGAACATGCCAAGGAAGGCGAAGAACACACCCTGTGCCATTGGGGTGGGAGTGGGGATGAGCTCTGGCTCTCAGGTGCCTTCAGGGGCCGTCCCCTGAAAACTCCTCACCCTCAGCCTCCACCCCAGGGTGCCCATGTGCATTTCCCTCAGTTCTTCTCCTGTCGCCCTCCAAGAACACCAGACTCCTGCTAATCACCTCCCAGCGCCTGCTTCTGACAGTCCCAGGGTATGTGGCCCCAGGTCCCGGTCACTTCTAATGGGGGATTTCTGGCACTGTGGCAACGGGGGGCAGAGCTGCAGGGGGAAAGCCCCTCCCCGCTTGGTGTGGAGACCTTTGTTTAGGAGGGAAGAGCCCCCTCTCCGCTGACCCTGGGGCCCCTTCCCCACAGGCATCCTCACCTGCCGCTGCCTCTTCTGGACTTCCTGGGGGGTCATCTCCAAGGTGGCCAACTTGGAGATCCTCTCCTGCCAGGGTCAAGGACAAGGTCAGTGAGGCCATTGTCCCCTCACCCCATTTCTCCCAAGGTTCCCTAACCTCACACCCTGGACAACTGACCTAAGTCCGTTGCTACCAGTGCTATTCGGTCTTCTAGCGTGCTCTGATTCTAGAACAATCCTGGCTCCAATACTCACCCAGTATGTGTCCTTGGGTCTGTGGCCTGGCCTCCCTGGGCCTGTTTCCTCATCTGAAGAATGTGAGGAGAACTCCACCTACCTCACAGGGTCTCCGAGGACTCAGTATCATATTACTATCATCATTGTTCTCCTCTCACACCCTAGCACATTCCTTTCCTCCCTTCAACCTTATCACCACCCTGGCCTGTGAGGCCTGCCCCATAGGATCATCACCTTCCATTTTCCAGATGAGGAGACAGAGCCCCAAAGAGAGGCAGTGATTTGCTCAGAGGCCTACAGAGAAGAGGCCGCGCCCTAGCTGCCCTTACCCCAGCCCGGCCCCACCACTGACCAGAGTCCTGTCTTCTGGGCTCTCAATGTGAGTCCAGGCCCCCAGCCTGGCCGAGCCATGGATGAAGAGGGACAGGGGTCTTGGGAGCCTGGCTGAGTGGCCCCTGCCTGCCCCAGCCCACCAGAGTTTCTGCCACCCAGGCTGGGCCTGTGGCCATGCCAAAGTCTTCACCTCTCCAGGGTACCCCTCAGGACATTGTCCTGCACAGCAGTCTTCCTTCATCCACTCAGGAGGGGCCTGCTGAGGTGCCATCTCTGACTGACAGAGGAGGGGGTGACCAGGGCACAGGGTCGGAACACCTTGCTTCCTCTTTTTGAAGCTTCTGACTTCCATTCAGGAAGGATCCACTAAGAAGCCGTCAGTCCCCCCAGACTCTTCGAAGGTATCAGGGACATATGTCATGGTCAACTGGACACCCAGATGAGACTCCTGACTGTGACTGATTGGCAGTGATGCTTGAGGGGCAAAGTAGGAAGTCACAGAATGCACACCTCTCTGTCCCTGGTCCGGCCATCTGCACCCAAGCCTAGGCAGCCATTTGAGCACCTGGCCCATGGCATTCCCCAGCAGCTCCCACCCTGGCACAGGTAGGGTGCCCTCCTCTTGGAGAGGGAGTGAATCCTGGAGGAGCAACAGGGGCCTGGCTCCCTGAGGACAGGCTGGGCTTATTTAGGGAAGAAAGAAACCCCACCGATCCCCAACAGCCTGGAGGAAGCCAAGTGCCAGCAGGATGGACCAGCATGGACGCCAGACACACCTGCTAATTCTGCCAGCTCAGCAACCCCTCCTGGAACAGCTCAGCTGCCCCCACTCTGTCCCATGACCAGGGCCTTCTGCCCTGCAGAGTGCCTCCCACCTGCTCTAGACCAAATAGCTCCTTCTTTCTGTTAATGTAGACAAGACTGGAATTTTTCAGATACTTTAAGTGAGAAATAAAACCACACCCTGCCTGGTCCCCCTCCCCACCACCTTCTCTCATTCCAGACCTCCAGCCTCCACTCCACCTGCCCAGTGAGTTGTCTTTGCCACAAAGCTTTTGAAATTTTTGGGAGCTCTTCCTGAGGGGAAGAGAAAGAAAAGAAGGGAAAATTGGGGGAAAGATGGCAAGGGTGTGAGTGTCAATGATTTTTATTTGAGAACCCAAAACACCAAAACTGGTTTCCCCTGAGCTCAAAAGGCTCCATGGGCCTGGGGAGGGGAGCCTTCATACTGGTCTTCATGCTGGGACTCCATTCTCATTTCTTCCGAGCAGCATTATTTTTGACTGGTTTTGGTTCCAATTGGACATAGACTTTGTTGCTATAAAGTGAACACTCGAAAATGTCCAGTTTGGCTCAGCCCAATCTCTGACATTGAACGGAACAGATTCCTGAAGCAGAACTGGTGGCCTAAGTTTCCAGGGAGGCTTAGAGGCTCCACTCCAGCTCAATCCCTGTCCCCAAGGTTGGCTGCCTCCCAGAAGGTCCCAGTTGAAAGAAGGGGCAATGCCAGCTCTGTGGGAGAGTCCTCATCCACCCTGCTCCTATGGAGAGAGGCCCCCCACCTGGAAACTTCTCCCCATGTCTTCTTCAGACAGCGAATGGCATGCAGTGAGAAGTTCCTGAGGATCCAGCTCTCCTGCAAAAGCGGGGAGAATGAGCTGTGAGGGGAAGCTCTGCTTTCTCTAGCTGAGTCTGCCTCACTGTGCACACCTGCTCACTGGACCAATAGCTCTGCTCAGGTGAGTTCTTTGTAATCCCTCCACCTGCCCCCTCTGAGCTCCCCAAGTCCTCTGGGGCCCCATGGGCGCCCCCTATGCAATCAGGTGGGTCCACAGTGTGCTGGACCTTGTGGGCCTGGAGACCCTGGGGAGGAAAGAATTACTTTTCTATTTTCCCCCTTTAGCTTTAGAATGTATTGTCAAATTTTTAAACTTCACAATTTTGACTAAGCCTGAGCCTATTTTCATATATTTAAGGCTGTTTATATTTCTTTTTCTATAAACTGTGGATTCATGTCTTTTGCCAAATTTCCCATAGTGTGTCTGTTCTTTTTCTTATCGATTTCTAGGAACTCTTTAGGTATGAGGGATGTGAGCCCCTTTGTAATATGAATTGCAAATATTTATTCCCAGTTTATCATTTCTTTCTCTTTCATTAGGATTTTTTTGGTCAGTTTGGTGGTGTTTTTGTTTTTGTTTTTGTTTTTGTTTTTGTTTTTTTGGTGTGTGTTTGCTTGTTTTGCTACATATCATTAAGATGTCATTTCTCCCCGGGTGCCTGGGTGGCTCAGTTGGTTAAGATGTCATTTCTCCCCAAACTGATGTATAGATTCATACAGCCACAGTAAAGGTATGTCAGCAGATATCTGGTGGACATTAACTATATGCTTTCCAATTTTCCATAGAAATACAAGTGGCCAAGAATAGTCTAGACAGTCTTAAAGAAGATCCAACTTGGAGGGCTTACACTACCAGATGGTAAGCCTTAGTATACAGCAACAGTAATCAGGGCAGTGCACTCTAATAGTGCAAGGAACAATAGACAGAGTCCGGCGAGACCCGTACTTAGAACATTTTGTGTATGACAAAAGAAACACACAGAACAATGGAGAGAAGATGGTCTTCTCAGTAAATGGCCCAGGGTCACTGGTTATCCATATGGGAGCAAAATTAATCTTGACTCCTACCCTCCCCCCATCATAAACAAAACCAATTCCAGGTGGGTTTTAAATCTGAATGTATAAGCTTAAAACAATAACATTTGTAGTAGATAATTTAGGAGAATATTGTCATGACCTGGGGGCAGGCAAAGATTTCTTAGGACATAAACTACACTAACTATAAAGACAAAAATTAATAAATTGGACCTGATTAAGAATTTCTCTTTACCTTCCAGAGAGTTAGAAGGCTAGAACAGAATGGGAATAAGCACTTGTCATATATTTATCTGGGAAAAAGCATCAGATAGGATATGAATTGACTCCTATGAATTAAGAAGACAAAATCCACCAGAAAAAATGGGCAGAAGATTTGACCAGATATTTCACAGAAATACAACCAAATGGCCAAAAATTATATAAAAGGTTACACGACATCATTACTCACCAGGAAAATTCAAATTAAAACCACAATGAAACACTGCCACACGTACACCAGAATGGCTAAAATAAAAAACACTGACAAGGCCAAATGTCAATGAGGATGTGGAGCAACTGGAACTTTATACACTGCTGAGGTGTAAACGCACACAACCACTTTCAAAAACTGTGGTAGTGTCTGCTAAAGATGGACTTACACATATTCTTTGACCCAAAATTCCACTGTCTGGTAAATACCCAGTAGAAATGCCTACATATGTTCACCATGCTAAAGAATGGTCAGTGCATCCTGATTTGTAATTTTCTAAACTAGAAACAACCCAAATGTGCATCAATAATAGAAAAGATAAATAAAATGGGGCATTTTTTAAATGACAGGATGCTATACAGAAATAAAAATGAACTTACAGCCACATCCAAAAATGTTTGAAACTTTACAAACATAATGAAAGAAGTCTGACATAAAAGAGTATGTTCTGTATGATTCCATTTAAATGAAGTTCAAAAACAGGCAAAACTAATTCAGAATTTAGAATATTTGTTATCCTTGGGGAAGAGAGGGCAGTGACTTGGGATGGGTAGATGAAGGGGCTCCTGGAGAGTTGGTAATGTTCTATTTCTTGGGGGTACTGGTTACCAGGTGTGTTCCTTTGGGTAATTTATTAAACTGTATACCCTTATACTTTTTGGTATGTATGCTATGCTTCCACATGCAAATCCAATCAGTTTGATCCAGAATTTTTTCTGGTTAGTACCAAGGCCAGGTGGCATAGCATTTGATTCAAGACTCTGGAATTACATGATCTCTATTCATATCCTGGATCTAGCCACTTCCTATCTTGGAGATCTTGGCCAAGTTATTCACTCTCTGAGCTTCAGTTTCTTCATCTGTAAAATAGGCTTATTATGCTACCCTGAGTATAGTTATTAAGGGAATTAAATCCTCTCCATAAATATTAGCTCTTGTTGGTCCTTGTTGGTCTTCATTCTGTGGACTGTGGAGAAGATGGACAATGAGCCGTGGAAGAGGAAGAAAAAGATGAGACTCTACTCAAGAGACATTTTCGGGGTGCATGGCTGAATCAGTCGGTAGAGTGTGTGACTCTTGATCTCAGGGTTGTGAGTTTGAGCCCCATGTTGGGTATAGAGATTGTTTAAAAATACAATCTTAAAAAAAAAGAAAGATATTTTCAAGGTGAAGACCGAGGAGGAAGATATGATGGTGAGGTACAGAAATAGAGTCCAAAGACTTGGCTCCACTAAGGACCATTCCCTGTCTCTCGCCTCCTGCCCACCTCTAACATGGGACAGGGACTAACCAGGTGACCTCTGGCTGGTTAATCTTCTGGATATCACATTGCAGAGTTGGAAGGGCAATGCAAATGGCATCCAAAAGCCAAACACAAATTCCCATGTTTAATCCAAACTCAAACTGAAAGCCCCAGACTCGGGAGTTAAGGGAGGCAAATTCTCAGTGGTAATACTATGGGTTATTTTTATGTTCTCCCTGGAATATTTTTCTATTTTCTACAACAAGTGTGTTGTTTACTCAGAACAAAATACTGTACATGATATATCCATGCCTACATATTTATATCCATATATGTAAAAAAATGAACCCCCAGATTATAGATGTGCCAGAAACTAGAATCTAGACAACATCTGGACAGGGAAAACACTGCTTCTGATGTGCAAAGGCCAAGCCAGCAGGGGGTCCTGGGACAAGACAGAGTATAGATGACTGCAAATCATTCCTGCACATTTCCTATTTTAGGGAGGGGTGGGTGGGGGGGGAGAGGGAGAGAGAGAATCCTAAGCAGGCTCCATGCCCATCTCGGAGCCCAACACGGGGCTCCATTCCATGACCCTGAGATCATGACCCCAGCCGAAATCAAGAGTCGGATGCTTAACTGACTGAGCCACGCAGATGCTCCCACATTTCCTAGTTTTTACTGTGTTTTTCACCCCTTCCCTCGGTTATCTATACTTTTTTCTCTTTCCTGCTAAAATTAGTCCAACCTTCTGTTACAATATTTCACCTTGTTAATAAAACCCAGTGCCAAAGAAGGGGGGAATAAAAGGGTTTTCTATTCTCTGTTTCTTAACTTCTGAAACTAGTCTGAATGGAATGATCACTTGTTGTAGGAAGTTGTCCTAGGGTGCATTTACTAGCAATTGGAACAGAGATCTCTGTGGAGGGGAGGGATTTTCTGGGGAGTTGGGTACCTCACAAAATATAGGAAACCCTCAAGTCAGGTTCAGTGATAACCTCAGTCACAGGTCTGGCCAGGCAGGACCCTGGCTGGCAGTGTGGGAAAGAGACAAACTCTAGGAGGGTCAGACCAGGACATTCCAGGTAGTCGTGCATTTACCCAGGGAGCATTCACTGTGTCTGAACCACGTGCAAGACACTGTGTGAAGGTCAAGTGAAGCTGAATCAAAATTAGTGAGACATACCTGTCCTTCAGGAAACACCTACTCTGGATGTTCGGCACTCCTGTCTTTGCCGGTAAACCAACATACAAGCACACCCAGAGAGAGGAGAGTGGACAGGCGGTGAGGAACGTGAGTGGCTGGGACACTTGTCCCTGGTAGTGGAAGGGTGGCAGGCTCTGGGAGGTGTGAAGACAGAGGAGCAGGCTGAGGGGGCAGGGGGCATAGGCAGGAAGAGTGGAGAGCTTGCTGAAGCAGGGAGGGGTAAGGTGGGAATCAGACGTGGGGGCCTCTGTGGTCATCTAGGACTGTGAGTTGGGATTTGGCAGGGGCGGCAGAGTTGGGGGCTGGGGGTACTTCTAAGCCGGAGAGAGGGCAGGTCTGAGCGGTATTTTAGAAGGGTTATGTGGCAGTGGTGGGGAGGATGAATGGAACTCAGAGTCCTAGAAAATAGTCTTTTCATCCTAATTCCATACAAGCCTGAGGCCTGAATTCGGAGCCCTTCAACCATGTAATCTGAGAAAGAGATGGTCTTGTTTAGAGACGCGTTCAACTTCCTACTTAGAGCCAAGCACTGTGTAGATATTGCCCGCAGAGGATGGTTTTAACCAAGCAGAGGGGATGGATTTTCTCGACTACCATGGCTCGGAGTTACATCTGTCTCCTTCAGTTTTCGGAACAGTTAATGCGCTGCTCTGGACGCTCCTGACAGCCCGACAGCCCTGAGGCGCCCCCTTGCAAGGGCAGGGAAGGAGTGGGTTCCTAACAGTTTCACTGCTGCGGGTGGGGCGCTCCGGTTGCTAGGGGCCATCTCCTCCCACCTCCGAAAGGAAGTGAGGGCGGGGCTAGCGGGGCTCCCGCCCCTCCGCGTTGCCCTGGAGACCAAGTGCGTCCCGCTGCAGTTGAGCCTGGAAGGGCCCTCGCTGACTTGAGTGGTGGTGCCTTCTTGCAGGTGGGGCGCTGGGCCTCCCTCCATCGCCCGGGCTTAGAGGGGAGGGCCGGGGACCGCCCCCACCACCCTCTCCTCTGTTGGCTGGCGGGGCCGGTGGCACGAGAGGAGCCTGCTGGGCCTTCTCAGCATACAGTGGGTGCCTAATTAGCATGGCCAGAGTCAGCCTGCTCCCTCCCTCCACTACCCCCTCTCTGTCCACTCGTGGCGGGGAGTAGCGGAGTGGGGAGTCAGGGGTCCTTGAACCATGTTCAGCTCCAGTTTGGGGGTTCAAGGCCAGCTTGAAATCCAAACTGACACCTTGGGCACGTTGACTTTCCCAGGAGAGCTTGGGAGCGTGAAACACAAAACAATAACCATTTATTATTATTCTTTACCCCCTCAAGTCCCTTTTGGATTTGCACTCTGCTTGGCTGGAAGAGCCAGCCTTCTCCGTGAGTTCTGTTCTCGCCTGAGGTTTGTTTCCTTCTTGCTTCTTTGCCCCTCTCCTCTTTTTTGTTTAAAATGAAAACAAAGGAGCCCCATGCTTTCTCTCAGAGCAGTAGGGTGGGGGTGGGGGTTGCCTGGGTGGGCCTTGTCCTAGGCGGAGGACTTGTCCTGGGGGTGCAGGCGTCAGTTTCTCAACCTCGGTGGGAATGGAGACCAAACCCCAGACAGGATTCCTGGACAGTGAATTCCCAACAGGGTCATTCAGCCAGCGGTCAAGCCAAGATGTCCTCAGTGGGGAAGGTGACCCAGGTTCCCAGCGGGAAACTCTACCAGCAGATCTTCGACGCTGAGGTAGGTCTGTCCCTCTGTCACCCCCTTCCCTCTCCTCCCCAAACTTCCCTCCCTCTGAAGGCTTTTTTGCTGGGAATCCAATGAAATAAGGCTTTGAAACTCCTTCGATTTTAAAAATAATTCTTATTGGTTCTTAAAACATAGGAATACAAAATGGGAATGTCTATTCTTAAAAAATAAAAATTTTACATTAATATTTTAATTTAATTAAATTTAATTTAAACTTAAATTATTCAGAAATAGCCAGAATTAACCAATGGATGTCTTGGGACCTTTTTCTATGCGCAAAGGGATTTCTAATATTTTCAATTTAAAAATGGGCTTGATTCTATACCAGTGTCTTGAAACCTGCTTTTTCCCTGTTAATGGTATCACACGGACCTTCCCCATGTCAAGGGGCATTCATGTACTGCCTAGTTGTTAATCTCGGACTTCCCATCATGTATTGAAGTAATACCCTCTTGACAACCATATAAGTTGCTGGAATTGCCTTGATGTCTATAAAAAACTGCACAGACAAGAACAATATCTTACTGTACTGCTTATTTAAAAGGGATTTTCATTCCTACTTTGAGCTCTGAATAATGCTCTCTGTAGAAGTCTTGGAAATTATACAAGTAGAAGGAAACCAAAGAAACAAATGACTCACATGATCCGGCTGCCTGGAAGCAACACACCATTCTCAACAGTTAGCACACTTTCTCCGGGTCATTTTTCTATGAGTTTAAAATTTTGAGATCCTATTGTATAATTTTGGTTGTAATTTTTAATTTATGCTTTTAATTGATATGTTTATGGTCTATCATAAGCATTTCCCCGTGTCATAAAAAATCCTTTGTAAGTCTCATTCTTAATAAGTGCCTAACATTCCATTGAAGGGACATGCCGAATTTACTCAACCAGTCCTCTATAATTGGACAGGCCCATTTTTCTAATTCCTTGTGATTACAAAAGATGCTGGGATAAGCATCTTGGCCCTCATCAAAATTTCTTAAGAGATAGTTTCTAGATGGCTGAATATTTTGGGGGAGTGCACGGTTCGTACCCTGGAGTTTAAGGCCTCCCTGCAACGTGCCTTCCTGCTGGCAAGTTCCCCTGTGACCTTATAAGACTGCAGGGTCAGGCCAGGGTGCTGGGGAGCCTGCAGCTCTGACACCCCACTGGGATCTTTTGTGGATTCAGGCACAGCTGGTCCGCTCTCTGGCAGCCTCCAGGCAGCGTGCCTTGGACAGGTCTATGACCCCCAAGAATGGCAGGAAGCCCTTGATGAAGAAGACGGATATTCCTGAAGGAGAGATGATGTCTGCCCGGCAGCAGAAGTGGGCACACAGCCTACCCAATGACTGGGTCACAGAAAACCCTGTTCTCTACAGGTAGGTCTTGCGGTCCCCACCACACCGCCACAGACTGGGCATGGTATGTCGGAGTCTTCAAAAACTCAGACAGATCTCACACAAAATGAGTGCCAGGTAGGAATGAAGTCCCAGGTACCTCCTCTGAAAGAGGTACTTTGCAGGACTCTGTGCTGCTCCCTCCCTTCCTTCCCCCCCACTCCCCCAGTAATGATTGATTGAGTGCCTAGGGCCAGGTACTGGGTTTGGGATCCCACCCTCCCAGAACTTGAAGCCTTGAGAGTAAATAAATAAGCAAGTCCCCCCAAAGGTGGGAAGACTCTGACCCAGAGAATGAGCAGTGGTGCAGAGGTCAGGAAAGCCCCAGAGGAGGGGCCGCAGCTGAGCCCAGAGGATGAGGGGAGGGGGGCATGGGGCAAGGCTCTGAGGCAGGAAGGGCTTGGTCCCCTCCAGAAGGCCGAAGAAGTCAGTGGGCCTGGGGGAGAGGGGCAGGAGATGAGGCTAGGAGAGGCCTGCTGACCACAGTCAGGATTTTGGACTACTGAAGTGAGCAACTGATTTGCCTTTTGAAGGCCTTCTGGCTGCTGTGTGCGGAATGTGGGGAGTATGCCATTTCAGCTCCCTGAGCTCAGACTCCTCAGGCAGGGAAAAAGGAAAGAAAGGGACAAAGAGAGGCTGCATCTACCTCACCGGGGCGCTGGGGAGAGCGTAGCAGGAGCTGAGCGTCCCCCTTGGCTCTGCAAGCTCAACAGGAGCCACAAACCCTTCTCTGGGCTGGGACTCTAAAGGTTTGTTTTCCCTTTCACCTGCTTTCGGGCAGAGATTGACCCAATGCTGGGTAAAGGCTCCGCCCCAACCTACCTTTGACTTTTCCAAGGGAAATCTCCCCTGAGGCTTTTCTTTTCTTTTCTCTTTTTTCTTTTCTTTTCTTTTCTTTTCTTTTCTTTTCTTTTCTTTTCTTTTCTTTTCTTTTCTTTTCTTTTCTTTTCTTTTCTTTTCTTTTCTTTTCTTTTCTTTCTTTCTTTCTTTCTTTCTTTCTTTCTTTCTTTCTTTCTTTCTTTCTTTCTTTCTTTCTTTCTTTCTTTCTTTCTTTCTTTCTTTCTTTCTTTCTTTCTTTCTTTCTTTCGATTTTATTTGAGAGAAAGAGAGAGAGAGGGCGCACGAGCAGGGGGAACAACAGAGGGAGAGGGAAAACAGGCTTCCCGCGGAGCAGGGAGCCCAACGCGGGGCTTGATCCCAGGACCCGGGATCATGACCTGAGCCGAAGACAGAAGCCAAACCGACCGAGCCACTCAGGCACCCCTCCCCTGAGGCTTCTGACCCTCAGCACCCTTAACTGCCTCCAGAGGGGTAAAGCCACTGGCCACCCAAGCCCAGACTGGAGGTCAGTGTTCTCTAGCCCCTGTGCTGATGCCCAGTGCAGGGGTCCAGAGGCACAGATGGCAGGGGCCGGTCGATGCTACCCCCACTTCCCAGGAGGATGGTCCTGCAGCAGGGTCTAAGCCCCCTCTCAGCTGACCTGAGAGTCACTTGTGCCTCCCAAGGGTCCCCTCTTCCCCAGGGTTTAGCCTAGGACCACCCACTATCTCGATAACCAGATCAGTCAGGAGCTCTTAGCCCCTACAGGACAGTGTTTTAGGAAAGGCACTTCTCATGGAGGGTGCTGGCCTTGTGCTGTGCTTGCTTCCTGGGACAGACAGACAAAGCCAGGTCTGCCCTGGACAGAGATCCAGAGGACAACCTGCTAAGCTCTGCCACCCTCAGATGACTAGGGTCACTAACTCAGCATTGGCGTCTCTCTAGAGGGCCTTGTCCCCTTCTTGAAAATTCAGCCAGCCAAAGCCAGTCAATTTGTGTGTTCCTTCAGCCAGGGCAGGGCCTCTGGGTGAGTGGAAGAGGAGCCCAAGGTAGGGATAGATCAGCACCAGTGTAAACCAAGTCCTTGGGTCAAGTGGCCAAGCCGTCGGCATTCCTGTAGTCAGAACACCCGGACTCCCATGGGCATCTGATTGACAAGGTTGAAAGACCCACCTCTGGAGGGTCAGCCCAGGCTGGTAAGGCTGCAGTGAGGATTGCATGAGAAATGACTAGAAAGCACCTCACGTGTGGGGGCCCTGAGGAATGGCAGGTGTCATTGAGACCTGTTGCATTTCTGTGCTGCTTTGTCCTGTGGACAGTGCATTCAGGGATTTTTATTCCAAAGCTAAGGTCATGCTCACCCACCCTGCTCCTCCTGCTGAGATAGTTTGTCCTGGGGTTTCAGCTTTCTCCTCCCACCCCCAAACTCCATGGACCATGGACCTTGGCCTCACACATGTGGGTCTGGGAGTCTCAGCTCTGCTTTGTACAGTGACTTCTGTAGGCCCCTTCCCCCTTCCTGGACAGTGGGGTTACCCCAAATGCCTCACAGGATAGGTTGCTGAAGGAGTAAATGCTGAGTGCTTAGCACTGGCCTGGCTTTCCCAGGCTGGTAATGCCCCTTCTGGTCCTCAGTGTCCCCATGTGGAAGTGGCTCTTGCCTGCTACCCACATGTGGTTTGCAGCCAGAGCAGAAGCAGACTCTGATTCCTTGTCTAGGGACCATGGTGCCTGCCGGCAGCGGATGGCTGTTGGGAGACTGGCATGGCCTTGGGGCAGTCTGGGATGGGGTGGGCCTGGGTTATCAACAATACCCAGGGTCCCGCTGAGGACTCCCTTGTGTGCCAGAGCTGCCTTCGTGTGGGGGAGGGGGCTGGGGGTTTACTGTTTCTTCTGCTTGTGCCTCAGGGAAAAGGAAATAATCAAGAAGAAAAAATCTCAAGAAAGTGAGAGCACCATTGCCGCCCGAGAGGTCCGGGGCCTCATGGACACCATCGGTGAGCCTCTGTTCAACCGTGAGGGCAGGCCTGGCTCTCTCCCCTTGGCCTCCTTCCCTCAGCCTCCTCCCCTGAGCCTCCTCCCCTGGGCCTTCTCCTCAATACAGGGAGCTGGGTGGGAGGCAAGGGGCTCTGTACACTCGGCATTTACTGATGAAAATCAGTTGGGAACAGATGTTTTTTTACTGCAGTTTCACAAGAGGATTTCAATCTACATTGTCTTCCTTCATACCGTGGAGGAAGGCTCTTTTTCTTCATGATTAAAAAAATAATACATGCTCACTCTAAGTAATCCCTACACGAACATGGGGTTCAAACTTACAACAGGCACCCCCAATATACACTTACTGTGGAAAAACGAAGGAGATAAGCAGAAAGTAAAAAGTATCCCTTCACAATAGCACTGCCTCCTCCCGAGAATGGCCCCCAACACGAAACCACATGGGGCATACGATACCTAGGTTCCCACATAGATTTAGGGGACAGCAGAGCACAGGGCAGGAACGCGGACCCTAGAGCAGACGGCCCACATCCAAACCCCTGCTCAGCCCATGCCTGAGCGTCCTCACTTGTAAAATGGGGCTGATCGAATAGAACCTGCCTCTCGGCCTCTTCAGGAGTGGTGATTGAGTTAGAACAATGCCTGGTACATGGTAAGCGCTATATACGTGTTGGTTATTCTTATTTGTATATATATGTGCTTCTATTTTAGGGGCACCTGGGTGGCTCAGTTGGTTGGGTGACTGCCTTCGGCTCGGGTCATGATCCTGGAGTCCCGGGATCGAGTCCCACATCGGGCTCCCTGCTCAGCGGGGAGTCTGCTTCCCCCTCTGACCCTCTTCCTTCTCGTACTCTCATTCTCTCTCTCTCAAATAAATAAATAAAATCTTTAAAAAAAACTTTTTTAAAAACATAACTGGTCCCATTCTATATGTCCCATTTGGATACTTTCTGGCATTTAACTGTAGATGCAAGACTTCATTCCTTATAGCACTTAGGGGTCACCTCTGTCTTTTCTCTTTTTCCTTAAGTCTCTGACACTGTGGCCTGGTTTTGGGGTCCATCTCCTGAGCCAAGGCACTTTCTGCCTTGCTGACTTTTTCTGGGTGCTCTCCCCTTGCTTCGAAGCTCTGAGGACAGCCTCCCCACCTCTGTTGTTCTCCCTCAGTTCCCCAGAGGCCCTGCACCGCCACCCTGGGCACCACGGGAATGGACTCCAAGAGGCGGGGCTACGAGAGTGCTCTGGGGAGCTTTAAGGAGGAGATTGCTCAGATTGGGATGGTGAGAGTCCTCCCTCTCTCCCCTTCTGTTCCTGGGCCATTCCCAAGCCGGGCTTGTCACTGCACCCACCCCCACCCCCCCACCCCGGCTCAGAGGTCCTGAGTGGCTCACCAGTGGTGTAGATGGAATCAGAGTAGCCATGTTTGAGTGTCTCACTATGAGTGCTCGAGATGGGCACAGCTGTCTAAGTCGGGCACCATTATTACTCCTACTCTGCAGGTGAGGCCCAGAAAGTCTTGCCTGACTTGGCACGTAAGGGGCCAGGTGGGAACCAGACTCCAGGGCTGATGCCAAAGCCCAGACCTTGAGCTCCCTGCTCAGTCCTGCTGGGGGTGCTGGTCTTCCCACCCCCTGCCAGTCGTCACCTCACTCATCTGTCCCATGTGTACATGAGCTCTACTTTCGCCCATGGCTCTGTGGCTTTGGTCATGCAGCATAACTGAGCCTCAGTTTCCTCATCGGAAGTAAACTTGGAATTCTTTCACTGGGCACTTCTTTAATGAATATTTGCTGAGCCCCAACCAGGGACCAGGCCCGAGGTCAGCACCTACTCCAGACCAAGAGAGTCTGAGGACGAGGGCTCAGCCCGGAGCGCAGAGCCCAGGACGTGGCCCGTGACCGATGGAATGGTGCCTGCCCTTGTGCTCTGGCTGTGAACGAATTCGTGACTCCTAGCTCCTTAGTTCTAGGGAATGATGATCAGTTTCAAGGCAGGACGACAGCAGGCACTTCCCCATCACAGGCCCGGGGTGGGAGGAAGGGCCAGGCGCTCTGGTGGTGTTGATACCATGGCTGTTGCCCTACTGGCCCGTTTTAGGAAATGGAACCTTTTATCTTGGAGCCAGGAACTCTTCTTTTAAAAAAGCTGGCTGAGTCGGATGAAGACATCGACCGGCTCTTCAAAAAGGTGGAAAGCGACACCAACCTCAAAGACTACACCATCCAAGTAGGGGTTCCCTTGTGACCAGGCCTGCCCCACCTGGGTCCTGCTCCTTCCCTCGCAGCCCATCTGTCCTTCCAGCCTGACCCAAGCTTCTTGGCATAGACCCTGCTGGAGCTGTGGGATCAGGTGGCTGAGAAGTTCCAGTTTCAGAAGCAGGGGATCAAGGAGCTGGATGAGGCCCTGTACGAGGCTGAGTTCTCCCGGGCAGATAAAGTGAGTTGGCCTGCATGTGGGCTTGTGGTGATTTTCACCTGTGGGATTTGTGAGGCATCGTCTGTCCTTTTAGGTCTCCAGGAAAAGAGTCGCTAACAATGGCAACTTGTTTCTAGCTCAAAGGCGTGTTGAAGAAATATGTGGAAATCATAGAGAAAACTTCCTACCTCATGCAGCCCGAAGTGTACAGGCTGATAAATAAGGAAGCCATGGTGAGTCGTTTGCATGTGCAGGGGATCAGCCTACAGGTAGAGCAGGACCTGAGGATGCCCCAGAGCCTGGTGTCTCAGGAACCAATGTTTTCTCATGGGTCACATTTCCAGGTAACTCAGGTTGGTCACTTGGGTTCTGAACCAGAGTTTTTGTTAAGTATTTTCAATAGAAATCTTTCTAAATTACATGGCACCCATCCCTGCTGTCTTAATCCCAGTGACCTGGTCAGAGCCCCTCAGATGCTGCCACTGCCCTACTCGGCCCCGCTGGGCCCCAGGCCCTCTGCCTGCACCTCACCTGGCCCCCCTTCCCACTATTCCTCTCCAGCTGAGCCTTGTTCTGAGCTTGGAGAGCCCCCGCCTTGTGTAGAGCCTGCCTGCCTGTACCACAGGTCATAAGCCAAACCAGCACACCGTCCCTGGTTTGAGCACTGATGTATTTTACGAGCACGCCTGGGCCCTGTCTCAGCTTACCATGTGCAGTGCAGTAGTGCTAGATGATGGGGCTGTCCTGCTCTCAGGGTGCTTTGTACCCTCCTAAGTGACCCCAGCCTGCTCTGTTTTTCTAGTGGTTCTTGTCTGCCTTCCTGCTGGCTGCCAGTGTCTGTTGTTAAAGCACGCCCTTTCTCCTGGCTCTTCCCCACT
Organism: Eumetopias jubatus; assembly: GCF_037043125.1. NCBI lineage: Eukaryota > Metazoa > Chordata > Mammalia > Carnivora > Otariidae > Eumetopias > Eumetopias jubatus. Next base: position 61,346,510 of record NW_028274821.1, read on the forward strand.
GCTTCCCTGTCCACACCCCACCCCTGCCCAGCTGCTTTCTTTGGGTGTAGGAAACAAGAAATTCAAGGTTCTGCCCCTTGGAGTCCTGGACAAAGCACAGGCAGGGAGCGGACACAGACCTCCCCCTCCACTGCCCAGACACACAAGCTCCCGACATCACTCCGCTCCGGCACCTGGAACTCCTTGTCCATAAAATGGGGATCACGATCCTTAAACACCAATACTTATTGGGGGGAGTGGGGTAAAAGACGGCTCAGCAGTGCCCGCAGTTGTTTGAGACAAGCAAGAGTCCCTAACTTTTATCCATTTGCTCTATTGGGGGCGGAGGGGTCAGAGATAGCAGCGACCTGGGGATATTTCATTGTTTGACTTCCACACCCTTATTATACTCATTATAACAATTGGCACTTGCTCCTTACTCCATGTGCATTTATCTCATTTAATTTCACAAAATCCCTAGGCTGCCAATAACATTATCTTCGTATTATGGCTGCAGAATTGGAGGTTTAGGAAAAACCTGCCGGTGCCCCCCCAGCTAGGAAGTATAGCTGGCGACACACCTCAGGTTCCAGTGAAAATTGTTACTGGAATTTCTACTAGTTGAGCTTTGTTCTCACCCTTGCTCCAGGGTGGCGCCTCAAGGGCTTTGGGCAGCTATGGAGATGTTTGGCTGTTGCACGCCTCGGGGGCATGGGAGAGACTGCTGTCATAAAGGGGGCAGGCTACCAAGTAGCAGAACAGTGCCACACAATGAAGAATTGTCCCTACTGCCCTGCCAAGGATGCCCAGGGGAGGGTCACTGGGAGGACCGAGGAAGAATGTTCTAGCGCTGGCCTCATTTGGTAATTGGGTCTTCTCATCACAACCATATGTAACTGATCCCTGATGGCATGAGCACTTTGCTTTTGGAGCAAATTTATTAAAAAAAAAAAACAAAAAAACAGTTAAACAGTGAGAGCCCACGAGAGTGCTTATCTCCAGTGAATTAAAATCAGCTACTTTAACGATCTGATATGGTCTTGGGACTGGGTTGAAGGTCCATGGTTAAGTCAGGGGTCATAGGTAAGCCTTCAGGAAAGACCCCTGTCACTGTCCATGCCCGCTCAGCCCCAGGCAACTTCGTTGAGTGCCCAGTGACCCCTCAGAGCCCCTCAGATGCTGCCACTGCCCTACTCGGCCCCGCTGGGCCCCAGGCCCTCTGCCTGCACCTCATCTGGCCCCCCTTCCCACTATCCCTCTCCAGCTGAGCCTTCTTCTGAGCTTGGAGAGCCCCCGCCTCGTGTAGAGCCTGCCTGCCTGTACCACAGGTCATAAACCAAGCCCTACTGGGCAACCGGAGGGCCATCGCCCAGCTGTTCACCAACCTCATGGAGGCCACGCTGCAGCAGGAGCTGGAGAGCCACCGCCATTGGCAAGGCCTGGTGGACGCCTGGAAGGCTCTCAAGAAGCAGGCCCTGGTGCAGAGTTTCAGGTCCGTGGCTGCCCGCTCTGCCCGCAGCTCTTCCCCAGCCCCACCTGGGAGGCTGGCTCAGCAGGCTGGTGGGCCCCGCCCTCCCTTTTTGTCGGGACTCCGGAGTGCTGCTCTTCTTCTAGGGGTAAAAATACATGCTTCTTCTTCTACTTCTTCTTCTTTTTTTTTTTTTTTCAAGTTGCAGTAGATCAAAGTATAAAGAAGAAATTTAAAATCACCACTAATCTCTCGCCACAGGGAGAAGCACAGCTGATATTTTGGTATATTTCCTCCCAAGCTTTTTTAGACCCACACTGCATATGTCGCTTTGTATCTTAATTTTCTTCATAAACATTATCACATAAGCATTTTCTGAGCCCAGTACAAATTGTTTGAAAACATCAGGCTGATTATCTGCCCAGTTTCCACTCTACTGCTACACATAACCTTGTGTCACTGGACCAAGGAGAATGGGAGTCCCTCAGGCTTTGATACCTCCTGCCCTCTGGTATCGAGGTTCACCTCAGGGAGGGAGGGAGAGGGCCCATCTCCGTGCTGCCTCCGCCAGGTGGCCCTTTGGTTAATACTGACACAAGACATCTCTGCCTGTACCACAGGTCATAAACCAAACCAGCACAGCGTCCCTGGTTTGAGCACTGATGTATTTTACGAGCACGCCTGGGCCCTGTCTCAGCTTACCATGTGCAGTGCAGTAGTGCTAGATGATGGGGATGATGGGGATGATGTCTGAGGATGCCAAAGAAGGTCTGTCCGTCTGTGCTATGGGTCTGTGGATGGGAGGCCCATCTGTACACCTGAATTTCCAGATGGAGAACACCAGAGTCTGACACCAGGGATAGAAGAGAAGTGTACTGAGATCTGGCTCCACCTGTACTTTCCCTGTGACCTTGATCAAGCACTTGAACGTAGTAGAGCTTTTCTTTCCTTATGCAAAGCAGGCACGATGATGGGCCAGCATTAGGGTTTCAGTGATGATCAAGATGCTATATGGAAAGTGACAGGTCAGGGCCTGGGCCTGGAGGTTGTTACAAATGTCAATAATCACCAACAGTGACGTCAGGAGCTGACACTTACGGGGCATGTCCCCTGAGCCAGCCTTGGTGCTAGGGGCTTTGCTTGCAGTATCTTACTGGGTCCTTATAGGTACCAGGTAAGGAAGGTACTCTTCATTAGCTCAATTACAGACAAGGAAACAGATTCACAGAAGGGGAGTGACTTGCCCAAGGTCATAGAGTTGGCAGGCAGGAGTCGGGACCCACACCTAGATCTGTGCCTGTTGGTCCCATGCTCTTAGTGCCAGAGCCTCACTGGCAGCCCTCTGGTTCTTCTCTCCCGCCTCCCACCCTCCCTCCTCTCATCATTGTCCCAGTGGCCCCCGATGGGGAGGAAGCAGCTGGAGTGGTGTAAGGGTACTTAGGTTCTGAATGTTCTTACCACGAGTCTCATCCCCTCTCTCCCACCTGCCCTGCCCCTCCTCTCCTCTCCGTGGTGCCAACGCATCTGGATACCCAGTGAGTTCATGGCCAGTGAGAGGATCCGGACTCCTCCAGCTGTGAAGAAGGAGATGGAGAGCATGCTGAAGAACCAGAAAGCCCTGCAGCAAAAGCGGCTTGAGCATCTCTGTACCATCTGGTATGCTGGGAGGGGGCTCCAGCGAGGGATGCTATGGGGGAGGCAGGCACAGTCCTCAGCATTGACCATTCTCCTGGGGCATCCTCCAGGCCAGGCCAGCTCCTTGTTCCCTAGTCCTGTGCCATCCACCTAGGCCCATGTTCTGGGGCATTCCAGCCCCAGTGACAACAAAGAACATAACTGTGCCAAAAAACTTGGAAGGAGGCATTGGCAAAGGGGGGCAGGGTGAGCAGGGGAGGAGGGGCCGGGTTCAGGGGTTGGACTTTTTCCTGAGAGCTGGTGGGGAGCAGAGTGGCTCCATCAGCCTTGCAGTTTGGAAGGCGAGCTGGAGGGTCGGAGGCTGGAGCCTGGAGGTCAGTGAGGGGGCTGCTGCCATCAGGGAACCTGTTAGAGGCTGTGCACGCTCCCCTCAGCCCTGGGCTCACCCAGCTCTGATACCATAGTAAGCTGTTTGGTGAGGCGTACAGTGAATATCCTAGACCCTGGAAGCCCACTGCCTGGGGATCCTATAGCATCCACTCTGAGCAGCAGGACGGAGCCTGCGTGGTCCTGAAAGTGGAGAAGGTTCACAGGCTGGGAGATGCTCCACCTTTTCCGGTGTACCTTGGTTCCTCCCACCCCTAACCCTGGTAACCCAGGCTTACCTGCTTGTCTCCCCACCACAGAGCCTAAGTTCTCCTAGGATATCAATGACAATTAGAACCCCACACAGTCTCCCCCAGGGCAGGCACTTTTTCATGCAGGTGCAAAATTAACAAGGTGGATAAAAATCTCGGCATAAGGTAAAGTGCTTTTCTTGTTTTCTATAACTCCACTTTTTCCGACTGAGTCCCTGTTTACTAAACTGGGCCAAACTCGGTCTTTCTTGGGGTTGTATCCATTGAGGTGAAGCCGTGAATCCCCATCCATCACAGGCCCCTTGAAGGGGTCTGTTCCTCTGTATTTGATCCACCCACATGCCCTGGGGCAGCTGCTGCAGGAATCTTGAGGAGGCTACTCTGCACCCCTGTGGCCTCACACCCAGGCAGCTGTTTTGCTCTGGGTACCTGGGTCTTACACCTGCACCCCCACCCCACTCCGGGCCTTCGACCAGCAAGGAGGACCCAGGCTGCCACTGCCAGGCGACCGCAGTCCTCTCTGTCCGCCCCTGCCCCCAGCTCCCTTCTGTTGGGTGAGGAGAGAGCCCTGGTCCTCCACTCTCAGCTGCCAGCCCAGCTCCCCTCCCCCGGGCTCCTGGCCCACTCCCGCCAAGGCTTCCCCTCCCCAGTGCTCTAGGCTCTCCTGAAAACTTAGATTTTGAGAACAAAATCCAGATTTCTAGGCTGCTCTCTTTTCTACCCTGCCACATCCCTCACACCAGCTGTGAACACTGCGCTGGCTCGCTACCTGCCTGAGTAAAGGGGAGTGACACGGCCAAAGACAGGAAAGTGCATTCCCTGGCGCTTGTGGCCCTTGCTGGGAAACACTATGTAATGGCAGATTGTCTGCGGGCAGAGCATGGAGCTGGTGGGTGACTTGACCTGAGCTGAGGAAGTTGGGGGCAACTCTGAAATCAGAGGCAAGAGTGTGCGGGTACAGGACCCAGCAGCTCCTTTGCAGTGAGAGCATAGAAAGAGGGGAAGCCAGGACATGATCTGTGTCTGAAGTGTGTACTGCAAACACAAGTTTGAATGTGCAACTTAAAGTTGCAAAGCCTTGAGCATAGAATTCCAGTGAACATCAAGAGTGAAGGTTTGCGTTTGTGGTTTGTCTTGGCAGCACTCACAGAGCACACGGTGTAGACACCCACCTGTGTCTTCTTAACCTGTGAAGGAGCCAGGGAGCCTTATAATCAAGCCCAACGAGCTGTCCCAGGGAACTGCCTCACATGGGGTTCCATACCCCAACCTGACCCAGAGCTCCAGGCCTTACTCCTGAAACCCCAGAGCCCCGGACTTTGCTTCTCTGTCTCTCATATAGAGATATCAAGGGTCCTCAAACTCCCACCCTTGGGCCCCGGCTTGTTTGCAAGTAAGTTTCATTGGAACACAGCTGTGCTCATTTGTTCACATATTGTCTAAGGCTGCTTCTGCTCTACAGCAGCAGAAACGAGGAAGTTGCAGGGCACCCGGGTAGTTCAGTGGGTTAAGTGCCTGCCTTCGGCTCAGGTCATGATCCCAGGGTCCGGGGATCCAGCCCTGTGTTGGACTTCCTGCTCAGCGGAGAGCCTGCTTCTGCCCCTCCCCTGCGTACTGTTGTTCTCTCTTTCCCAAATAAATACAATCTTAAAAAAAAAAAAGAAAAGATTCCTAAGGCCCCCAAGAGAGAGTTTTCCAAAGTCCTGGGAGAATTCCCATGGATTTTCTTGGATCCAATAAACATATATGCATATGATTTTAAAATAATTTTTAAATTCAATTTTTATTTTGGAGTAACGTTAGATTTACAGAAAACTTACGATAGCACACAGAATTCCTGTACACCCCTTACCCACTTTCCCCTAATATCGTTATCTTACATACAAAACGAAGAAATTTAACTTTCATGCATTCCCATTACCTAGACACCAGACATTTTCAGATTTCACCAGTTTTTCTACATTGCCCTTTTTCTGTCCCAGGACCCAATCCAGGACACAATATTGCACTTAGTATAATGTTTAGACTGGAGATTATGCTGTGCGCAGTCTTGTAGTTATCTTTTGCTATTTACGGCCCCACCATAAGTAGGCTGCCCAAGACCATCCTGGGTTACAACTCTTGTCCTGGTATAATCATTAATAGAATCCCTCTCTTCATTGTCAAAAATGTCCTGGTTTGGACAATAAGTTATATGGTCCTCCTCACCATATGCATCTTTCCAAACCATTAAACACCACCCAAAATTTAGTGGCTTAAAACAACAAGCATTTCTTGTTTCTCAGGATTCTGTGGGTTGTTTCCCACAGGGTGTTTCCCTTGGTCTGGGCTGGTCAGGCTGAGGCTAGATGGTCTAGATTGGCCTCACTCCCATGCCTGGAGCCTGGGCTGGGACAGCTGGGGCTTCTCTGGTGGGTAGGCAAAGCTCCCAGCACCAAGGGCGGACAAGGAGGGCACACAAGCCTTTCCAACACACGGTCTCGTTTGCTAACGTCTCATTGGCTAAAGCAAATCACGTGGCCCGGCCCAGCTCAGGGGTGGAGAGATAGACTGAGGGGAGCCCCTAAGGACATTGGCCGGTTTTTCAATCTGTGGCACTATCTGTAGTGACTTCAGAAGAGAATTCACTGTACTTTATTTAGACAGAACCCTATAGTTGGATATGAAGTTTGTTTATGATTTTTTGAGTGCTTATAAACACTACTATTAAGCATCTGTCTTAATGCGTAAACTTTGTATCCATTTATATTATTATCTCAGATTCGGTTCCTAGAAGGAGGCAAGTAGTCTTCCTTTGTCAAGTGATATGAACCATTTGTTTTTTTCCATTACGGAAATTCAGTTTTCTTTTCTTTTTTTCTTTTTCTTTTTTTAGAGAGAAAGAGAGCACATGCATGTAAGGCCGGGGAGTGGAGGGGGGGAGAGGAAGAGAGAGAATAGTAAGCCCACTCCAGGCCAGCTCCATCTCACCACCCTGAGACCATGACCTGAGGTGAAATCAAGAGTTAGAGACTTAACCGACTGAGCCACCCAGGTGTTCTCGGTATTATTTTCTAAGTAACAGGCTTGTTAATATTAATAGACCTTTTTTTTAAATTATTATGTTATGTTAATCACCATACATTACATCATTAGTTTTTGATGTAGTGTTCCATGATGCATTATTTGCATATAACACCCAGTGCTCCACGCAGAACGTGCCCTCTTTAATACCCATATCACCAGGCTAACCCATCCCCCCACCCCCCCTCCCCTCTAGAACCCTCAGTTTGTTTTTCAGAGTCCATCCTCTCTCATGGTTCATCTCCCCTCCAATTTTCCCCCTTCATTCTTCCCCTCCTGCTATCTTCTCCTTCTCCTTCTCCTTCTTCTTCTTCTTCTTTTTAACATATAAGGTATTGTTTCAGAGGTACAGATCTGTGATTCAACAGTCTTGCACAATTCACAGCACTCACCATAGCACATACCCTCCCCAATGTCTATCACCCAGCCACCCCGTCCCTTCCACCCCCCACCACTCCAGCAACCCTCAGTTTGTTTCCTGAGATTAAGAATTCCTCATATCAGTGAGGTCATATGATACATGTCTTTCTCTGATTGACTTATTTTGCTCAGCATAACACCCTCCAGTTCCATCCACGTCATTGCAAATGGCAAGATTTCATTCCTTTTGATGGCTGCATAATATTCCATTGTGTGTGTGTGTGTGTGTGTGTGTGTGTGTGTGTGTGTGTGTGTGTGTGTATACACCACATCTTCTTTATCCATTCATCTGTCGATGGACATCTTGGCTCTTTCCACAGTTTGGCTATTGTGGACATTGCTGCTATAAACATCGGGGTGCACGTACCCCTTTGGATCCCTACATTTGTATCTTTGGGTAATAGACCTCTTATGAGTTATATTTTTGGCACCAGGAAATCCCCAGCAAGTCAACCGTTTCTTTGATATTTACATAGATACTATACTCTGGGGCTATGTGCCTTAAAGATACTGCCTGTTCTGGTAAGTGAATATTTTATTCAAGCATGGCTTACTTGTCATATTTTCCTTCCCCAGTGACCTTCTGCCCCCCAATTACAGCAAAGCTCAGCTGACTGAATGGCAGTCTTCTCTCAACTCCCTAAATAAGCACCTTGGTAAGTGAGGTTTATGGGATGCCACTCAGGTCTCTTCAGTACCCTGTTCATGTAGTAGCCAGTCATTTATGTGAGTCTGTTATAAACTTAGGAGTGGGGCATGTCCCCCTGGAGGAGGGAGGGAATGCAGATGGAAGAGTGAGCTCTGAGGGTTCATATAGGATCTCCCCATACCTTGCCTGGTAGAGCCCTTTTCCTCCCTCCCACAGCTTCCTGGTCACTGCCCAGCTGGCAGCCATGCCAGCCACATACTCTGATCTCTGAACCTTGACCCCAGCAAGGAGCCAGAGGGATGGCTCTGATGAACTCCTGTGGGGACAGGTTGGGGGCCAGGTACTGGGCGTAGGAGATGCCAAGCAGGTGGTCTTATAGTCAGAGAGATGTGGGTTTGACCCCCAGCTCTGTGCTGTCCGAACTGTGTGGCCTTGGGGAAGGCATGACTTCTCTTGGCCTCAAACTGCTCCTCAATAAAATAGGGATCCTAAGAGGAATAATAAAGGAGGCTCAGTTGTTAAGTGTCTGCCTTTGGCTGATCCCAGGGTCCTGGGATCGAGCCCCACGGCGACTCTCTGCCCAGCGGGGAGCCTGCTTCTGCCCCTCCCCTGCTTATGCTCTTGTTCTCTCTCTCAAATAAATAATTTTTTTTAAAAGAGTAGTTGCAACAGAGACTTTATGGCTGGCAAAGCTGGCAATATCTACTGTCTAGCTTTTTATAGAAAATGTTTACCAAGCCTTGCTCTAGAAGATACAGGATATTTCCATCTCCTTTGAGGCTTACAGCAACCTGCTAAGGTCAGTAGTGTCATTGTCCCCCTGTGATAGAGAAGGACTCAGAGGCATAGAGAGGAGAGGTATCCTATACGCCCATGGTCACACAGCTAATGAAGTCACACCTGCACTTGACCTGGGTACTTTGGTTAAGAGTATCCATCATTGCTCCCAGGGCTCTCAGGTTTAAAACCACAAAGGTATTATAATTATAATACCAAGGGTAAGAGCTCCAAGACCCTAAATAATAGCAATAACTGCCATTTACCAGGCACCTCTTGGGGACGGGTGCGGGGCAGGGCCCTGGTACCCAGCAGGGTGATTGTTCCTTGGGTATTTCCCATCCAGGGCAAAAGTCAGGCCATGCAGGATGTTACAGCAAAGAGCAGACAGGTGACCAGCATGTTTCTGGGGACACAACTTGGTTAAGGGTCATATGAGACCTTGCCAAGGAAGTGTTCATCCAGTCAAGAACTGCAAGGCAAGAGTTAGCCAAACCCAGGGCTGACGGGAGCTTTTCTGGCAGGAAGAATAGCATGTGAGGAGGCTCAGGGGCAAGACAGAGCTGGGGCCTTTGGGGAAAGGAAAACATGGTGGGGGAGGCTGGAAGATGCCGGGGAGCCAGACTGTGCTGGCCGTGTGGCCATATGCAGGAGGCTGGGCTTTCTCCGGTGGGAGCGGGAACCCAGGGCAAAGTTCTGAGCAGGGAGTGAGGAGGTCAGAGTGGGAAGCGATCAGAGGGGTACAGGAGTGGAAGCCCAGATCACAGTGACTTCATGGGATGGGTGGGGATGTGCTGGCCTAGGAAGCCGCCCTGGGGCTGGAGAAACCAGCTTCAGAGCTGCTGCTCATCAGTTCCACCGCATTATCTTCCCCGCGCCCCCCCGCCCATGTCCTCCATCTACCCAGCTTCCATGCACCCTGCCTTCCTCCTCAGGCCTCACCCAGAAACGACTGTCGCAGAATCTTCGTGCTGTCTTTCAGTTTCTAGAACTGCCAGGGACATTAAACTTCAGCTGCTTGTCCTAGACACCAAGAGTCACACTGAGTTTATTAGAAAGTGGGAAACAGTAGACGGGGAGGAGAGAAAACCAATCGGCCAGCTTCTGAGTGTTCTGCTGGCCTGTTCACTTCTTAAGGAACTAAGCACAGACTGATCAGTAAACTCTCGTTAATTTGCACCCTTGTTATTGTTTTATGATTCGGTGCAACCATCTGGAATTCCATTAGTCTTGAAATGGAGTCAAGAATCAGGGTTAGAATAGATTCAGAACAGATAAAGGCAACTCCTCATTCAAGGCCCTTACCTTGGGGTGTTTGGGGACTTTGTGAGGAAGGAGATCCCAGCCCTTGCTTGGAATCAGGACCATGGATCTCACCTCAGTTATCTTCGCTAAAGAGAGAAGCTGCCTCCCTTGTGGACGGGAAACTCTTACTAATCTCTCTTCCTTCTGGAAGAGCAGCTGACATGTTTTCTTTCTGCCCACGGAGATACCTACCACATGGACTGCATGATGCGGATCCGCCTGCAGTACGAGAAGACGTGGCAGGAGTGCCTGGCCCATGTGCAGAAGTGCAAGGTGGGCACCCCTCCTGGCCCACCCCTGCCCCCCTCCAGCCTGGATCCCCCACTTTCCTTCCTCACTCCGCCCAGACCCCTCCTCCCCAGCTCTTCCCACCTGTCACTCAAGGTGGAGCCCAGCCTGACCTTCTCCAGGAAGACTTCCCTGACCCCAAGATGAAGTGATACACTCTCTGATCACGTCAGGCTTCAGCCTTGACTGTCTGTACCCCTTATAGCACTTGACATTATTGATCCAGGGCAGATCGGATCAGGGGGATTATTTCCAGGGCTTCGCTTTTGTAAGGTAGTGCGGCCACTGCTGTCACACCCAGCCCTTCTGTCCACCCCGCTGGCCCCTGTCAGACGGTGAGACCGTGGGTCCCTCACAAAGCACTTCAATGACAGTGCCTGCTTTTCTGGGGTACAAGGAGATATTTGATCAAAATGCCCTCTCCCTGCCTCCGGGCTCCAACAAGTTCCTGCTCCTCCTCCCCCTCATGAGTCTGTAGAGCTTTTGTTCTGCCACCGAGACTGTGAGGTGAGCAGAATTCACGGGGAGCAGAGTGCTTCACGGTGCCGTGCAGGGTCCAGTGCTGCGTCCCTGGGGGCTGCGCCACCTGCTTGCACAGGCTCACCTTGAATCCATGAGGTCCTGCAGGGTGGGTGTCACCAGCCCTGTCTGACGATGAGAAGACCAAGTTTGCAAAAGGCCCAGGGGCTGCCCGTTTGCCCTGTGGCCTTCGGGCCAGCCACGTGCCTCTCAGTCAGCTGTTTCAGGGTGTCAAGCCTCAGAACTAAAGCCTGGAGGGAGAGGTGGGAGGGAAACCTTTGCCCGAGGAGAGCCTTTCCAGCACCATGCCCCTGACAGTTTCCTCCCCTCATCCAGGGGGGCAGCCTAAGACCTCCCGAGAGCCAGGGGCCCTCAGTGCTGACCCTCGTGCCCATTCTCACTTCCCTTTGCCAGGCACAGCAGTGGAATAAGTTGAAGTCAGCACATGCCCCAAGAGCATCTTAGGCCTGACAGAGGAAGGGCGCTTGGTATTCCTATTTAGCAGCATTGGAAGTACACAACTATAGACACTTTTTATTTGTGGGAGATACTAGAGTTTGTGCATAAACCAAGGCTTTATTAATATGAAGAGCCTGCTTTCCAGTTGGCATAATAGGAATTCAGTTATAGGAAGTAGGAGCACCGTCTGACTTGCAGCCACACTGAGGCCATAGCATGGCTGATTATGTCTCTGGGGTCTGCAGGACGACAGTTCTGAGTTCAGATCCCAGCACCCCCACTTGCCAAATGTGTGGCCTCCAGCAAGTTCCTCCACTTCTCTGAGCCTTGGTTTCCTCATCTGTCAAATGGGGCTAATGAGAATGCCTTCAGGGGATTCAGTGAGACAGCAGGGATAGTACACAGTGCCTGGACTCAGTGGGCGGACCGAAAAGATGGACCATCTCCACCGCTGTGAGGGTTTCCCCTGAGGCTGGGTGAGAGGCAGACCTCAGGGAGGCAGGGCCGGGCCCCGAGGTGAAGCGCTCCCCGGTCCTAAGCCAGTCTCTGCCCTGTTCCCCTCCAGAAGCAGCTGCTGGACTGGAAAGCCTTCACCGAGGAGGAGGCTGAGAGCCTGGTGAGCCCGTACTTCTTCCAGATGGTGGGAGTGCTGCAGAGCGAGGTGGAGGAGAAGCTGGAGCTCTGGGATGTGCGTAGCTGGGGACCTGCGCAGCCGGGTGGGGGGCCACCTAGAGTGCCAGGCTATGAGAAGACTGGAGTCTGGGGGCCCCCAGCTTTCCTGTCACCAGTGAGTCCATTTCCCTGGTCCTGGCCGCCCCCCTGGGGCGGTTCTCCGCACTGAGTGCCCCGGGCTGCCCCGCAACCCCCCAGCTGCCCGCCAATGGCCATGCCTCCCTGGGGCTGGGGTAGCGGTGCTCCTCGGAGTCCTTGCTGAGCCTGTGCGTCCAAGGGCCGCAAGGAGCAATCAGCCCCTGCCCCAAGACGCTTAGAATCTGGAGCTGGGTGGAGAAACATTTTCTGCTAGGCGCCAGAGAGTAAATGTTGCATTCCTCTGTGGGCCGTCAGGTCTCTGTAGCGACTTCGCGCTCTGCTCTTGTCACACAAAAGCCACGGTGGGCAACGCCGGAACAAATGGGTGTGGCTGCACTTCAAGACAATTTTATTTGTGAACACTGAAATTTGTATTTCATATAATTCAGTACCTTCGTGGATTTTTTTTTTTTTTCAGCCGTTAAGACATGTAAAATCTCTGCTTAGCTCTCAGGCCACAAAAAAAGGTAGAGGGCCAAATTTAGTTCCTAGGCTAAGTTTGTTGACCCCTGGCCCCAATGAGAGCATAAAATACATCCATAAAATGGGGAGAGGTGAGGATTTAACAGCAGAGTGTGGTGTTTGGCTCAGATGCTAAGAATCAGGGAACTCCAAAGAAGGAGTTCTTTGGAACTGGTGTCTGGTGGCTCCTGCTTTCTTTGAGGCTCCACACTTCTCCTTCCTCCCACGAGTGACTTCAGTGGATATGGGACAGGTCTAGAGATGGGCCTTCGGGGTCAGCCAGACTGAGGGCGTAGCTTTGGGCAGACCAGAAGCTGTCCCAGAGGAGGGAGGGCCATGAGCCAAAGTGTGACCCAGGAAGATGACCCCGAGGGATGGTGCCCAGGCAGCGACGGCCAGTCCTTGGAGAGGTGGGCCCTCTACTGGCTGGTGAGGGAGCCCTGTGAGGGGGGGGCCTTCCCCTCACCCTGGGCCAGTTGGCCTTTAAAGCCCCTTCTCTGGGTTCTGCTGCTGCAGAAATCCTTTGAGGGCCTGGCAAAGCAGACAGAATGGCAGAGCTCGGATCTCTTCAGCTACTTCCAAGAGGCCGTGCAGCTGTGGGAGACACATCAGAGCCTGCTGTCGGTGCAGGATCTGGGGCTGGAGAAGAGGCTGGAGCAACAGCGGCACAGGCACAGCCCGGAGGAGCAGGTGCGGCCCCAGGGCCCCAAGGAGCCCCTGCAGGGACGGGAGAGAGGGCTACGCCCAGATGGTCAGTTGCTCTGCGGGGTGGCCTATAACCTCAGCCGGCATGCAGATTAAAAAAAAAAAAATCCCACCATATTTATGGTATCATAAATAAAAATTAATGACAAACTTATCTTAGACTGAAATGTAAAACCTCCAGCTATAAAACTTACACAGATGGAGAAATCAAGGCTCACCTTGGTCATGGGGTGGATGGGAGTGGAAGAAATATGCCTGTCAGGTCTGGGCTAGTGATGGGTGCTTGGACCCAAATGTGTCTGTAAGAGAGTGTGCATGAGAGACAGACAGACTAGGTGGGGGGGAGGGGCGGTGCAGAGCATCTACTTATGGCAGTCAAGCCGTGCCCACAGGAAATGAGCTGGGCCCCCACCCCACCTGCCTTCACACAGTCTAGGGAGTGGAGGGGCACACCCAGCATGTGATTTTAAATACAACTGGTGTCAAGGAGAGCAAAGGACAGGCGCCTTGGGCAGGTGTAGCTGGGGCCTGCCCAGGTGGGGTGGGTATAAGGGACATGTCCCTGAGGAGTCCCATCTGAGCTGGGTCTCCAGGGATGTAAAGTAGACAGAGAAGAACATTATCAACAGAGAGAAGAGCCCAGGGCATTGAGGGTAAGTGTGGCGGCACATTTGGTGCCCCTTTTTGTAGGAAAAAGTCCTGCGTTTGCTCTGAGGTACCTGCCCCTCCGTTCTGGTGGTGGGGTCTCTGCATGTCACTCACAGGCACTCTGCGAGTTTTGAGTTTGGTAACTCACATCGGCTTCCTCCTATTTTGGGTGTGGCTGCCAGGCCCAGGAGGCCCACCTTGATAAGCTCTTGGACCAGCTGAGGCAGCAAAGCCACGAGGAAACACTGAAGATTCACCTGGAAAAGGCCAAAGATTTCCTGAAGAATATGAAATACAGGTAGGCAGACCAGATCCCAAAAGACAGAAGGGAATGGCCTGAAATTCATATTCAAGATCAGAGGTTGCCTGCTTAGGAGCCCAAGGTGTGCTCAGCAAGCTCAAGATTAAAATGTCTCCTGTAGCTTTGGAGAATTCCTAGTGATCCTTTGCAGCTCTGCTCTCAGCCAACACAGAAGCTTCCAGAAGAACTTTGATCTAAAAAGTTTATGGAGGGAGATTTCAAGGCCTTGTAGTTTATTTTATTTTTGGGGGAGGAGAGGAGGTACCTCTATCTTTTTTTTTTTTAATTGACTTAAAAAATTTTTTTATTGTTATGTTAATCACCACATATTACATCATTAGTTTTTGATGTAGTGTTCCATGATTCATTGTTTGTGTATAACACCCGGTGCTCCATGCAGAACATGCCCTCTTTAATACCCATCACCAGGCTAACCCATCCCCCCATGCCCCTCCCCTCTAGAACCCTCAGTTTGTTTTTCAGAGTCCATCCTCTCTCATGGTTTGTCTCCCCCTCCGATTTCCCGCCCTTCATTCTTCCCCTCCTGCTATCTTTTTTTTTTTCCTTAACATATATTGCATTATTTGTTTCAGAGGTACAGATCTGTGATTCAACAGTCTTGCACAATTCACAGCACTCACCATTGCACATACCTTCCCCAAGGGCCTTGTAGTTTAAAGGTCAAGAGCATGGGCCCTCCCACTACCTTTTCAGATTTTAAAACACAGGTGCTCTTTGTTAAAGAAAAAAAAGTTAACCAATCCAAACATGTAGAAACTTCCCCCTCACTCCTGTCCACCTCTTCCTTTTCATGGGCATGTACCTTTATTTATGTGGATATAAACACATATACAGTGTTTTTTAAATAAAGGTTGGATCATACAATGCAATGCAAGTAGATCTCTAACTGCAGATAGATGTCCGTTTTCTAATGACCATGCAGAATTCATCAATATGGGTGCTTCATAATGGTCTAACCATCTCCCAGTTGATGAGCTTTTTAAGATTGGTTCCAATTCCTCAATGTTAAAAACAGTACTCTGTGAACTGTCTTGTATCTTTGTGCCTTTGTACAACTAATTCCATAGGGACCATTCATAGAAATGAAATTGTGCTGCCAAATGATTGCAATACTTAGCTTCAGTACTTAGTTTCAGAAGTGCATCTTGAGGCAAATAAGTCACCCCCTACCCGCCCCACCCAGGCTTGTCTCCTTACCTGGGAAACAGATAAAGGTCTGATCCCTGGGGCATTGGAGTGTTTGGTGGGATGATGTAGGTAAAGTTCAAGGACAGGGTTAAGACTGTGGACAGGAAATGGGAACCCATGTTCCAACAGAGAACTCTCCTGGTGTATGTTTTCCAAATATTCTACAAAGAGTGTGTATTCCTTGTAGGATCCGAAAAAGAGCAAAACAAACCAAGGATTGCCAGAGTGAAAGGAAACACAGACAGTGGCTCTGTGTGGAGAGAACTGTGGCCCCCAGCCCATCTCCCAGCGGCCTGGGGCAGGGCTCTTGGTCGGGGTCTCCCACACTCGGTGGAGTGGCCCCCCCCTTAGACAGTGGTCTCGCCTACCCACCCCCCCCAGGTATGAGTGCTTCCACAAGCTCCTGACAAAGGAGGTGATGGAGTACCCCGTGATCATACTGAAAGAACTGAACTCCTACAGCTCCACCCTCAGCCGACACTTCTACGTTCGTGAGATCTTTGAACAGGTATGGAAAGCAGTGCAAACACCCAGCCACTCCCCGGGAAGCAAAGGGGAAAAGATACCTTCTAGCTCTGATCTGCCTTCACTTCATAAGCCTTCACGAACCCCTGCTGAGTTAGACTCTGTCAGAACAGCAAGGGGTAAGAAGCTGAAGGCGTTTCTAAAAGAGACCATCTCCTTCTTAGATTAAAAGAGGTTGAAGGGCTCCGAATTCAGGCCTCAGGCTTGTATGGAATTAGGATGAAAAGACTCTTTTCTAGGACTCTGAGTTCCGTTCATCCTCCCCACCACTGCCACATAACCCTCCTAAAATACCGCTCAGACCTGCCTTCTCTCTGGCTCAGAAGTAGCCGCCCCTCCCCACCCCCCACTGCCCCGCCAACCCTGCCGCCCCTGCCAAATCCAACTCACAGTCCTAGATGACCACAGCGGCCCCCACGTCTGGTTCCCACCTTGCCCCTGGCCTTCCTCAGCCTGCTCCTCTGCTGGCAGCCTTCTGTCTCCACACCTCCCAGAGCCTGCCACCCTTCCACTACCAGGGACAAGTGTCCCAGCCACTCACGTTCCTCACCGCCTGTCCACTCTCCTCTCTCTGGGTGTGCTTGTATGTTGGTTTACCGGCAAAGACAGGAGTGCCGAACATCCAGAGTAGGTGTTTCCTGAAGGACAGGTTGTCTCACTAATTTTGATTCAGCTTCACTTAAGCTTCACACAGTGTCTTGCACGTGGTTCAGACACAGTGAATGCTCCCTGGGTAAATGCACGACTACCTGGAATGTCCTGGTCTGACCCTCCTAGAGTTTGTCTCTTTCCCACACAGCCAGCCAGGGTCCTGCGTGGCCAGACCTGACACTGCTTGCAGTTATCACTGAACCTCGCTGAGGCTTTCTCATGTATATGGGGGTCCCCAGCTCCTCAGAGAATCCCCCCAGAGAGGAGGGATCTCTGTTTCATTTTTGGTAATTTTTCCTCTGGCACCTAAGTTGAGGTGGCGCTCAAGCTATAGGAGGGGGAGCTCACCATCTGCACTTTGAGATCAGTCTGGTTACCTGGGTTCAAGTTGAGGTGCTATTATGATCTCCATGGCACAAGGGAGGACATTGAGCCCCATAGGGCTTAAGGAGCTTGGCCAAGGTCGCACAGCTTGAAAGGAGCTGGGATTCAAATCCAGACCTGCAAACTCTACAGCCCACACTGTTATCCATGGCACAGTATATTCATGACTACATCTAGAGTCTGTGAAACAGGGAATTTATAGGGTTAATGAAGGGGCTCCCAGGCACTATGTTCACATTCAGCACTGGAGCAGCAGATTTCTGCCCCTTTGTCTGCATCCTTCAATTTATACTTTCTTGCTCTTTGCCCTGGATCACTACAAAAATGTGAGGATGAGAGTTTATTTACTCATGCCTATTATGTGATAGAAAGATTTGCTAGCCTGCTTGGGATTAAGGAAAACTGATTCCCTGGTTTGGGAACACTCTGATTACCCCAGGAAAATAAGTAGTCAAGGCCCATATCAGATGTTGAAGGGGAGGGGTGGGTGCTTCTACTTAAATGTGAAGAGATGCCCTTAGACGTGGTACTCTGGAGAAAGGCGGTGCAGCTCACTCAGTGCCCTGTGGTTTTTCTTTGTAGACCTTGGATGGGGAAGTCATTTTCAAATTCAGGGAACCAGGTAACTATTATAATTCAAGTCTAATCCTCTCTGACTTCACTCTTGTATATTTGTGGGTTGGATGGGCCCAATCCAGGCTACCTTGGTAACCTGTTTTTCCTTGTGCCTTGGGGTTGGTCATCAACAGAAGCACACGAAAAGCACTTCCAGGAGAGTATGAGGAAATGGAGAAGCAAGCAGAGGGCTAAAGTGGAAATGAGCACAAGTGAGGAAGGTGAAAGTAGCGGGACAAGTCCCTCCAGGCCGGCAGAAGAGGCAGAAGAAGATGACCACGAATCTGAGTCTTCCTTAACCGAGGAGACGGCAGTGAGCCAGCAGGAGCAGTCTGTACTGAGTGACGAGATGGATGAGTCCGGTGAGGAATCTGTTCAGGAATCAGAAAAAATGCAGGTTGAGAGAGACAGCTCCTTAAAATCATCCCTGAACCGGGAAAATGTGATGGTTCAAGAAGAGGAGATGGAGGAGGAGAAAAAGGCGGAGGAGGAGGAAGAGAAGGCAAAGGTGGAGGAGAGTGAGGAGAAAGAGAAGAGGAAGAAGAAGAAGAAGGAGGAGGAGGAGGAGGAGGAGGAGGAGGAGGAGGAGGAAGCGGAGGAGCACGAAGAGGAAGAGAAGCAAGGGGAGGAGGAGGAACATGAGAGTTTATTTATGGATGAGGTAGGCCAGCAATGGATCCATTCTTGGGTATGGGGAGAGCGTGCTAGGCTCACTCTGCGTATCCCTAATACAAGCTGGGGTGCCCAGTGGTGCAGTATCCATTGGGATTTACAAATGTATGCACGTCTTTTATTTTGTCAACAGGAATCCAATTCTTATCTCACAACAATGCTTTTTAAAATTCACTTTTTTCTCCTAACATCTTATACTGCAACTTACTCTGAAGTCACCCCTTAACTGTATGGCTTTCCTTGTCCTTCCCTGGTCATCTCTTTCCCAGCTCTTCTTTCCTGTATAGACCAACCTAGTCTCTCCATTCCCTCTCTCTTCCCATGCTCTTGTGTAGCAGAAAAGACCCATATCCAAGTTGGCAGACAGAGCTCTCCTTGGAGTGCAGGGAATTTACTCTCATATTAATAAATTTGTCCTCAAAACACATTCCAACTCATAGACCAGTAACTTGAATTCCGTAATCATGAAATTGCAAGACTCTCTTCCTACATTGCTCTAGAAGAATTGGCTCAGGAGACTTGTCTTTGAGCAGGGATCCCAAATTCAAATGCCCACAGCGATGTAATAGAAAAGAGGTCTGGAGACCAAGTGTAAAATAGTGACAGGTGGTGAAGATGATTGTCTTAGTCTGTTGGGGCTGCTATAACAGAATACCATAGACTGGGTAGCTTATAAACAATAGAAATTTATTTCTCACTGTTCTGGAGGCTGGGAAGCCCAAGATCAGGGTGCTGGCAGATTTGGTGTGTGGTGAGGTCCCACTTCCTGGTTCATAGACAGCCATATTCTCACTGTGTCTTCATATGGTGGAAAGAGCCAACTCTTTTATAAGGGCACTAACGCCATTCATGAGGGCTCTTCCCTCCTGACCTAATCACCTCCTAAAAGCCCACCTCCAAATAGCAACACACTGGGGATATGAATTTTGGAGAGCACCTACCATTTAGTCTAAGGCACCTGTGCAGTCATTACTCAGCTCCAGCCAATAATGCCATGTGGGAATGGAGACTCAGAATTGCCAGATTTTCTGATTTTTAAGAGAAATCCAAAATCCAAATTCTTTGTAGAATTTCCCGATTTTGAAAGCACTATGTTGGGCAAAAAATAATTACAGGCAAGATTCAGCCCACAGGTTTACAACCTTGATATCAAGGATCCTGTGGTTGGATCCCCAGGTCTGTCTGATGATGTCAAGTCTAAAGTCTCTTCTTCTGCATAGGCTGAAGCCCAGGAAGAGAGTCTGGGGGAGATCTCCGACGAGGACATGGAGTCCTTCACAACCTCCAGTGGACACACTTATTTTGTCTTCCTAACCCTGGAACAACAAGAAAAGAGTTGCAAGAAGCCCCATTCCAACCTTTCTACCATTCTCATCAATGACATTTCCAGTGCCAACTTCCTAGAACAAGTGATCATTCCATCCAGACTAGTTTTACAAATTAAGAAACAGTGAGTAGAAACCCCTTTTATTCTCATTCTCCTGTCCTAAGTTTATTAACAAGGTGAGGTATTATAACAAAAGATTGGACTAGTTTCGGCTGGAAAAAGAAAATGTGTAGGCAACTGAGGGTTGAGATGAGAAACAATAAACAAAAATAGTAAATTTCCAGGAATTATTTGTAGTCACAAATATCTTCTGTGAGAGTAACCCCCTCCGCCTGTCCCAGGATGCCTTGCTGGCCTGGACCTTGTACGTAAGAAATAGTGTTTTCCCTGCAAGATTTTAGAACCCCTGGCACATGTGGAATCTTGCAGTTTCCCTTTCTTCTTTCCTTCCTTCCTTTTTTTTTTTTAAATTATGTAGCTATAGACCCTAGGTATGAGTTTATATCAGCATAGTGTTTGGCTCTGGTTATATGACACATTAATTGCCAAAAATTGGAAAATGGAAAAAAGTACAACGAAGAATATAAAAATGACCCATAATTCTACCACTGAGAATTTATCTCCCCTAACTCCCAAGTTTCTGGGCCTCTGTGTTTGAATTTGGACCCAGTGTGGAAATTTACAATTGGCTTTAGGATAGCATTTCCACTGCACTCCTGACATTACAATGTCATAGCCAGGACTAACCAGCTAGAGATCACCTGATTAGTCTACCTCCTATGTGCAGACAGGCACAGGGAGTAGAAGGAGTTAAGTCAGGCTTTTGGACTCTTCTCTTTGACCTCAGCATCATCTTACCTTGAAAATGTCTCTTGACTTGAAACTCATCCTTTCTCCTTCCCCTGTCACAGGCCATTGTCTGTCTTCTCCTTAAAGAAGAAAAGCAAGGACCGCCACAAGAGCTAATATTTATTGAGATTTAATGCTCTCAATAACTATGAAAGAGGTACTATAATTAGCCTATGTTACAAAGAAACTGAAGCTCAGGGAGTTACTAATTTGGATAAGGTCTCTGAGCTAGGAAGTAGTTGGATCTAGGATATGAATCTAGACCATGTGATTCCAGAGTCTTGAACCAAACACTATGCCATCTGGCCTTGGAATTAACCAGAATAAGTTCTGTGTTAAACTAATTGGATTTGCATGTTGAAGCATACAATACTGAAAAGTACAGAAATCATGAATGAATGAATCATCCAAAGGGAACACATCTGGTAACCAGTACCCCTCCCCCAAATAGAACATGACCAACTCTCCAGGAGCCCCTTCGTGTATTCATCTCCAGGCACCGCCCTCTCTTCCTTAAGGATAGCAAATATTCTAACTTCTTTTGCTTGTTTTTGAACTTTATTTAAATGGAATCATAGAAAATGTAGTCTTTTATGTTGGAATTCTTTCATTATGTTTGTGAGATTCGTATGTATTTTTGAATGTGGTTTCAGCTCATTTTTATTTCTGTATGGTATTCCATTATAAAAATACATAACCCATTTTCTTTATCGATTCTACTACTGAGGCACATTTGGGTTGTTTTTTATTCGGGAATGGAACAATGCCACCCTGAACATTCTTCTTCTTCTTTTTTTTAAGTTCAATCGGCCAACGTATAATATGTCATTAGTTTCTGATGTAGTGTTCAGTGATTCATAAGTTGTGTGTTACACCCAGTGCTCATCACATCATGTGCCCTTCTTAATACCCATCACTTGGTTACCCCATTCCCCCAACCCCCTTCCCTTCTGCAACCCTCAGTTGTTAACTGGAGTCCAGAGTCTCCCGTGGTTTGTTTCCCTCACTGATTTCTTCCCATTCAGTTTTCCCTCCCTTCCCCTATAGTCCTCTGTGCTATTTCTTATGTTCCACATGTGAGTGAAACCATATGATAATTGTCTTTCTCTGCTTGACTTATTTCACTTAGCATAATACGCTCCAGTTCCATCCATGTCAATGCAAATGATAGGTATCCATCCTTTCTGTTGGCTGAGTAATATTCCATTGTATATATGAACCACATCTTCTTTATCCATTCATCAGATGAAGCACATGTTGGCTCCTTCCAGTTTGGCTATTGTGAATATTGCTGCTATGAACATTGGGATGCATGTGCCCCTTCTTTTCACTACATCTGTATCTTTGGGGTAAATACCCAGTAGTGCAATTGCTGGGTCATAGGGTAGCTCTATTTTTAATGTCTTGAGGAACCTCTATACTGTTTTCCAGAGTGGCTGTACCAGTTTGCATGCCCACCAACAGTGCAAGAGGGTTCCCTTTTCTCCACATCCTCGCCAACATTTGTTGTTCCCTGTCTTGTTAATTTTAGCCATTCTTACTGGTGTAAGGTGGTATTTCATTGTGGTTTTGATTTGTATTTCCCTGGTGGCTAGTAATGAGTATTTTTTCATGCGTCTGTTAGCCATTTTTATGTTGTCTTTGGAGAACTTGTCTGTTCATATCTTCTGCCCATTTCTTGACTGGTTTATTTGTTTTTTGGGTGTTGAATTTGATGAGTTCTTTATAGATCTTGGATACCAGCCCTTTATCTGATATGTCATTTGCAAATATCTTCTCCCATTCCATGGGTTAAATATTCTTGTACAAGTCTTTTGGTGAACATATGTCTCCATTTCTGTTAGATATATAACTGAGAGTGGAATTGTTGGGACTTAGGGTTATATGTATCTCCCTCTTGAGAAGATACAACCAAAAGATACTACCAAAGAGTTTTCAAAAGTGATTTTGTTTTAACAGTTTCCAACAGTGTGTGAGAGTTCCATTTGTTCCACATCTTCATCAGCACTTGGTATGGCCAACAGTTTTGTTTTAGCCATTCCAGTGTACGTGTAGTGGTCTTTCATTGTGATTTTAATTTGCATTTTCCTGAAGAGTAATGATGTGTACCTTTTCATATACTTGTTGACCATTTGGTTATCTTTTCTGAAATGCCTAGTCAAATCTTTTGCTCATTTTTTCCTGGTGGATTGTCAGTCTTTTTTCTTATTAATTTATGTGAGTAAGTTACCTATCCTAGATATGAGGTTGTTGTTAGGTAAATACGTGGCAAATGTTTATCCCTCTCTGTGCTTGCCTTTTTTTTTTTTTTTAACTCACCTGAAGGCATCTTCTGATGAAAAGAAATTCTTATTTGTAATAAGGTCCTATTCATCAACATTTTTTCATTAGGGTTAGGGTGCTTTCTGTCTTATCTAAGAAATCTTTGCTTGCCCTAAGGTCATGAAAGTATCCTCCTATGGTATTTGCTACAAATGTTATTGTTTTAAATTTCCACATATAGATGTAAAATCCACCTGGAATTAATTTTGTTTATGTGTGAGATAGGAGTCAGATTCATTTCTTTCTAAATGGATAACCACTTGACCCCAGAAGACTCTCCTCTCCCCACCGCTCTGCCGCACTTCCTTTCTGTTTCTCTGTGTCTCTATCCTTGCATTACTACCTCACCCTGCCTGATTACTGTAGCTTTATAGTAAATCTTAATAACTGGTAGTGTAACTTCTCCAACTTCAGCCTTCTCCTTAACTATCCTTGGCCATTTGCATTTCTGCATAAACTTGAGATCAGCTTATCAGTTTCTGGAAGAAGACATCTGCTGAGCTTTTTATTTTTATTTATTTTTTTAAAAATGATTTACTCATTTATTTTAGACAGTGTGTGTGCACGCAAGGTGGGGAGGGGCAGAGGGAGAGAATTTTCAAGTAGACTCCCCACTGAGCTTGGAGCCCGACGTGGGGTTTGATCTCATGACCCATGAGGTCATGATCTGAGCCAAAACCAAGAGTCAGATTCTACCAATTGAGCCACCCAGGTGTCCTGATTGCATTGAATCTATAGATAAATTTTATTGAATTGAATCTATCAATAAATTTGGGGGAAAACCAACACTTTCACAATACATAGCCATCTTAACAATACATAAATTTTGATAAGGAAGAAGTGATGAGTTGGGAAAACTATTTGCAGCTCACATCACAATCAAGTGACCTTATGTTCCCAATATATAAGGAGTGCCCATATAAAGAAATTGATAAGAAAAACAGCATCTACACAATGGAGAAATGGGCAAAAGATATTAATGGATTGTATGTAGAAAAAGAAATTAAATAGTCTTAAACACATGCCAGTATGCTCAGTTTCAGTCAAACCATGATGAAATTGATAAATTCAAAAGCTTGGCAATCTGCTCTGAGGCTGTGGAGAAATGGGAACTGTTATTGCAGATGGCAGTTCCGGTTGCCTTGCCATGAAAGGAGATAAGTCATATCTTCAAGATCCACACATGTATTCTAGCCTTTGATTCAACAATTCCAGTTCAGGAAATGTATCCTATAGAAATTTTACACTTGACGTTGCAGGCTTTTTTGAAGAACAAATGGTTGGAAACCATCCAGTGTCCTCCAGCAGGAGTCTGGTTAAATTCATGGTGGTCCATCCAGACAAAGGAATATAATATAGTTGGGAAATAAAATAAGGAAGAAGTGAAAGGGGGAAGAACTTTCTGTATCGATATGGAAAGCTCTCTCCCTGGTCACTGCCGCTGGCAGAGCTGACCCTCATTGGTCTCTCCCTCAGACTTCGAGCTGGCTTTTTTGACCACCTAGAGAAGTGGTTTGACCAATGTGTCCTCAAAACCCGGGTCATGGTGACCACCAAGATTGATGAGCTGGATTCAGAATTGGAGCTGCGTCAGCATCTGCATGAGCCAAGAGCCAAGCGCATTGAAAAGGACATCCATAATGTCAGGGCAGGTACAGACCCCGCTTGAGAAGGCCGCCCTGCCCCACACAGCTGGAGTCTGTGCCACCGAGGTTCTACATTCATTAGGTGCCCCTGTGTGAGGGTTCCACCCCTCAGGCTGGCAGACAAGGCAGTACTCAGAACCCACATTTGAAATTAAAAAAAAATTTTTTTTAAACAGGACTTTAGATACTAGAATGAAGAGTATTGTCCTGTTTTAGCTGTGTGAATGCCAGATCTGCTCACACACCTATCAGATACATACCTGCATAGCAGGTGTTCTAGAGGCAAGCTTGTAGTTCAGGAATCAGAGCTATTAGGATCAGCCTCTCTGGCTGTGTGACTCTGGACATGTTACCTGACCTCTCTGATCCCTCCCTTACTTGCAGAAGGGGATATTGTTGGTGGTAATTAACTCTCCCTGAAAGGGTACAGTGGGAATCATGAACAAGTGGTACCCATTAATTTAAGCTTACAATTTATAACTTAAAAAGAGGTGCCATTTCTCTCTTAGGCAGAGGGCTCCATTAGAAGGTGGCGTACTTTTACTTGGATCCTCGATGACCCTGTTGAGTTTTCAGTTGGGTCACACTTCAAACATTTTTATAGACCTTTTGAGCTCCCCGAGTGACCCCACATGGTCCCAACCAAACTCCCCCTGCCTGGAACAGTGACGGAATTATGGAATCAGACAGCCTGGCCTGGAGTCCCTGTGCTTGCGGCCTGGGGAACCCTGCTTGGGTTTGGAACCTCATTGTGTTCATCTGGAAAATGTGTGCATTAAATGTAAATATAAATTGAGATGCTCTATGAAGGCTGATTTCCTGCCCCTTCCCTGGCTCCCCGCCCCAGTGCACGATGGGGAGATTGAGGTCAGAGAAACAAGGTCCCAGAGTCCCTGCACTCATTTTGGCAGAGCTGGGATGACTGCACTTTCACCTACAGGCAGTAGGAAGATGGGGCTATCTGCCAGCTCTAAAGGCCTCTGATGGAGCCCTTGAAGCCAAATCCTCATTCCGTTTACTCCACCCTAGAAGCCCCCCCCCCCCCCCCCCCCCCCCCCGCTCACAGCCTGGACAGCCTCCTCTCCATAGAGACCCTGGGGCAGTCTCTCAGATTGGCCTCTCTCAGATCTGCACCCATTCCCAAGCCAGGCCCTGGTGAGGGTGGCTGTCACATCCAGGAGAGGATCCCAGAGGGTCTCAGCTCCCCCTCGTCCTTTTTCAGCTGAGCTCTTGCTTCATCAAGAGCGGCTGGACAGCCACTGTGCTGGGGTGACCGAGACGCTAAGGAAGCAGAGGCTGATGTTCTGCCAGTTCCAAGAAGAGCAAAACATAAAGAGCAAAAACTTCCGCCGCAAGATTTACGACATGGAGCACATCTTCTTGAATGCCACAAAGAGCCAGAGGTGAGGTGCCTGGAATCCCAGACAAGAGATGCCAGCCTTTGGCTGCTCTATCCTGGTGGACACGAGTCAGTTTTCCAGGCCCCACAGCAACCTTCTCTTTTCAGCTCACCTCTTCACACAAGTCAGAGTCTAACTGTGTGAACTGTCTGGTGGGGGGCTGGGGGCTGGGGGCTGGGTGAGCAGCCAGGGAGAGAAAAAAGGTCACACATGGTCAGGATGCAGGGATGCTACCAACCTGCCCTGAAATGTCCATGCGGGGTAAGCCCACTTCCATCAAGGGGAATCAGGAAGAGCTTCCTGCAGGAACCCCCCCCCGCCCCCCGGCCTGGGCTGGAGGAAGATAAAGAGGAGACAGAATTTTCCCCTTAGGAAGCAGCACTGGCCCAGCTTGAGGTGAGGATGTGCTCACGTCAGAGTGAGCGCTTCCAAGGAGGCCATTCAGGGATTTGAGATGGAGGCTCTTACGTGCTCATGGAGTCCTCATTCAGGTAACAGGTGAGGAGCCCTCACAGGCGTCTGGTACACAAGAGGCTGCTGGTTAGGGTGGACTTAAAGGTAAAGAGGAAACTTGCAGGGTGCTCCTTCAGGGGAGCACCAGCCCCAGGAGCCACATTGCTGGGAGTTAGAGAAAGACAGATCACTGCAGGGAGGCTGAAGATCCAGTGGGACCTGGGGATTCCTTTAGTAATTTGATGGCGAGGGCTAGAGAGAGGAGAGGGATGTCCTCTGCTACAGCACATGGAGAGTTCCACACTGTCCTGCACACACTGGCATTTTGAATTTCCTTTTAGCCTCTTTTTCTACCCAGAGGAACATGGCTGTGGTTCTGTGACCCCACAGCTGGGCACAGCAGTGGAGCTCAAGCAGCCCCCAGGCTGCCCTTCCATACCCGGGTCACCACCCTGCCCTCCTGTGTCCCACAGGCTGGTTAGTCTCAGCAGCACGCTGCACCGGGAGCTGCTTAGCTATGTTGATGTCATCCAGGTGTCCCTGCGCAGCTTCCGCCAGTACTTGGAGGAGAGCCTGGGCAAGCTTCGCTTAACCAACATTGAGTTCATCAAGCACTGCAGGTGGGAGCCCACATCCAGGGCCTCTGTGGGCACTGGGCTTTCTCTCTCGAGAAGTGGTCTTGTTTTCCTTACTTTTTTATTGTGACAAAATATATGACATAAAACTCTGCATTTTAACCATTTTTCAGGTGGACAGTTAGTTCAGTAGCATTAAGTACATTCACATTGTTGTGCAACCATCACCACTATCCATCTCCAAAATTTTTCATCTTCATAAACTGAAACTCTGAATGCATTAAATACTAACTCCCACTCTCCTCCCCCCGCCCCTGACAGTTGTAATTCCATTTTTTGTATCTGTGAATTTGACTACCATAGGTGCTTTATATAAGTGAAATCATACAGTGTTTGTCCTTTTGTGTGTCTGGCTTATTTCACTTAACATAGTATCTTCAAGAGTCATCATTTGGCATATGTCAGAATGTCATTCCTCCTTAAGGCTGGGTACTACTCCATTGTGTGTAAACACCACATATTGTTTCTCTGTTCCTCCCTTGAAGGACATTTGGGTTATTTCACTGCTTCCATCTTTGAATCACCTGTATTCATTTTTCTGTGATCTTATAGTTTCTAAAGCTTTGTCAACCACAGGTTTTGGAATGAGTGGGAAGTTTCAGGTCTGATCAGTGGTTTGTATTTCTCTCAAACTATTTTCAGATTGTTTTCTGAGGGAGGCAACTTTTCTTCTGAAGAAATTGACTTACTGTGTCATCGACTGGAGAAGGAAGCTTCCCGAATAGAGTTTGTTGAAAGTTTAATCATGATCAACATGGAGAAGATGGAGAGTGAATACCTGGACCAGGTCAGGGAGTCCTGCCCCTGACCTCCAGCCAGGCTCCCAGGTCACCCTTGCTCATTGCCTGATGGGTCTGCCAAGCCCCCTTTTCCAAAAAATTGAGCCTGTCCCCCTCTGCTTCCAAAGTCTGTAAGTTCCAAATTAAACCCCCCTCCTTTACTTTTTATATATCTTTACAGGCCAATGATGTCATCAACAAGTTTGAAAGCAAATTCCATAACCTGTCTGTGGACCTTATTTTCATAGAGAAAATCCAGCGGTTGCTGACAAATCTGCAAGTGAACATCAAGTGTGAGGTGGGACAGATTCATTCCTCACCTGCATGCTAGACACTGTCCCAAGTGCTGGGGATACGACTGTGGGCTCTGCCCCATGGGACTTGAACTCCAGCCAGGGAGACAGATATTAACATAATAGCCTCTAGGATTCATTGTGTTATTATGCACCATATATCCTGCTAACTGACTTATTTTGATCAGCTGTGTTAGTCCTCCCAAGAACTGTATGAAGCAAGTATTGTTTTTTCCCCTGTTTTAGAGAAAAGAAACTGAGGCAGAGAGTAATTAAGTGACTTAGACAAGAGCACAGAACTCTTGAATGTGAAACCAAAATGTGAACTGAAGTCAATGATCTTAAATAAATAACCTAACTGTATACCTCAAGGAACTAGGAAAAAAAATTACCCAAAGTTAGCAGAATGAAGGAAATCACAAAAATCAGATCAGAAATAAATGAAATAGAGATCAGAAAACAATAGAAAGGATCAGTAAAACTAGAGATGGTTTTCAACGATAAACAAAATCAACTAACCTTTAGCTAGACTAAGAAAAAAGAGACAAGACTCGAATAAAATCAGAAATGAAAGAGAAGACAGTGCAACCGATACTGCGGAAATACAAGAATCTTAGGACTACTATGACTAATTATATGCCAACAAATTGGATAACCTAGAAGAAATGGAAGAAGTTCTAGAAACAAAGCTACCAAGACTGAATCATGAACAAATGGGAAATCTGAAGAGACCAATAATGAATAAGGAGATTGAATCAGTAATCAAAAACCTCCCAAAAAAGAAAACTCAGGACCTTATGATTTCATGGGTGAATTCTACCAAACATTTAAAGAAAATTTAGCACCAATTCTTCTCAAACTCTTCCAAAAAAATAGTATAGGAGGGAATACTCCCAAATTCATTTTACAAAGTCAGCATCACCCTGATACCAAAGACAGATAAGAACACTATAAGAAAACTACAGACCAATATCCCTGATGGATATAGATGCAAAAATCCTCAACAAAATATTAGCACACCAAATTCAACAGCACGTTATATACTATGATCAAGTGTCATTTATCTCTGGGATGCAAGGATGGTTCTATATATACAAATCAATCAATGTCACACCATATTAATAGAATAAAAGATAAAAATCATTTAATCATCACAAGTGATGCAAAAAAAGCATTTGACGATGTACAACATCTTTTCTTGATAAATTTGTTAAATAAAGTACATAAAGGAGGAACATACATAAGTATAATAAAGGCCATATGTGACAAGCCCACAGCTAATATCATACTCAACAATGAATGTTTGGAAGTGTTTTATCTAAGATCAGGAACAAGACAAGGGTGCCCCCTCTCACCACACCTATTCAACATAGTACTGGAAATCCTAGCCTGAATGATCAGGCAAGAAAAAGAAATAAAAGGCATTCAAAAGAAAAGGAATAAGTAAGATCATCTTTGTTTACAGAACATATGATCTTATATATAGAAAATCCATCAAAAAAACTGGTCGAACTGATCAACAAATTCAGTAAAGTTGTAGGATACAAAATCAACATCAAGAAATTAGTTGTATTTGCATATACTAACAGCAAAACATCTAAAAAAGAAATAAAACAATCTCATTCACATTAGCATCAAAAACAATAAAACACTTAGGAATAAATTTAACAAAGGGGATGAAAGTTCTATACACTGAAAACTATGAGAATCTGTTGAAAGAAATTGAAGAAGACACAAACAAAAGGAAAGATATCCCATGTTCATGGATCAGAAGAATTAATATTGTTAAAATGTCCATACTACCCAAGTCTATCTATAGATTCAGTGCAATCCCTATCAAAATCCCATTGGAATTTTTCACAGGAATAGGAAAATCCATCCTAAAACTTCTATGGAACTGCAATAGATTATGAATAGCCAAAGCAATCCTGAAAACGAAGAGCAAAGCATCACAATTCCTTATTTCAAACAATACTACAAAGCTATAATAACCAAAATGTATGGTACAGGTATAAAAATAGACATCTAGACCAATGAAACAAAATCAAAAGTTCAGAAATAAACTCTCACATATACAGTCAACTAATATTTGACAAGGAAGTTAAGAGTACTCAATGGGAGAAAGGATAGTCTCTTGAATAAATGGTGTTGGGAAAACTGCATCACCACATGCAGAAGAATGAAATTGAACCCCTGTCTTAAACCACACACAAAAATTAACTCAAGATGGATTAAAGTCCTAAACGTAAGGCCCAAAACCTTAAAACTCTGGGAAGAAAACATGGGGAAAAACTGCTTGATATTAATTAGTCTTGGCAATGATTTTGTGGATGTGACACCAAAACCACAAGCAACAAAAGCAAAAATTAACTAGTGGGGCTGCATCACACTGAATAGCTTCTGCACAGCAAAAGAAAGAACAAAAATAAGGGCACCTGGGTGGCTCTGTCATCCAGCATTTGCCTTCAGCTCAGGTCATGATCTCAGGGTCCTCAGATCAAGCCCCGCATTGGGCTCCCTGCTTGGCGGGAAGCCTGCTTCTCCCTCTCCCACTCCCCCTGCTTGTGTTCCCTCTCTCGCCATGTCTCTCTCTGTCAAATAAATAAATAAAATCTTTAAAAAAAAGAAAGAACAAAATGAAAAGATAACCTATGGAATAGGAGAAAATATTTGCAAATAATATATCTGATAAGAGGTTAATATCCAAAATATATAAAGAACTCATATAACTCAATAGCAAAAGAAGCAAACAATATGATTTAAAAATGGTCAGAGGAACTGAATAGACATTTTCCAAAAAAAGACATACGAATGGCCAACAGGTAAGTGAAAAGGTGCTCAAAATCACTCATCATCAGGGAAAGACAAATCCCAATGACAATGAGGTATCAACTCACACTTGTTAGAATGGCTATCATCAAAAAGACAAGAGATAATAACTGATGGCAAGGGTGTGGAGAAAAAAGAACCCTTGTGCACTGTTTGGGGGAATGCAAACTGGTGCAGCCACTGTGGAAAACAGTATGGAGTTTCCTCAAAAAACTAAAGATGGAACCACCATATGATCCATCAATCCCATTTTGTGGGGTATATATCCAAAGGAAAGGAAAATATGGACTTGAAGAGATATCTGCACTTCCATGTTCATTGCAGCATTATTCACAATAGCTGAGGTGTGGAAACAGGCAGAGTGTCTCTAAACCAACAAATGGATAAAGAAGACGTGTATATATATATATATATACACACACACACACAATGGAACACTATTTGACCATGAAAAGGAAGGAAATCCTACCATTTGTGACAACATGTATGGACCCTGAGGGCATTATGCATAGTGAAATAAGTCAGAGAGAGAAAGACAAATACTGTACGATCTCACTTTTTTGTGGAATCTAAAAAAGCCAAACTCATAGAAACAGAGAGTAGAATGGTGACTGAGGGTTATGGGAAATGCGGACTGAGGGGTATGGGAAATGCGGAGCTGAGGGTCAGTGGGTAAAAACTCAGTTATAAGACAAATATGTTCTGGGGATCTAATGTGCAGCATGGCATTATAGTTAATAATACTACGTTATATGCTTGAAATCTGCAAAGAGAGTAGATCTTAAATGTTTTCATCACCAAAAAAAATGGTAATTATTTGATGTGGTGGAGGTATCAGTTAACGTTATGGTGATAATTATTTTGCAATATATAAGTGTATCAAATCAACACATTTGTATACCTTAAACTTACATAATGTTATATGTCAATAATATCTCAATAAAGCCAGGAATGATTCTGACTTATTTTTAAGCCTTTTTTCCACATATGGAAAGAGTTCATATATAGTATATATGTGTGCATATATAATATATAATACATATATGTATATATGCACAAAGAACAAAACTGGCTTCTTGCTATTTATACAATTTTTTGAGTTATAAAATCTTTAAAGATTCTTTCAAAAACACTACTATGATTGCTTCTCTCTCCTGAATGTGTTGCTATTTTTACTTAGCCATTCCTTTTTGGAGGAAAATTTGGTGGATTTCACTTATTATTATACCAAACACCCTTGCACAGGAAACTCTGATTATGTCCATAGGGTATCTCCCAGAGCTGAAATTACTAGGGCAGAGCATGAATGTTTTAGGGCTTCTCATGTTTTCCAGGTGGCTTATGCAGACAACACTCACCAGTGGGACAGTGCTCTCAACCACTACTGTGGGTTGTTGATTTTGTTTTTTGTTTTTTTTTAAAGATTTTATTTTTTATTGGACAGAGAGAGACAGCGAGAGCAGGAACACAAGCAGGGGGAGTGGGAGAGGGAGAAGCAGGCTTCCTGCTGAGCAGGGAGCCCGATGCGGGACTCGATCCCAGGACCCTGGGATCATGACCTGAGCCGAAGGCAGACGCTTAACGACTGAGCCACCCAGGCGCCCTGTTGATTTTGTTTTTAAACCTTATCTGTTTGAGAGTAAAAAACAAAACAAAACAAAAAATGCTTTTACATTTGCATTGATCTAGTTTCTGATAACATTGTGCATTCCCCCCCATTTCATTTTTTCAATACTGACTTCATCTGTCAGATAATATATTTTGCTGAACATTTTCCTGATCAAAATAGAAACTAGAAACAAATCATGGAACCTCTGGTTTTTCTAGGTCGCAAAATCCAATTTGCAAACAGATGGATTAAATTCTTCTCTGGAACAGCTCCAAAGGAAAGTAGAAATGTGTCGAAACTCAAAGGGAGATAAAAAAGTAAGTATTTGGTATTTACTAAGCTATGAATAGTAAAGGTGCATTACACAAGAATTATAAACTGGAAGTAAACTTACATTTTTCATCAAGATTTCTCCAGCTCCAGAGAGGCCTCTGAGCCTTCCCACTTAACCCCTGCTTTATTCAATGAAATTAAGGAAGAAAAGAAAACACAGCCACCTCCTCCAGCCCCCAGCCCCTCCTAGGCAGGCTTGTAGAGTGCAGTGAGTGTGGGGTTTCCGTCTGACCTCATTCCCCTTCTGATGTCACCAGGCATCCTTCCCTGTAATTGGAACTCAGCCCTAGATGAAAAATAGAAGTGGGACTCTACCCTCTGAACAACCACTTTTTTGTTTGATTTTTCATTTGTTTGGTGTTTTGATCATTGCACATACACTGGTGACTTCTGTTTTCTACGTATAAACTGTGAAGAGTCCAAATGAAAGCAATGTGGATCAGCATAGCAGGTCTCTGCATGTTTATGTTGTTTCCTTGCTTGTTTTCCCCCATGAGCACACTTCTCTGTGTCCTGTTCAACATTTGTCCTGGCCTCTCTGAGCAGTGTTTTCTCAGCAGCTCAACCAGGCACTTGAGAACCAGATGTCTCAGCTGGAGGTTTCTTGAGTGGGATGTTCCTTCCTCACCAAGTCTTTTCTCTTCCATTTCAGTGACTGAGTTGAGGTTTTATTTTTGTCAACACTGAGAGGACATTTAGTTTCTATCTTTATTACTTTTTCTTGCATAGTAACACATGCTTCTTGAAGAAAGTTCAAACATCCACAAAGCACAGAGTGAATACATGTCCCTCATCTTATTCTCATTTTTTGCAGGGCCCCCAGTGACCTCTGTATTTTCTTGCAGTAATTTCAGCACATCCCTGGGGAACACGGGGAAAGTAGGTTAATCTGAAGTGACCCCTTCAACAGACCCTCTAGGGACAGCTCTGCCTCTTCCAGAGCAGAAACATTTGCCCTTCCACATTTCCTCACCTCCCCAACCCCCTCACTGTCCCCTCCTGGTGGTGTCAGGGTGTTGGACAGGGTGCCTGGGGCTTGCAGAACCTCCTGGCCAGGGCAGGGGAGCATGAACTTGGCTGGGCAGGCAATCGTGGGTTGATGGAGGAGACTGGTTGGCTATTTCTGCAAAGCAGTGATCAGGAGACAGGAACAATGGGATGCGTGGTGAAGGCAGTGGGGACCAGGGATGGTTGTGGCTAGGGTCACATGCTCACTGCCACGCACGAAGAGGGCCTCCTGGCTGCTGTGTGCAGAAAGGCAGGGAAGGAAGGAGGAGCGAGGCAGGGTGTCATGACTGAGGCAGAGAGAATAGTGGCCTGGCCAGGTTGCCAGCAGAGACATCTGATTCCAGAGTTGAGTGGCAGGGGAATGGTTAGGACTCAGAGTGCACTGGAAGTGAAGGAAGCAGAAGAGGCCAAGGCACCTCCTGGCCTGGGTTGTCTACGTAGGTCAGTGAACGATTCAGGGGACCAAGTGTGAGGACTGCCAAGTGATATGTGGGATGCACGGTGAAGCTGAACATCCTTACAGGTGCTTCCCTGCACACCTCAGGGCATGGGTGGGGGATTGCTGCTAGAGGGGGATGTGTATCTGACCTTATTAGGTCATCTTCCAGAAAGGCTGTGGTCATTTCACTCCGACACAACCTGGCCATCTTGGGCCAAACATTTCCTTCTAAGAGTGTCAGAGCTACAAGAGATCCCAGGGAGCATTCTGGGTCCCCACCATACAGATGAGGAAACCAAGTTGAGCAAATTTAAATCATTTGCCCAGAAGGAACCCATAAAACCAGGACTAGAATTCCTGATGCCCCATCATTGAAGGATTTGCTGCCCCAGTGCAACTGCCCAGAAGAGCTGGCCAGCATCTCCCACTCTCTCAGAGCCCTCCGTGAAAGTGAGGGGCCTCCACAGAACCAAGAGGTCTGCAGTTCAGATGGAGGCAACTGGCCGTCCTTCAGCCTATTTCCTGTGGCTTTCTTCCCCTAGACGGTGACCTCGGAAGACCTCCTTGGCTTCGTCCAGACGTGGAAAGAAAAACTGGGCCAGAGGATTCACTACCTCAATTGTAGGCTGGACACAGTGTCTGTGACTCAAGTGGTCTTTACTGTAAGTAACGGACAGTAAAGGAAGGGACTGGGCAGTGGGGGACGGTGGGGGAGCCATCAGGTCTAAGCTCCTAGGAGACCCACAGGGCTCAGCAGAGCCTAAGGGAATAGGAGACTCCCAGGCTCCTATTAGACACCAGGCCTACTAGGATGCTTTGGAAAGACTATAGGCTATGCAGTCAGATCTGGGTTCAAATCCCAGATAGGCCACTTCCTCACCTTGGTCTCTTTAGAAGACCCCTCACTTCTTGACACCACCTCCTCATCTCCACCAGGACCTTCAGCTTACCCCACCAGCTGGCTCTCAGGCAACCTTACCTTCCAGCCTCTTCCTTCCTACCCACACCCATGAGCAACCACTGGCTTCTCCCCACCCCACCCTCACCCCCTCTCCTTGCCCACCTGTGGGCCCTTTCCCTCTCACTGCCCCTCATGATCTACTCCCTGAGCTGCAGCCAGACCAAACATTGGAGAAGGTCAGTCTGACTGTGTCACTCTTCTGCCTTCAGGGTGAAATCCAGACCCTTAGACTGGGCCTTTACAGCAGCCTCCTCAGTCTGCCCTCCATGGCCTCTTCATTTCTCACCCTCACTCCCACCCCAAAGACATGGCTTACCCCTGAGCCTTCTCTCACAGACCCCAGAGTGAGGTCTCCATTGTAGGGGCTGTCCCTCTGGACTCTGTGCCCCAAAAGGGCAGAGCTTGTGTCACCCTCACCCCATACTCAGCCTCTCACACCAGGCTTTGAATGCCTGAGGCACCCAACCAACTTCCACGGGGGGAGTGTCATAGACCCAGTGTGGGCATAAGTGGACCCCCCGCAAGTTCTGTTCTGGCCACCTTACTGCCACCAGTGCTTCCTTCTACGGGGAGTCTCTTCGCCACCAATACTAAGCCTCCATCACACCACCGGTACTGCGCCCTTCCAGACAGAAGTCGGGAGTCCAGCTGGGGTCCTGCCCTCTTACAGCCCCCTGCTGAGACGAGACTCAGTAAGACAGGAATCAGCCTAACTAAGCACTCACTGTGGGCCACCGCTCCTACCCTTTCTCTAAGATCCAACTTGTGGGGGTTGTTGGGCCACTCACTTGTGGGCACTTTCATTCACTCCTCCCTTTCAAGAACAGTGCCTGGACATATCTACATGGCCTTATAAGTCCATGACTCTGGAATTTCTTCACAGCACTGGTCCCTGTCTTGACCAAATATTTATTTGTAGAAACGCATATTAAATGTTTGTCTCTCTGACCAGACTGTACACCCCGTAAAGACAAGGGTCACATGTTACCTCTCTACACTGTGTCCCAGCGCCTTGCTGAATGCAGGTACTCGGGAAACATTTTGAAAGCCAACATGCACACTAAAATGCATGCATGCATGCATGAATGACACTTTGAAGGAGATATGACCATTACCATTTTTTAAAAGGAAAATCGAGGCTCAGAGAATCAGGCAGCTGGCCTCCAGCAGCAGGCCCTGGGAACATGAACCCAGGCTGCCTGCATCCCTGGCACTGAGGCTGGGCCCACCCACTCAGGTCCTTCTCTTGGGCCTGTAGGACAATGTCATGACCGACCTAGAGGTAGAGAGTGACATCATGATGTCTTCAGAAGCCCTTGAAGAGGAGGCCAAGATAGACTTGGTCACCCCCGAGTCCTTCGCCCAGCCAAGCCGCATGGGGAAGCCCATGATTGAAGACCCAGCTGTGGAAGTGGTCAAGAAGATCCTGAAGTGAGTGGCCATGGGGTGTACAACAGGGCCCTGCCACCATAGTTTATGGCCCTGAGCCTTCAGGGACCATGTGTGGGGTCCCACACATGAGGTTCCCACCCCTGACAGCCTGTGACTTTGTATAGGGGCTTTTCCTCTTGAGCCTCAGTTTCCTCCTCTGCGATGGGGCTCTAATGGGACTGATACACATGGTATTGTGGGCTAACTGGGATGGTACCCAGTGCCTGGCCTGAGCTGTCCTCATGGTCACGGGGGGAAAGCTCATCTCCTTTCCTTTGGTTTCAGGCTTCCTGACGAAAAATGCTCAACCCAGCAGTGTGACAAAGACCGCTCCCAGACAGGTAGAGGCACAGCAGCCTGTGGGTCTCAGGGCACTGGTGGTGGGGGCGCTGGTGTTACCACCTGGCCCATCCTCACCTCGGATCCTCTGTTCTTGTCCTGGGCATTCACTCATCACCCAAAGGCCTGAAGCGACACCAGAACCGGGGGGAACATTTCATGAGGAAAGCCTTGTCCAGTGCCAGTGCCACTTCAACAGGAAGGTAGGGAGGCCGGGCTGCCCAGGATCTCCCCTTCCCAGATGCCTTCCCTCACCCCCCCAGACATTAGGCCAGAGACCACCCTGTTGCTTCACCACACTGTCCTCAGAATGTACCACCTGTGCTCACAGCTCTGAGACCCCAAGGGATCCAGTGAGAGGTTGGTTCTAAAGCTGGCTTTAGTCAGGTCTGCGCACTTTCCTGCTGAGTGACGCGGCTCACATGGGCCTCCCAACTTGAGAACCCATCTGGATGTTCTGTGGCTTTCCATGGTGACAGCTGCTGGATCTCAGGCCTCCTCCCATACCCATCATCCTGGTAAAAATAGAGGGACATTGGAGATGGCTTCCCTTGCAGGAGGAATCCTAGACCTCTGCATCCTGGCCATGCACTCTGTCCACCATGCTCCCATTGGGGTCATTAGACTCATGGCTCAGTGAGTGTGGGCCCCACTTCCCCTGACACTGACTTTATAGAAGGTGGGTAACAGAGCCAGTGGCTAAACTGACTTCTGGATTCTCTGTGAGCCGTCATTTATATGGTTTAATTCCTGGTTCTGAGGAAGTGGTAGTGAGGAAATTCCTGCTTTGCATACCTCTGAGAGGTCCTTTTGAACATGAATGCCATCTGCAATGTGGAAATAAACCTAAGACCAACCAAATGAGAAAAGCAAAGCCTATTTATTCGGAGCGTGGTACAGGAAGGGGGTCAGCCATCATCACTTAGGTTTTAGCAGAGACTCAAAGTCAGGCAAGGGAGTGAAAAGGCTGTATGGTGGAGAAAGGGAGGGCTTTAGATGTGGCTTTACGGAAGCTGTTGACATGGGGAAGCTGGAGG
Organism: Eumetopias jubatus; assembly: GCF_037043125.1. Classification (NCBI taxonomy): domain Eukaryota; kingdom Metazoa; phylum Chordata; class Mammalia; order Carnivora; family Otariidae; genus Eumetopias; species Eumetopias jubatus. The sequence continues at coordinate 61,384,382 of NW_028274821.1, forward strand.
TAGACCAGCTAGCGGCAGGCATTCGATGTGATCACTTAGGGCTGTGTATTTGGCTTTCTCTGGTTGGTCCTAAGTTGGAAGCAGGGATAAAATTTAGGGAAGCTGTCAGTTAGTAATCAAGTTCTAGCCTTGTGGAGCTGGAGTTATTGTTACAGGAGTTATTGTTTAGCATTTTGGATTGCCACAAGAGGTAACAATATGGCTTCCTGCAAGTCTGACCTGTATGACGCTGGCTTCCTGAATTGTTTACGGTAGATGAGGAGTTGGTTTCCTGGGCAGGTTGCTGCAGGGTCTGGGTCAGAGTTCTTTTTTTATGTAGAGTCCAGCTCTTGTCCATTTGTATAGTCAGTCTCTCAGTGGTTACAAAATGTAGTCGATGTTGCTTAGGGTTGTCTGATGTTGCATGGGACATGCTTACACTAAACATTATTCACTGCTTGATGAAATTCAAGTTTAACTGGGCATAGTGTCCTTTTTTTAAAATTTTTTATTGTTATGTTAATCACCATATATTACATCATTTGTTTTGGTGTAGTGTTCCACGATTAATTGTTTGTTCATAACACCCAGTGCTCCATGCAGAATGTGCCCTCTTTAATACCCATCACCAGGCTAACCCATCCCCCTACCCTCCTCCCCTCTAGAACCCTCAGTTTGTTTTTCAGAGTCTATCATCTCTCCTGGTTCGTCTCCCCCTCTGACTTACTCCCCTTCATTCTTCCTCTCCTGCTATCTTCTTCTTTTTCTTTTTTCTTAAAATATGTTGCGTTATTTGTTTCAGAAGTACAGATCTGTGATTCAACAGTCTTGCACAATTCACAGCACTCACCGTAACACATACCCTCCCCAATGTCTATCACCCAGCCACCCCATCCCTCCCACCCCCAACCACTCCAGTAACACTCAGTTTGTTCCTGAGATTAAGAATTCCTCATATCACTGAGGTCATATGATACATGTCTTTCTCTGATTGACTTATTTCACTAAGCATAACACCCTCCAGTTCCATCCACGTCGTTGCAAATGGTAAGATCTCATTCCTTTTGATGGCTGCATAATATTCCATTGTGTATATATACCACATCTTCTTTATCCATTCATCTGTCGATGGACATCTTGGCTCTTTCCACAGTTTGGCTATTGTGGACATTGCTGCTATAAACATTGGGGTGCATGTACCCCTTCGGGTCCCTACATTTGTATCTTTGGGGTAAATACCCAGTAGTGCAATTGCTGGATCGAATGGTAGCTCTAATTTCAACTGTTTGAGGAACCTCCATACTGTTTTCCAGAGTGGTTGCACCAGCTTGCATTCCCACCAACAGTGTAGGAGGGTTCCCCTTTCTCCACATCCCCACCAACATCTGTCGTTCCCTGACTTGTTAATATTAGCCATTCTGACTGGTGTGAGGTGGTATCTCACTGAGGTTTTGATTTGGATTTCCCTGATGCCGAGCGATGTTGAGCACTTTTTCATGTGCCTGTTGGCCATTTGGATGTCTTCTTTGGAAAAATGTCTGTTCATGTTTTCTGCCCATTTCTTGATTGGATTATTTGTTCTTTGGGTGTGGGCATAGTGTCCTTTTATTTGAAAAGCACCTCAACCTGTTTTTCTTTGGGTCCTCACCACAGGGAAGCAAGGATGCACAATTTCTGGCCCTTCCCTCCCTCTCAGGGTCCTGGGGTGGGTTTTAGGGATAAGGACTTCACCCCCACAATAAGGTTGTCTCCATAGCAGATGGGGAGTAGGGAAGTATCTTGAAGGATTCTGCCCCAGACACGGGAGTCACAGTGTCCCACAGGCAGGCCTGGAGCCTCCAGCCACAGGAGAGCTGTGCGCTCACCCCAGCCTCCAGAGCACTGACTTGCCTGTGTCTCACAGCATCACACGATACTCCAAGCCCAACCGAATGGACAGAAAGTACCAGGTGCTCGGGGAGAAGCCACCGCCTCCAGCTGAGTAAGTGGTACCTTATCCTTTAACTCTATTTTAACCCACTGTCTCAGTTAGCAGGTGCCTGAACCAGACACAGCTGGAGGGAAAATAAGGAGAGGTGGGTTTGGGGAATAGGTAAGGGTCAAGGTCAATGTGTCTCATCCCAGTTCACCTAAATTCACTGCAAGACATTTTCACCAAAATTTCTCATTTTCCAAGCTAAGCTTTTTGGGGTAGTTGGGCAGCATACCCCTTTTAGGTTGGGGGTTTTTTTCTGTGGGTGTTGGTATTTTTTTTCAATTTTTTAATGCTTCATCTCCCCCATTCCGCTTTTCCTTTATTTCATTGATTCAAACAAACTCTGTTCCACTTAATATGGCTACATTTCAAGCAAACAAGCAAGATTTCAACTTCAGAAAATTGGGGGCCCTCAGAGAAAGTCAAAATCTACAATGGATGCACACACCCCCCCTTAATCAGGGAACTCACCATCACAGCACCCCTACTTATCAGTCTTTTTTGCTCCACTGGTCTTATCTCTGGGGTTTTGTGAACTTTGCAAAAAAAGGGTGGCTTTTACTTCAGGTCGCCTAGAAGTTGGGTCTAAGTCAGCAGCTAGATGCTCCCTTGTCCCCCACACAAAAAGACATTCCTTATCATTAAAACCTTGACTGTCTCTTTCATTTGGTATAGTTCTGTCATTTTATCACATGTGTATATTCACATAACCATCACCCTAATCAAGAAACAGAACTGTGCCATCACCACCAACCGTTCAGTCACTCATGCTATCCTTTCATAGCCATACCTACCCGCCTCCCTCACCATCCCTAACCCTGAGCAGCCACTAATCCATTTTCCATCTCTAACATTCTGTCACTTCAAGAATGTCATATAAATGGTCTTTTACAGTGTATGACCTTTTCAGAATGGCGTTTTGCACTCAACATAATGCCCTTGAGATCCACCCCAGTTGTTGCACGTATCAATAGTTCATCCCTTTGTACTGCTAAATAGTTAGCCACCATATGGATGCATCATGGTATTTTTGTGGTGAAAAAAAATCACAGGCTTAACAGAAAAAATAATAAATAGATCGAGCATTTATGAAATCTCTGAAAGGGGAGAGACTTTCCTGGCCTACCTCAGTGGTGAATTGGTCAGAAAATGGAATCAGACTGATGATGTTTTGCCCCCCACGATGGGACTCTGGCTAAGTGACTTCCCCTCAAGCCTTCATCTTCTCTGTGCACTGTGGGGAGAAGAGGATCCTCTTCTTGGAGCTGTGGGGAGGAGCCAGCAAGAAACCCACAGGCCTCCCTTGAGTATACAGGATTGTCACCCCAAGAAACACTAGATGAAATCACAAGGAAAAAGATGGAAAATTTTGGCAAATAAATTTTTAAACTCCTCTGAGATAAACTGCAATTAAAAGTTAGTAACAATCAGCAAAGACACAATAGTGGTAAATAAGGCCAACAAAGCAAAATTTGGCTCCTCTCCCTCCCCGCCTTCCCCCAGCAAATTGTTAAGGAACTTTCCAGCACTCATTAGGGTAAGGGGAGAATTGGAAGAGACCACACGCAAGGAGGAAATAAAATTAGGAACAAACATTTGGAGAAAACACGAATTCTCACTAGAATGCAAACAAATGAAAGGGGAAGAAATCCATTACATATTTTGCCTGAGATTAACCAATATGTAAATAGACTTTAGAGGAAGTTCCCAGTTTATCATGGGAGGGTGCAGATGGTCCCTCCCAGCACTGCCAGTATGAGGTGTTAAGGGAAAAATTATTCTGATCCTTGTTAAAACAGTGAGGAGGACTTCATGCAGGACCATTGCAATAGGTGTCAAGACTGTTCCAGCTGGGGAGGGGTGGGACTCAACTCAGAATACATTCAGGACAAGAGAAGATCTATAGCTAATGTGCAGAGTGAGGAAGTCAGTGGATGGAAAATTCAAGGGTAGTAGGATTCTTGCTAAACCTACTTAGCAGGATTTTTGCTGCAGGCAGGCCATGGTGATCGGATTGTGAAGGTGATCCAACATGAGGGTGGAAGGTTGTGTCTAAACTGAATTAACAGTATCTTGTTCATGTAGGACCCAGCAGGCCAAAGACCGTGCCCAAGGATGAGGCCCAGTCAAGAAGTAGGCTCAGAAGAGCCTCTCTAAAGTTTGGTCAAGCAGAGAGTCATGGTCAGTCCCTCCTCTTATTCAAGGAAAGAAGAGACATTCTTCTTTCCTTTGACCAGTATAAGTTCATTTCTCATTCAGTCAACTTTTGTTCCTTAAAGACCAGCTGAACCATCCGTTGAGACTCAGTAGTAGGGTAGCTGGTCAAGCTTTCTAGATGTTGGACTTGAAGCATCCTGAGTGGCCCACATAGGAGCAGCTCCAGGCATTATGGTGGCCCTTTGTCCAGCATCAGCTTGCTGGACTTCATTAGATTTTGGAGGGAAAGCCAGCTATAAACAACAGAAAGTCCCAATAAGGATCCAGGCAGCCAGGCTTAGTTCTCAGTGGCTTCGAGTCAGCAGGGTGGGAGAGAATTTGGAAACATTAACTGGGGGAGTTGTAGCCAGATATTGAAGGAAACTAGAAGAACTGAGAGTTTGGTAAGGACTGACAAACTGTGCAAGATGGCAAGATCCCAGTCCAGTTTACAGGTAGGTAATGAAATCTCAAAGACAGTGAACAGGACTAGAATCTTCTAACCCACAAGAGTGTGTTGTGGTTTTCCACTGAGGCATAAAACTTCTATCACCCCTCTTTCTGATGCTTGCTACAAAACAAGCCTGATCTCTTTAGATTTGACCTGATTCTTTATGTAGGTGCAGTAAGAATGGTAATTGACCGCAAAGATCTCTTTAAGTTTGTGTTGCTGGAACTCCTCATAAAGAATTTCAGATTAGACTTTCAAAAGCCCCTTGAGGCTAGGAAGCCAGGCCAGAGTTCACCTGCACTCCCTCTAGATTTAGGTGAAACCCTCTCTTCTTGAGGGCCCCACAGTATCCTAGGCTCCTGGGCTTGCCAGAAAGGGGTCTTCCTTCCTCATCCGTAAGGCTGGGAACACTGTAAGCCAAGTACAGGCTGCTTTTTCCAAGAGGGCTTTGTAAAAAGCATTGACTCCATGCAGTTGACCTTAGTTCCTTAAAATTGTCTGGTCACATCTGATTCTATGTGTCCTTCTCCATATGATATTCCAGTCAAAGCCTTGCTTATGTAGCAGCACTTCCAGTTATGTCCCATTATAAGGAAGATGGATTCTTACTGAACTCCTGTGAATAGTTGTATTGCCATGAAAACAGGTATACTCGATAAGAGTTTTTGAATTCTGGGGTGTATATGAGTGGCTAAAATGCTCAACCTATTTCCAACTAGCCCTTTTTCCTTTTCAGTCTCAGGCATTTGTTTTTAGGGTTCCCCGGTCCCCTGAGAGCCCCGAGAGGGATGGGAGGCCTAGAGTTCAAGGGATTGTGGGAGGTGAGGGCGGGAATGGGAAGAGAAATGTCCTGCAGGGTGGACAGAGGTGGGGCTTTGCAGGGGGTTGTGTCGAAGGGTACCAGGAAATTGAAGGGGAGATGGAGGTGGGGAGAGGAGGAAGTCAAGGAGCAGAGGTGAGGGGAAGGCAGAGGACTTAGATGGGCCAGTCTGGGGAGACGTGAAGTTTCCCAGAGAAGCCACTGAGGTTCCACATTATCCTTAGTCAAATCATGCCAGTGGCATGAATCACACAGCGGACTGTTTAGGAAGGGATAGTGAAAACATACAAAGGAGTCTGTCTAATGCTGGCCAAAAAGAGTTTTTGTCATGGCCAACAGCAAAAGATCTTTCCAGAAAGCAGTTTGGGAAGGTAGTAAAGGGCATACAATTATGCCTGTCGTGCACCACCTTAGGTGTTTCTCCCGAGGAAACCATCCTATCGAGAAGAGAGAACTCGCACAAAGCTACGCCATGCAATACTTTTTATCCTGGTTAAAAATGGGAAAACCTAACATTCCAAAAATAGGAGATTGCAAACCATGGTGCTTATATAGTCAGTGATGTTACACAGCCATTTAAAAAGATATCTTAATGTGGGGGAACACTTAGCAAGTGAACAGAATGTAAAATATACATGAACCTAATTCCAAACTGATTTTAAAAGCAGCAGAAGGAAATATCATAAAATGTTAGCCTTCATTTTTTTCCTTTGCTCTTCAGTCTATTTCTAATTTTCTTTAATTATGATGAGTGCATTTTCAAATGAAACATCAAGTGACCGATATGCATATATCTTAGAAATTGGCCAACAACGTGTGTGTACAGCAGTCGCTGCATCACTTAACAGAAATTGTGCAAAATTAAGTGTCCCACAGCTACATGCAGTTCTAAGACACCTGTCCCTTATTTCATTCCTACTATAGAGAAGGTTGACCTAGCTGGACAGGAATAGCCAGTGCATCTGTGCAGATTTGTTCAATAGAGCCCTGGTGTGCACACAGTCAGCCTACTGGCCAGAGGTGCCAGAAGGAGGATGTTTGGTCCTACAGGAAGTCTGCTTGCTCATCTGATTAACATTTATAAGAAATTGTTCTTTCTTCTTTCAACTGATCCCGAGGCACTGACAAGTGCAGATGCTGCAGTGGGACTGGTGGTTCCATGGTAAGCAAAAATAGATACAACAGTCTGTGTCCAGGTGAACTTTACCATTTTTTTCTGGGAGAGATAGAGGTTAATCAGCCAGTCACACAAGTCAATCCCAAATCCCCCTGTGGGGAGTGTTGTAGGGCTGAGAACCACTCTGAAAGCATGGGAATGGGATGGTCGAGAATTGCCACCAAGCTGGGATCTGAGGAAGAGCAGTAGAAAATGTGACCAACAGGAAAGTTAGCAGTGTTCTTGGGGGGAGGAATCAGTATGTGCAAAGGTCCTGGGGCAGGAGCAAGTAGCTACAAGGAGTGATGAGGCCAAGAAAGAATAGACTCTTGGAAGGGGCCAAACCCAGATTGTCACATAGGAGAGGCATTAAACTAGACAAATAGAAATATCGGATGAGAATACACCTGGGCATCACAGGAACTGTCCAATTCTGGCTGGGCCACTGTGCACTCAGAATGTTCTGTCCATTTGGTTTTGTCCACACCATTTCATGTGATTAGATAAGGCCCCTTAGGGATCTGTCTTTTGTGTGTTGCAGGGATTTTAAAGGGATCATCCTGACCCTCCTCTGGGAGAGCAATGAGCATCTGTTGAACGTTGTAGAGGTGAGGGCCGCTAGCCACAGACCTCTGCCTGTCCCTTGACCGGCTGCTGGCCACACATCGGCAGCTGCCTCTGCCTCTTATGTTCTGCTGATAATGGCCTTATGGGTGAAATTGAGGAATTCCAGCTCCCACGAACACGGCTACCTAGCTTCTGTCACCTCATGTGCTGTTTTCCTAAAAATTAAACCTCATTCATTCATTTATCCATTTATTGAGCCACCACACATCTCTTGGACACTGTGGGTCAGATACTGGGTGAGCCAAGAGCAACAAGCCCAGTCTCTGTCGCTGGGAGGCCAGCATCCTGCAGACGGGCAACAGACATGGTGGCCCCACAGGGAGCTGGGTGAGGCTGCTGGAGCAGGCACCTGGGGGGCCTCCAATGGGAGCTACCCAGTGCCCAGTTCCAGCACACCCCACACAGGGCTGTCTGTGCATGTTCCTGTCAGCCTCCCACTGGGCTGCAAATCCTTCAGAACAGGGGCTCTAAGTCTTCCATATCTGTGGCCCTTGGCCTACCTAGTACCTGGCTTGGCACTTAATAGAAAGCATCATAGAAAGTTCTCAACCCCGTCATTGAAATAAGATTCCATTTGGGTCTTGAAGGACCAATAGAGTTTTGCCATTTGGTCACATATGCCTCGTGACTGGGATAATGACAGTGGTGAAAAGGGCAGTTGGGTAGGAAGAGTGTGGCTGGCAGAGGGGCCATCAGGAGAAAGGGCTAGGCAGCGTGGAGAACAGGGTGGAGGTTGTAGGACCATGGTGATGCTCCAGAGCCCCGTGGTGATGGTCAGCCTCTCCTGCAGGAGTTCTACCACAGAGAGAAGCGCACCATCACCAGGCCTGACTGCATGTACGAAAACTTTGACCAGTGTGCCGAGAACATCTGCAAGAAGATCCTGGAGTACCACATGCAGACAGACGAGTACCATAACTCCTGCCTCATAGGTGGGTGCGGGCGGCAGGCGGGCGGGCAGGTCAGGGGCATGGCACGTGCCACCACCTGAGCAGAGCCTGGACCTCAAAGCCCAGAGGACGCCTTCCTGACCTGGAGGTCACCAGGGGAGGCACAGGAGCCTCCCTGTGAAAAGCGGACATCTTAGCATGAGGTAAAAGCATTGATCGGATTTAACTGGGAGAAATAACAATGCTGAAAAAGATCACTTTTCTTGAGAAATCTGGTGATATGCATCATTAAGAATGTTTTGTTCATTGCCCAGATGACTTTTGAGAGCTTTATCGAGACACTCACATGCCATACTATTTGCCCATGTAAAGTGTACAATTCAGTGGATTTTAGTATACTCGCGGACCTGGGCAATGATCACCACTGTCAGGTGTGGAACCCCTGTCCCTCTGTCACTGCCCCAGCCCTCAGCACCACTCAGCTACTTTCTCCCTCTGTAGATTTTCCTATTCCAGGCTTGCATATGAATGGAACCATGTACCGTGTCGTCTTTTGTGACTGGCTTCTTTCATTTTGCATAATGTTTTCATGGTTCATCCATGTTGTATCAGGTGACACCTGTTTCATTCCTCTTTATGGCCGATTCTCATTCCATTGTGTGCACGTACCACAGTTTGTCTATCCATTCCTTCGGTGGTTTCCACCTTTGGCTACTGTGAATAGTGCTGCTACACACATTCACACACGAGTTTTGTTGTGGATGTACACTTTCATTTCTCTTGGATGTACATAACTAGGAGTGGGTCATGTGGTAACTCTGTATTTGACCGTTTGAAGAAAACTTTCCATGGGTATTTGTTAAGTGCCTACTGTATGCCTGGCCTGTGCTGGCCTCTGATGACCCCGATAGGCACAGCCTCCTGGAAAGTAGGGACACGAAAACAGGCAGGTAGGATACATTGTGCCATTCACACTTATTGTAATGACCTTAAAGAAGCTGTGAAAACACACCCAGCTCCCACCTTTGCCCATCTCTCCACATTCCTCTGCATCTTTGTTTATAGCCATGCATGTTGTATGCAGTTGTAAGTCCTAATTATTCCTGCTTCTAAGGCAGGACGCCTGAGGGCCCATCACAGTCCTGTTTGTTGGTTGAGGGGAAGCATGGGTAGAAGAGGGAGAGGATCAGGGGACACCCAGACCTAGGGTCAAGACCCAGCGCTGCCATCTCCCCACCTTATGACCTTGACCAAGTCACCTCACTTCTGTGAGCCTCAGTTTCCTTGTGTGTACACTGGAGATTAAGACAACACTCACCATATAAGGCTTTTCTGAGGATTCAGCCAGTCACAGAGACCTGCCACATCCAGGGAAAATCACCCATAGTGGGTCTCACTGCTGTTACAGTAGAGCGACTGGACTTCAAACTGTTTCTCTAGCTCAGAATTTCCCCACATGAACTCTGGGATCCCATCCTTTATGACCTTCCTCAAAAGAAATGTTCTGTGGTCACATGGGTTTGGGAAATGCTGCAGATTATGTTCTTCTCCGTAAGAGTCACAGCTCCCATTAAATGGAGACTTCCATTTCCTACAGTGTGGGAGTCCAGTATCCTGACCAACCTTCCCACTGAAAACATTTAAAAGTATCGGATATAATATTTTTGTGATAAAGTCTTTTGAATGTATTGATGAGCTAGCTGTAAAGTAAGAAACACACAAAGGCCCCAAATTGGGTGAAAATAGGAACTCCAAGAGAGAAACTGAACAGTAACACATTGCCCCAAGGCCTTTGCTGACTCCCAGGTGAGCCTTTCTTTTCATGGCCTCCAGGGCCTTGGGAACAGGAGACAAAGCCCCAGACCACCCAAGGTAGAAAGTCTGGAAGGACACAGCCACAGAAAACTGGGACCCCACAGGGCTCCAGCTGCAGAGTAGGACGAATGGGACAGCAACCAAGTCCCTCTCCCTGCTCCTGCACCACTACCACCACCAGCGACTAGAAGGAAATGGTCTTATTAAAAACCCTGCTACTAGGGAAAGCAGAAGGAAAACTCCAACAGGAATCCACAACTATTGGAACACCTGGGTGGCTCAGTTGGTTAAGCAGCTGCCTCTGGTTCAGGTCGTGATCCCAGGGTTCCGGGATTGAGTCCAGGGTCTCCCTCTGCCCTTCACCCCTGCTTGTGCACTCTCTCTCTCTCTGGCAAATAAATACATAAAATTTATCTTAAAAAATAAAAGAATCCATAACTATAAAACAGGCTTTGCGCTTGAATTTGACTTTGTTTTTGTGGATCATCCAAAAGACTTCCAGCTGATAATTTAGCTTAAAATGATCTTGAGTTAGTGGTGCCCAGCTGCTTATCAATGGAGACACTATAAATCCTCTCTACAAAAAACCCGCCTTCAGTTCAGACCTCTAAGGATTCTCACAAATCAAATGCCCAAAATAAAAGCTCACAGTAAAAAACGGACAAACAACACACACACACACACACATACTCAAGGGAAATGGGCCCCTTAAGCGTGAGACAGCAGAATGAGATCAGTAAAGACTTTGGATATTGAACATATCAGACACAGAATATAAAATCATGTATTTAATAGAATTAATTAGAAAAGGATACTGGAAACATGAGTAAGGAGTGAGAGGCTATTAAAATGACCAAGTAGGTAGGAAAGAGAACCACATAGAACTTCTAAATTGGAAAAATAAATAGTTGAAGATTTAAAATTATGAATGGCTTTACTATCAAGAAAATATCCAAAATACAAAGCATGAAAACAAAGCGATGACAATCTGGGAGAGAGGTAAAGGGATATGGATGAGAAGGTAAGCCTAACATAGAGCTACTTAGGGGTCCGGAGGGACAGAAGGGGACTAGAATCAAGGCAGTCTTTGAAGGGGTAACAGATGGGACAGACTCTTCAAGACTCACTGAACTTTTCATGAGCTGGGAAGTCCTGCAGAGTGTTCAAGGGAAGCCCTTTGACTTTGAATTTGCTTAATCCAGTATTTTCTATACTGCTCTGACTGCCCGACCCCTTCTGATGAGATAGCTGTTGCCACGTTGTAGACCAGGTCTTTCTCTTTGGGACACTGCTTTGGGACTTTGTGGGAGCGATCACTGCAGCACCTTGGCTTTGTTCTGTCCCCTCCCCTGGCTCCCCCACCTCCAATTCCTATAGAATTACGGGCCCAGCTGAGGAGATTTGAGGAGCTGCTGCCCCAGGTGTGCTGGCTGGTGATGGAGAACTTCAAGGAAAACCACTGGAAAAGATTCTGTGCCTCTGCCGAAGAGATCCGGGGACGGTTCCGGAATTATCAGGAGAAGCTGGAGGAAAGGAAGGTGGGAGCCCCAAGACTAGCCCTTCCTCTCCAGGACCAAGGGCCCTGGGAGCTCAGAAATGGAGGCAAGGCATAGGCAGAACTGGCCAGGTTGGGACTGTTGGACAGGGTCCGAGGGGCATGGGGCGTTGGAGAAATACCTTCTTCATAGAAGGTGTTCAATAAGTTTCTTTTTGGATTTACTTGGTGGGTTTGCTGTTTCTGTGCGAGTGTGGTCATTGACATCAACAATGATGGTCTACCTGGTCCTTGGAGGCATGGGACATGGATGCCATCAATTTTATTGGACTAAGGCCCTGGTTGTGCTGAGGCAGCTGCTTGGCTCTCCCATTCCCTAGCTCTCAGCGTCAGCTCCAGCCTTGCCCCTATCTTGTCTCCTCTGCCTCTCCTCTGCCCATCCATGGCCCTTCACACACCTGGGTCAGAGCACACATCATTCTGGCCCTGGCCTTTATTAGCAGAGGGCATGGGCCAATGACATTTTGGTCCTGACCTAGAGACCAGGTCAAAACCCCCACTGATTTCTGGATTGTTCGATTGAAGGATGAAAATGCCCAGAAGCTCCATCTGAATCTTGGACATCCCACACATTTCCAAGAAATGGAGTCTCTGTGTCAAGTGGAAGAGAAAAGGCAGGATGATTTAGACACTGTGATTGTGGCAAACAAAGAGAAGCTCGAGGTCAGTGGTGCCATGGACTCCCAGGTCTGGGTGCTGAGGGCTGCACTGCCCCCAGAGAGGCCTCTCCTTCGCCCCCACCCCCGACTGACAGTCCAGCAACAGTGCTGAGCATGGCCCCTACCTGGCGCCCTGGCCGAAGAGGGGCATGAAAGTCGGCAGGTGTTATAGGGTTGGTTCATCATTATTGGCTGGTTTAACATGCATCTTTTGATTTCTAAATGAATTACTCTAAAATTACTAATGCGAACTTCTTTTTTCGAGATCCATGTCTATTTATTTCTCTTTAGTGAATTGTTTGTGGGCATCCCTTTGCCACTTCTGAATCATTTCCTATCTTCAAGCCCAGTCAGCTCTTGGGAGAGGCCTCTTGGCTGAGGACCAGATGCCACTTACCTTGGACATACATAGCCGACACGTGACTTTGGTCTCATCTCACCTACTAGCTCCCCAAGTCCTCCCTCAGCCTGCCTTTGGAGGCAGACTCCTCTCCCTGCAACACCAGGTTGCCCATGTTTCCCCCAGGAATTCACCAGGAAGTACGGCCGGTTTTTCATAGCCAGCTTGGCCACCTTCACCGAGAAGTTCCTGCTGCAGTTGGATGAAGTGGTCACCATCGACGATGTCCAGGTTGCAAGTAAGTCGTACCACCGGCCTTCTGCCTGGGCCCCAGGGGTCGGTGAGGTGGAGGGTGATGGGCCACGGGCATCTGCTTTTCCCCCAATTCCACCAGAATGAAAATAGATTCTCCACTGACAGGACTGATGGATTTTTGTTTTCATTAAAAATAAGGTGTTTTTTTTTTTTTTAATTAAAAAAGCAAATCCCCAAATGGGTCAAAAATTATATGTAAAAAAATAAAACCCTAATAGTAAATATTTTCATAATCTTGGTAAAGGCAGCTTTCCTAAGTATGAGATGAGAGCCAGAAGCCATTAAGGAAATGGCTGACACTCCTCTGTGGCCAAAATAAAAACAAAGAAAAATGTCGAAAAATTGAAAGACAAACCACAAACTGGACAGATATTCCTAACAAGCTACTATATAAAGATGTGAATCATGTATTAAATGTTATCAATTTATCACTAACTTAGTGAATAATTAAAATATTTTTATTTTAAAAAGCTTTCATTACAAGGACACTACATTTTTTTATAATAAAATTAAAAACTCACTATCAGTTACAAAGGAAGTAAAGAACACAGTCTTTCCACCCAGAATAGAGTGCCCTTACTATTTGCTGTTCATCCTTCCAGTCCTTTCCTTTTGGGCACAGGCCTGAGTATGTGTGTCGGGGGGGTGTTATAGGGTGTGTGCTCTTTTATAACTTAATTCACCCTCAGGTGGACGTTGGCCAAGTCAGTCATCTTCTTGAGCATTTTCTCTTGCTATGTGTCATACTTTATTAATTAGTCTCCTGCTGTTGAACATTAGGCCATTTTCAGTTTTTCACTCCTGTGCTTGTGCTGAAGGGAGCATCTGCGTCCTTATATCTCTATTCTGGGGCTATAGGTTCCTAGAAGTGGACTTTTTGGGTCAACATGTATATGGATGTTGAGGCACTGGTTATTTTCCCGTACTGGAGGTCTCTCCAGCCAGTGTGAGCCTTGTTTGGGAAGCGGGGCTAGAGATTAGGGAGAATGGGCAGAGCAGCCAGCAGGGAAGGTACTCCTGGTACCTTGGAAGGAACCGTGGAGCTGGGGAGGCCCCCTCTATCAGCCCCCAAGGAGGCCTTTCCTGCTGTAACTCAGGCTTCGGAGCCAAGTGGCCTGGCCCTGCCCTCCCTGGCAGATCAGGGCTGCCCTTCCCTGCTGGCTTTCACCCCATAGGAAAGCACATCAAAGGACAGGTCAGTGAGCCAGACATCAGAGGGACTTTGAATGTGTTTGCCCCAGGGGTAGTTCTTCGTTCAGAACCCATCTGGGCTAGTCTACACCAAAGCTTATCTGGAGGCTCATGGAAGCTGTGCGAAGGTCAAAGCATCATGCCCTGGGCTTTGGAGCTGGGAAGAACACCTAAACCATACCTCCCATCGCTCAGCCAGGCCCCCTGCCCGCCGCCACTGGCCGCCACCCCTCCATCCCAGGCCTACAGATCTGGTGCTTTCAGCTTCTCTGTGGGACTGGGCTCCGTGTCCCTCTGGAGACTCCCAAGTGGGGAGGAGGGGAGCAAGTCCTCATCCCTCCAAACGTAAGGTCAGGGGGAAATCCCCTCAATCTTAGACTGTGCGTGAGGCCATGGTGATAACCTATCTTTTGCCTGTCAGGGATGGAGTCCCCCAAACAGAAAACATCAATCCTCATACGGAGGAAACTCGCTAGACTTTCCCTGAAGGAAGAAAGTGAAAAGCCCCTGATTGAACGGGGGAGCAGGTAAGAGCCGAGAGCACTGAGGGGTATCATCCATGGCCGTGTTTCCTGGAGCACAGGGCAGTGGAATGGTTAGGGGCACCTGGAAGCCTTGGAAAGGCATTATGTTGTTTTTTTTTTTTTTTAAGATTTTATTTATTTATTTATTTGGCAGAAAGAGAGACAGTGAGAGAGGGAACAAAAGCAGGGGGAGTGGGAGAGGGAGAAGCAGGCCTCCCACGAGGCAGGGAGCCCGATGCGGGGCTTGATCCCAGGACGCTGGGATCATGACCTGAGCCGAAGGCAGACACTTAATGGCTGAGCCACCCAGGTATCCCGGAAAGGCATTATGTTCTAAGCCTCAGTTTCCTCACCTGTGAAATGGGCATGGCAGCCCAACTTCCATGGTATTATAAAGAGAAAGTTTAACGAGGTCTTCCTTAGAGTGCTCCTGGCACATAACAAGGGCTCAGCAGCTATTAGTTCCCTTGCTAAGGACCCACAAAGGTGGGCCTGCAAAGAAAGGGAGGCCCATCCCAGTATGGGGCACATTCTCGAGTTGCCAGTGGCACTGTGAACCACTGCATGTGAGCTGTCAAAGTGCTTGTTCCGTGGGCTCCAAGAATGTGGCTCTGGAAGAAGTAAGGTAGTGATTTGCCCAGCCCAGTAGGAAAAATGGGCTAGGAATGGGTGCCTGCCTCCTGGCCGGCCCCCTGCTGAGGAAACAGGCCTGGCAAAGGGAGACAACCAGAGGTGTGGCATTCCTCCCCCCGCACCCCCCGCCCCACGCAGAAGCCAAGACCGTCTACGCACACGGATTTAAACAGCGTGAAAGTACAAAAAAGAACTTGAAGAAGCTTAATGTTAAATGCTCAGTAGGGTTTTCCTTTTAATGAAGATGTTTCAGATGTGATCTTTTTTTTTTTTTTTAAAAAAAAAAGATCTGCTAAACTCTTCCACCGGGATTGGAAGGTGCGCTGTGACCGATGATGATGACAAGCCTGTCCGCCTTTGACATGCATATTTATTTGTAGGAAGTGGCCAGGAATCAAACCCACTGAAGTCACCATCCAAAATAAGATTCTCCTCCGGAAAACATCATCCATCACCACCACCAAAACGACCCTGGGCCACCTGGCAGCCGTGGAAGCCCGAGATGCCGTCTACCTGGTGAGTGGAGAGACCAGGGGGTGCTGGGCAGGCCCCAGGGAGCGCAGGGCAGCTGTTTGGCTGCCTTGGGAAGAAGGGAGCTTCCCATCACAGGGAGCCCTGGGGTTTGGCCCGTGGAGCAGATGACCCACATCAGGGTGCCCCAGAGGTGGTGTCAACACTCAAGACAGTTAATGTTCTCAGGCCCAAGGATGAGATCTGCAGGTCATGTCCAATCCCAGTGATAGTGTGGCTCTTGTGGCATATGAGCCCCAGTGCTGAGGGACACCCCACCCAGACTGGAGGATGAAGGAGGACCTTCCAGAGGAACGGTTGAGTTAGAGCGAGGGGCCAGACTAGTCAGAGGCACAGAAGCCCCGGTAGCAGTAGGCGGCACTGGGTGGACATGGACAAGATAGGCTGATCCCCATGCTGGGAGAGCCCAGGCCCTTCCCTGGCCACCACGCCAAGCTCCAGGGAGAAGGGGACCACTCTGCTGAGTTCAGTAAGTGCTCAAGGTCTGGAGGGATCAGCCTTCCAAGGAAGCTGAGAGCCCTGAGCTCCAGGGAGGCCACCACGCTGGATGGCAGTTAGGAACAAGTGTTCTTTCTAGCTGGGTGACCCCAGGCAAGGTTTTGAGCCTCAGTTTCCACATCTATAAAATGAGGGAACAACCGGACCTGCCTGATGGGTGGTTGGGCAGATTACATGCGGGATGATTTGTGGAGTTCTTGCCAGTGCCTGGAGTAGGTTAAAAGCTACCTGCCAGTGGGTTACAACATTCCGTTAGGGCCCAGAGTCCAGAAGTCCCTCCTCATCTGGCCTCCCCCTGCTGCTTTGCTCCCAGAAATATCTAGCACTATTTGAAGAGGAGTTGAAGAAGATCCAGAATGACAACATGGTGCAGGTGAAGGAGGCTCAGAGCTGGAAGGACAGCTGGAAGCGCTCCGTGCATACGATCCAGGGCCTGTACTTGTGACACCCTCACCCCACCCCACATAAAGGCTCATTTTTAATGGACACCCTTCTCTCTCCTTCTGTCCATCTGTCCACCCATCCATCCCTGCTCTATACCCAGCGCTGTAGCCTCATCGGTGACCAGGACATGGTGTGGTCTCTGCCCATGTGGAGATCACTTCCAATGAGGAGCGTGGAGGTGAAAAGGGGAGTTCCACGTGGTTAGCAGCAATGGTGGGTCACAGGAGTGGGCCACTTAAAATAAAGACCAGTACTTCAGAGGACATGATTCCAATAGGCACACTTGACCCTTCGTCTTGGAAAACGAAATGATTAAAATGTATGGGCATGAATACATTTTACATTTAACAGTGTAAAATAATTGCAACCATGCAACCAACAGAGAATTAATCCAGTCTTGACTGGGTATTTGGCAATTTGCCTGACCAAATTAAAGCATTTTGAGGAAAATTTTCCAGGCCTCCTTAGTTTTCCTGCGGGCCTCTTTAATCTTGTGAGACTCAGATCCTTCTCTCTGGAAAGCTCCATTGTGCCATCTTCCTTGTTGAGTTCATCTTCCTGGATTAGGTGGCCTAACCATGCCGAGTCTCATTGACCAGTAGCTTTCTGTGGCACCTGGACGGCCTGCGTACCTTCCTTCCCTGACTTCATCAACTCCTATTTCTTTTACCTGGTTTGCATTTTGATTTTGCATCAGTTTGGGTTTTCCCATGCTTTAACCTCTTCTAATGTCTTGATGAGGTAGGATTTTGTCCCTGTTTTACAGGTGTGGAAGCTCAAGTCCAAAAGGCTGAGACAACCTGCTCAAAGGCACACAGCCTGTAGAGAATCTCAGCATAGTTTTTGGTTCCCCAAATGTGGACAAGGACTTGGGGACAAGTCATTTGTTTTGGAGATGATCCCAAGAAGCACAAGTGAGGTCCTGGGGAAGGGGAGCCTGGAGGGAGCCTTGGCCTTGCTCCCAGCTCCTTCCACCCCCCACACCAGGCACATCCTGTCCTCCTCACCTGTCCCCCACCCTGCATCGCCTGTCCCCTGGTCTGCTGCGGATCTGTCTCCTGACCTGTTCTTCTGTAGCTACTGTCCACACTAGGGGCTGTGGGCTCATTGTGGTTCCAGGTGCCCACAGAGGTGGACTGCAAAACCCCAGTCCTGTCCCCTCAAAGCTATCCTTGGGACCTTAGGTATTCCCCTATTGAGCAGGTCGTTAGGAAAATGGATGTCCCTGCCTCATGACAGAGCTGCCTCCAACCTCTTTCTAACTCTCCCTCTTGTAAGTTCCCCTGTGTCTGCTCTTTCTTGACCACACCTCCATGGTCCCCACCTGAGAAGTCAATGTGAGTGAGTATGTCTGTGCACATGTGAGGATGTGGAGAAGAAAATGGCCCTGTATGGCAAGGGGATAGACAGGGGTCCCCCTAGGATCTTAGAGGCTCTTAACATCAAGTAAACCCCTTCGGGAGGTTTTGAGCCCTGGCCTAAAGCTCTTCCTTTTCCTTTAGACTCTGCCCACCTCCTGAGCCCCAGACCAGTCCCTGACTCACTCTGGGCCTCAGTTTCCTAATTGTGCAATGAGAGACCAGATACAGAGCCACATACATGGATGCTCAGTGAGGTCAGGCCCCATCAAAGCTGGTTGGGGTGTGAAGGTGGAGTAGCATGGGTACAGAAAGGAACGCAGTACACGGCAGCCAGGCTTTGTGTCCATAGCCAGGCACACACAAGGGGCCCTGGGGAAGACCCGAGAAGAGTGCATACACGCGAGCCCTCAAATTGATGTGTACACCTGGGCATTGCAACAGTGGATCCACACATGAGGTTGGTCTCCTTCAGCCAGTTCTGTGCATCCCACAGCTGCTGGGGCCTGGGTCACATGTGCTCCACTGGACCCAAGGGAGGGGTGTCAGCCTCACTTAACCAGGACGGAGGGTGGGGAAGGGGCAGTTCCCCAAAGAAATACTGATGTACTGTTCCCAACGGAAGAGGACATGGGTGTCAGCCAGGCAAAAGCACCCCAAGTCTCAGAATCATGCAAGCTGCCTCTGACCTGTCTCTGCCACTACAAGGGGCTGTCCCCAGAGAAGGGACCTGTCTTGTCCAAGATCACACAGTGATTCAGTGGCAAAGCTCATATTTTGGTTAGGCTTGGATTTGCCTATATATAGTATAAAACCCAAAATAATATGGCATAAACAAGAAAGAGATTTATATCTTTCTCATATAAAAGAAGTCTTTTTCTCTTGTGGGACAACTCCAGTGACCCACCCCCACCCCCAGCAGATGGACAATGGGCACTGACTTATTTGTAACTTACTGACAATAAGCAGAGAACATGGCCTATGTTCAGGGAGATGGGCTGTCCTCGCCAACCTGCCCTTTTCTGTATTCATAAAACTTGCCCACATCCCCTGTGGTAGAGGACATTTGCCAACAAAACAAAAACCAAAACAAATGCCCAAGCCCCCCCAAAACTCTGGAGGCAGGCAATCCTTACTGATCCTGGACTGCTCATCATGGAGGACTCCAGCTCATCTGTCCTTCTCCAGCATCTTAGCATGTGGTTTCCCTCATCAAGTCTGTCCCTGGTCCAGGGTGGCTGCTGGAGCTCCAGCCTGGACCAGCCACCCCATCTGCACTTGAGACAGCAGGCAAGAGAGAGGAGGAGGGCAAAAGAGGTGTCTGTGCCTCCCAGCTGTGTCTGTGCCATCTGGCCAGCCTCCTTGAAGTCCCACACCAAACTCCGATCATACGTCATTGGCCTGAACTTTGTCTGGTCACGCTTAGCTGCCACAGAGGTTAGGCACTTTAGTCTCTTCATTTGTTGAATTGCTGCCTAAATTAAAACTGTCTGTTTTTAAGCAAAGGAAGAATGAAAACTGTGGAAACTACCAGTGCTCTTTGCTACCCTGAACTCCAAGATGAAGAGGAGGAGAGGCGATTATTTTCAGGTGCATAGGGCATCCGCAGCCTCTCCTTCCTTGATGTTCACTCGTTCACAGAGAGAACAGAGTCTCGGTTCTAAGCCACAGTGTGTGAGTGGGACCTCTGCTTTGGGTTCCAGCAGAATGATGGGAACCACTGTGTTGGTGTTCATCTGCTTGTCCCTTACAAGATCTGAGAAAAACCTTTCCTATTTCATAAATGGGGTGGGTAGAGGTGGGCTGGTGAAGTCTTTTAAGCAAGAAACATGTACCTAAAAAGCTGAGTCAAAATTATATCTCTGTAAATCAAAGACTAGAATCTGTTGACCCCACCATGTTTGACCCTCATGGTGAATATACTAGTAAAAATAATACACACAGAATAAAACTAAATAGTGGTTTAAAACTCCTCATGGTGAAGATTAATTATCACTGACTAAAAATTAATGGAGGAAAAAATATATTTGAAAAACATTTTGATATGCATAATTTCACCCCAGAAAAATGACTGGTAAAAATAATAATCCCTAAAATTTATAATAGCAGAATCTGTAGTCAGTAAATTATGATCTGGGCCAAAAACCAATATACATAAAAAAAATAATGGATCCTGATATAAATAGTTGCAGTGAAGTAATGATAAAAGTAGATAAGCTACAATTGACTTTCTGTACTGTATGTTTTTTCTCAAATGTTGTCTCACTTTTTAATATTTACTAGACCTCATATTTTAGAGCAGTTTTAGGTTTATTGAAAAATTGAGCAAGTAGCACCAAATACTGTATATCTCACCCCCTTCTCCCATAGTTTACTCTATTTTTAACATCTTGTGATAGTGTGGTTCATTTGTTAAAGTTTATGGACCGATACTGGTACATTATTAACAACTAAAGTCCATAGTTTATAGTAGGTCTCACTCTTTCTGTTATACAATTTATGAGTGTTGACAAATGCAGAGTGCCATGTATCCACCGTTATAGTATCAAGCAGAATAGTTGTACAAGGCTCAGATCCCATGTTCCACCTCTTCTTTTCCTCTCTTCCTCCCCCAAATACTGACAACTACTGATCTTTTTGCCCTCTCTATAGTTTTGCCCTTTCCAAAATGTCAAAGAGTTGGAATCAAAAATATGTAGCCTTTTAGACTGGCTTCTTTCATTTAGCAATATGTATTTAGAGTTCCTCCATGTCTTTTTGCGGCTGGATAGAACTTTTCTTTATACTGCTGAATAATACCCATCATCTGGATGTACCACAGTGTTTATCCATTTACCTATTGAAGGACCTCTCAGTTCCTTCCAGTTTGGGGCAGTTATTGGTAATTGTTCAATATTTGTGTGCAGGTTTTTGTGTAGACATGTTTTCAGCTCTTGTTGGGTAAATATCTAGGAGCGTGATTGCTGGATCATATGGTAGGACTATGTTTAGTTTTTTAAGAAACTGCCAAATTGTCTTCCCAAGTGCTTGTACTATTTTGCATTCCCTCCAGGAATGTTGTTCCACACTATTGTCAGCATTTGATATGATCAGGGGTGTTTTGCATTTAGCCCTTCTAATGGGTGTTTGGTAGTATCTCATTGTGGCTTTAATTTGCAGCTCCCTAATGATATATGATGTTGAACATCTTTCTATATGCTTATTTCCATCTGCTTAAATTCTTTGATGAGATATCTGTTCAGATCTATTGCCCATACTTTTTTTTATTGCCCATTTTTTTAATGGTTTGAGGTATTTTTTCTTGAGTTAATGAGTTTGTTTGTTTCTGAGATTTTGTTTACAAGTTGAGATATTGTTGAGTTTTAGAAGTTCCTTGTGTATTTTGGACATGCCTATTTGCCATCTTTATATCTTCTTTGCTGAGGTGTCTGTTCAGATCGTTTGCCCATCTTTAAATTAGATAATTGTTTGTTTTCTTCCTGTTGAGTTTGAAAAGTTCTTTATGCATTTTGGATATCAGTCCTTTATCAGATAATGTGTTTTATAAATATTTTCTCCTGGTCTGTGGCCTTTTTATTCTCTTAGCAATGTCTTTTGCAGAGTAGAAGTTTTAATTTCAATGAAGGTCAACTTATCAATGTTTTGTTTCATGGATCAAACTTTTGGTATTTTATCTAAAAAGTTATTGACAAATCCAAGGTCACCTAGATTTACTCCTATGTTATCTTCTAGGAGTTTTATAATCTACATCAGAACATTCTGAGTTAATTTTTGTGACAGTTATCAAGGTTCATTTTTTTTTTGCATGTGGATGTCCAGTTGTTCCAAAACCATTTGTTGTAAAAACTATCATTTCTCCATTGAATTGCTTTTCATCCCTTGTGAAAGACCAGTTGACTATATTTGTGTGGGTCTATTTCTGGGTTCTTTATTCTGTTCTACTAATCTGTTTTTTCATCCATACCACACTATTTTTTTTCGAGATTTATTTAATTTAGAGAGAGAGAGTGCATGTGTGGGCAGAGGGGAGGGGAAGAGGGAGAGGGGAAGCAGACTCCCCACTGAGCAGGGAGCCAGATGCAGGTGCTTAATATCAAGACCCCGAGATATTGACCGAGATATTGACCTTAATATCAAGACCCCGAGATATTGAGCCAAACTTAGTTGGACACTTAACCAACTGAACCACCCAGACACCCCTTT
Organism: Eumetopias jubatus; assembly: GCF_037043125.1. Lineage (NCBI taxonomy): Eukaryota > Metazoa > Chordata > Mammalia > Carnivora > Otariidae > Eumetopias > Eumetopias jubatus. The sequence continues at coordinate 61,406,542 of NW_028274821.1, forward strand.
ACCACATATCTTGATTATTGTAGCTTTATTTTATAATAAGTCTTGAAGTCTGGTAGTGCCAGTCCTCCAATTTTGTTCTTTTCTTTCAATACTGTGTTAGCTGTCCTATTTTTTTTTAACCTTTCCATGTAAATTGTAGAATCAATTTGTCAATGTCCATAAAATGACTTGCTGGGATTTTGATTGGGATTACATTGTCTCTATAGATCAAGTTGGGAAAAACTGACATCTTGACAATATTGGGTCTTCCTATCCATGAACATGGACTATCTCTCCACTTAGCAATTCTTTGGTCCCTTTCATCAGAGTTATAGTTTTCCTGTAAAGATCTTATACATATCTCTAAGCACGGCAATGCTTTGTTCTAGTCATCAAGAAGATGCAAAATGTGGTTGTATTTATTTAGATAATCATTCAAGTGAAAATGCAAATATTTTACATTCTTATTGAGAACTCTCAGACCCCCAAGAATAAGTCCAAGGACACAAGTTTACACAACATTGGCCTAGACTCCACTTCTATCTTGTCAGCACCACAGTCCTAAATAGGTTGCTGATGATGTTGCAAACATTGCACACAAGTTATAAAATCAGCTTTCCAGCAATAGGATTTATGCAACATGTCATAATCCCTAGCCACAAGTCTTGGAATTTCAAACAAAGACCACTTGACCTTCCCAGACAAATTACAAGATCACAATTGAGACTTGGAATCATCCAGAGCAATGCTTTTCTCAACGTTAGCAGTATAGGCTCCAAATAACCCAAGGAAAAATTCTGACAAAACAGTTACAAATTCTGCTATTGAGAACATCTGGTCATTATCTGAGTTATAAATACCTTCTAAATGGGTCTTGCTTATTTGCAAGGAAATGACCAACTGGAATTTAGGACTTTGTTCTGGGTACCACTTTCAAGAAATCGGATTAAGTGAAGCTTGCTTAGAGGAGGTAAGTGTGACATTTAACCAAGAGAAGACATTAGGAAGGTTGTGATAGCCTTCTCCAAATATCAAACAAGCTCCCCTCTGTAGGGAGGATTCCATTCTTTCTCTTTGGCCAATAGGTAACACTAAAGCTCATGAGTGGACACTCTATAGAGAGAGTTTTTAGATTAAAATGGCATTTTGACCTCCAGAGCCGCCTGCCCAATAAAGACAGGGCTCATACACAAGGGGAAGTTCCCCACTGATATAGAAGTGGTCCATGCAGAGGAACAATGTTTTGAAATGGTTCATTAGGGCAGTCTGTCTAGTTGACAGTCACATTGATGTCAACAAGCATCTGGAGAAGTATCAGGTTATGCTCCTCCAACCTGTTCTCCACTTTGCCATCCAGGATCCACCAGGCTGGCTTGGAGGTGAACATAGTGCCTTCCCAGGAAGGAAAAGGGTGTAGAGAAGAAAATCGGAAGAAATGATTGGAACCGTTTGGAGACATGAAAAGAAAAATTCTGTAGATCTAGAATGGCAAAGTAAAGATCAAGTCTTTTTCTGAACAATTGTCAGCCCATAAAGTGATACCTGGATTTGGTGCAAGCTATTTGTTAACCTCTATTATACAGGTCTATGGCTTCCCTTAGAGATTTTAAGGGAAAAAAGTTTACTTTGTCCTTATACTTTTTATGCATTTTCCTTTGCTTACTTCTACAGTCCCTTATTTCATTCATCAGGTACACATAGAGGCAGCATAGCATTATAGAAAGAGGATGGACTTAAATCCTTCCCTATTTATTCATACATTGAATAAATATTTATTGTAAACCTGTATGTGCCAAGCACTAGAACACTGCAATCACCATGATTAGGGAATATATCTATCTATCTATCTATCTATCTATCTATCTATCTATCTATCATCTATCTATCTATCATCTATCATCAACCTTCAAACCCCTTTTTGGGGACATGTACTGCACAAAAAGAGGTTGAAATGCTCTGTCAGTGCTGACAAACTGTGTTGCTCTCAGATTAAGAACCACTTACCTAGAGAAAAATCTCCTTTAGTGGCTTACTCTGGCCAACAGCTTGCTAGCTCCTTTCTTAGCCAATAGCTAGCCTCCAAGTGTCATAATTTTCTAGTTGCAAATATAAAACACCCTGTTTTAAGGAAGTTGCTGCTGAGAGCAGGGGCTCCAGTTTTAAATGGAAAAGATTAAGTGCAAAAGGATGAAGAGAGAATTGGAAGACCATCTCTTCTACTTATGGGCTAAATGAACTCCAGGAAGTACCCTCAAAACAGTGTTTTAATCTCCTCAGCTGGTTGTAAGTGCTAGGGAGAATTAGGTAATTTGGGAGTGGGGTGATGCAGAACTCTAATAAAGCTAAATACATGCATTCATCCCTAAGTCTGTTGGAGTAAACAAGAATATCTTGTTCAGCTTCTCTTTGGGTAGGACTGGCTGTTGGGGGATTTCTAGAAGCAGCACTCAATCCCTATCTGACCCAGCACCCTCTTCTATAATGAATATTTTGTAATCCCTCCTTTTACTCTCCTGAAATGAAATCCACAGATAAAATAACATCTAAAATTCATTGTATAGTAAAACCATGAAAAAGTTATTTGTGTTTATAAATAAAGCAGAGGTTTTTCATCTACATGAATGACTGGCAAGACATTCAGATGTTGGTTGGGACAAAGGGAACTTCTCGGATATGGGGGAGCTCTTCCCTATGCAGCAGGACAACAAGTATCCGGCCTAGACCACTAAATCCCAGGAGGTAGCCCCCATCGTCGGGACAACCTAAAATAACCTCATGAATGTCCAAAGTGCCCCTGGGGAGGCGGGGGGAGATGTTGCTCCCATGGAGAACCATCGATGAATGGGAATTGACCAAACAGTCCCTCATGAAGGCTCCTTTTGCTACTTACTGGGTTAACATTGCCACTTATGCAAATCTGAGGCTAAAATGAGCCCAAAGGGCTCCTAATCCAACAAAAGACTTTGATTTGTTTAAGGTCAAACATTTAAGTGGGCCAATGATGTTCCCAGAATAGTACACTTTGAATCTGAAACCACATTTTTTTTAAGGATTTTATTTTTATGTAATCTCTCCCCCCAGCATGGGACTCTAACTCATGACCCCGAGATCAAGAGGCACGTGTTCTACTGACTGAGTCAGTTGGTTGCCCCCGAACCCACATTTTTTAATACCGTCTGCAGCTTTGATTTCAGAGTCAGCTAACCGATACTGAGTGTCTCCTATATACTTACATGGTTCCTTCTCATTGCCTCCTGCCTTCCTCATCCCTAGCATCTACTGCAGCATAATTTTTGTACCAGTCTGTTTATTGACTGTTACAGAATCCATAACACTATAGTTGCTGGCCTTGTTTAGAGTATTAGTTACCCCACCTCCATGTGGGCCCTTAACCTGATGACAACTTAACATCTGCATCCTTGGGGTCTTCCTTCTCCCTGGGCCATGTCCAAGGCTGGGCTGTGTGAATGAGCCACAGCTCCAGAAGGGCAGAAGCCATCTCTTAGACAGCCAAGACCCTCCCCCATGGGTCCTATGACCTTGCTCCACACAATATGGCTTTAAGCTCTTGTTATCCCCTGTTTTCCAGTGTTCGGTGGCTGTGTGGCCTCTTACAGCTTTAGGGATCAGTCCCTTCTGGGGATTAGCCCCTTTCAGCTGACTCACCTTGGAGGCCTTTGTGGGCAGATTAGGGAGTTTCGCTTGATCAGCACATGCTGAGGTTTACCAGGGCCCCAGCAATCTCTCCCTTCAGTGTTTTGTTTTGTTTCTCCTTACTCAGTTAAAACAAATGCAATTGTCTAGAAATTCCTCTGCACTTGTTTGTGAGGCAACAGCTGACCGGAGAGGATGCGATCATGATGTTAATGATTCATCGAAATAACATAGATCTGTCCAAAGATTCCTTTTGTTATGAATCTATTTTTCCTGACCTTATGTAAGCAAAAAATACCAGTGAGGCTGGGCTTAATTAATCTACATATATAACGTTGAATATGTTGTTGTTTAACTTTAAGAAGGACTTTATTATTGTTAAAATTATTTGCAATTTAATCACTCAGAGAAAAAAAAGATGAATACAATCTAAAGTCTTTTCGAGTTGTTCATAAGGGAGATGAGACATAGTGAGACATAGAACATCCTCCCCTACTGAAACATTTTTGCGGCACAAATAAGGTGCTCTCTGAGCTCAACCAATGGAGCAGTCACCTTCAGATGGGGCTACAAGGAAGATTTCCCAGGAGAGGAATTAACCCTATAGCTCATTTTGTGGTATGCAAGGTGATAGACATGAGAGTTTTGGTTTCGGTTTTCCCTTTGGAGACAATATAGAGAAGAAACAGATGAGCTCAGATGGGAAGTAAGATGAGAATAACTAGAGGTCTCTAAAATTGCAACTCTAAATTTTGGAGAGTGGAAGAGCTCAGCTGCCTTAGGCAGAGTAAAGTCAGAGAGACTCAGAAGAGGGTTACGAGGGTCTCTTCCTTAGAGTGTATCGCACACACCACACACTCCATCAGGTGAGATAAAAATGAAGTGAGCCATAGACATGGTCTTGGAGCATGGTTGCTGTCTCCCCTTCTTTCTACATGGTGGCTTGCAGGACTGAGAGAAGGGAAGGAGGGAAGGACAGAGATGCGCCTCAGTCAATGGCTTTGGTCTTGTCTGCCTTGTACAGGTACTTCAGTGTTTGTGTCCAACGTGGCTCTCTCCAAACAAGCGGGCTTCCCAGGTGTAGACAAAAATGCATGAAGGGCTTTAGGTAGACATTTCACACTTAAAATATTCCCACCTTTCTCAGCCTAGGAAAAGGCGGCCACAAATCCTTCTTCCTTCCTCACACCTGGACCTTGATTTGCACTCTGTTTCCATGACAACCTCTTTCTCTCTCTGTGAGGTATTTGGATGGGCACAGATTACCTGCCAGGCTGCCGCCCACTGGCCCGCTGCTCCCGATCTCCCTCCTATCCACCTCGCCTATATCCAAATGCCACCTGAGCAGATCACAACCCCTCAACAGCCCTTGGGGATGGGAGGTGTGCATGACTCTCCCGAAGGAGAGCCACAGATGCTCCTGGCCCCCACTCCTGTCATCCAAAGATGAGCTTAGGCTTTTGCTGAGAGAGAATACCTTCCACCTCAGTCTCGTTCATTCTGAAAACTCTGCTTTTTGGCCTCAGGATATACGCCTTCATATAAGACAGTTTTTAACACAGGTTCCTAGTGGGACTTCAGGTGCCCCCAAACCATTTTTGAGATCATATGCCAAATTTTGTATCCATGTGTTGCTTTCACATATTCTGACCTCCTTCTCCCACAAAAGGTAAGAACCACTGTGTCTGAAAAACAACCAGTTTGTGTCATCTCTGATTCCCCTGAAATCAGAGTTAGGAGTTAATTCTTGAACTCTCTGAGCCTTGGACCATTTCCAAAGAAAGTAAACAAACTTCCTAACCTTTCCTTGCTATGTTAGCTATCCACGGACTTCTGAGAACCTCCTGATATGTCTTAGCCAAAAATCTGCCTGCAGAATGGACACTATCCAGGAACATATATGAAGGGCCAATGAACACATGAAAAGATGCTCAATATCGTTAGTCATGGGAAAATGCAAATTAAAAACCTCAATGTGGGCGCCTGGGTGGCCCAGTTGGTTAAGCGACTGCCTTCGGCTCAGGTCATGATCCTGGAGTCCCAGGATCGAGTCCCGCATCGGGCTCCCTGCTCAGCAGGGAGTCTGCTTCTCCCTCTGACCCTCCCCCTCTCATGCTCTCTCTCTCTATCTCATTCTCTCTCTCAAATAAATAAATAAAATCTTTAATAAAAAAATAAAAACCTCAATGTGATATCTGTATACATCCACTGAAATGGCTAAACTTAAAGTGACTGACAATTCCAAGGACTGGAAAGATTTGGAGCAACCGGAACTCTCATACATTGCTGGCAGGTGGGAGGAAGGGAGAACAAAATGATGCAGCTACTTTAGAAAACAATTTGTCAGCTCTTTCCTTGGCTTCTTTCCGGCGGCGGCAGCAGCAGATTGTGCAGACATGGCCAAGATTAAGGCTCGAGACCTTCGCAGCAAGAAGAAAGAGGAGCTGCTTAAACAGCTGGAAGACCTGAAGGTGGAGCTGTCCCAGCTGCGTGTCGCCAAAGTGACAGGTGGAGCGGCTTTCAAGCTCTCCAAGATCCGAGTTTTTCGCAAATCCATCGCCCGTGTTCTCACAGTCATCAACCAGACGCAGAAAGAGAACCTCAGGAAATTCTACAAGGGTAAGAAGTACAAGCCCCTGGATCCGCGACCCAAAAAGACACGTGCCATGCGCCGCCGGCTGAACAAGCACGAGGAGAACCTGAAGACCAAGAAGCAGCAGGGGAAGGAGCGGCTGTACCCGCTGCGGAAGTACGCGGTCAAAGCCTGAGCACTGGCGTCAATAAAACGCAGACAAACTGGCAAAAAAAAAAAAAAGAAAAAAAAGAAAACAGTTTGTCATTTTCTTATAGAGTTAGACATACACTTATTCTACAACCAGCAATTCGACTCCGAAGTCTTTATGCAAGAAAAATGTGTGACCACACAAAGACCTGTGTGTGATTGTTTATAGCAGTTTGGTCATAATAGTCCCAAACTGGAAATAACACAAATGTGTATCAAATGTGAATGGATAAACAAATCATGACATATCCATACCTGTGATGGTATGCTACTACGCAATAAGAAGGAACAGACTGCTGATATATGTGACAACATGGGTGACTCTCAAAAACATTATGCTGAGTGAAGGAAGCCAGACACAAAAGACTACATACTGTCTACATACTGTATGATTCCATATATATATATATATATATATATATATATATATTCTGGAGAAGGCAAAGGTAGAGTGACAGAAAGCAGATCAATGCCTGCCTGGGGCTGGAGATAGGGGGAAGAAATTAACTATAAAGAGGCACAGGGGAAATTTTTTTAAAGATTTATTTATTTGAGAGAGAGAGCGCTAGCAGGGGGTGGGACAAAGGGAGAGGGAATGAGAGAGAGAGAGAGAGAGAGAAGCAGACTCCCTGCTGAGCACAGAGCCCGCCGCAGGGCTCCATCCCACAACTCTGAGATCATGGCCTGAGCTGAAATCAAGAGTCAGACCCACTGAGTCACCCAGACACCCCAAGAGACACAGGGGATCTTTTTGGAATGATGAAATAGTTCTACATCTTGACGGTGGGGGTGGACACGTGATTGAATACAGTTGTCAAAATTCATTAAACTGTACATTTAAAATATATGTAAAATATTCATTGAAAAAGCCGATTTAAAAAAAAAAACTAGCATCATTTTTCTTTAGATATAGGACAGTCCAAACAGAGAATTCCTTTGCAAAGATAAATAATCTCAGACTTGAGGTCAAATTACATTGCTTTTATGATTTACCTTGTATATTGGACTCTGGAGTTTTTCCTAGTTTTCTATTCTAACTGGCACTCTTTCAGTGGAGAGATGCTTTTTACATCTTTCCCATATTAAAGATAGAGCCAGAGGAGGTTATTAGCACTGGAGAGTCCAAACTGGGTCTGGCTATATTTTAGGTCTATTACATCCACTGCAGTGTTTGGAGCAGATTGGAAGGGAGAGAGATCCTAAACAGACTGAAATACAGCAGCAGGGATGGAGAGAAGCGCCAAGGAGAGACATTTGGGCAGATCTAGTTAGAGACTAGATGTGGGAGTATCAAAGAGAACAGCATCCAAAGGAGATTTTGAATAGTTCCTCACCACCTCTGGGGAGAAGCCCAAACTCCCATGCGTGGGCTCTTAGCATTCCGTGGTCTACTTCCAGTCTACCTTTTCATTGCCTGCTATCTGTTTTCAGTGAACCAAAAGTCCCTCAAGGGGCGCCTGGCCGGCTCAGATGGTACAGCACATGACTCTTGATCTTGGGGTCATAAGTTTGAGCCCCACGTTGGATGTAGAGTTAACTTAAAAAAAAACTAAAAATTAAAAAAAAAAAGCTCCTCAAGCATAGGCTTATGCCTTAATATAGTAGGCATTCCATAAAAGTTACATAATAGTGGGTGTTCAATATGTACTAGTTGATTGTCCATTCACCTAATGATAGGCATTTGTGTTGTTTCTATTTTTGGCTATTATAAACAAGGCTGCTATGAATATTCCCCTCCACGTCTTTCTGTGGACATTGCTCTCATTTCTCTTGGGTAAATCCTGGGAATGGAATGGCTGGATCATATGGTTAGTTTATTACACCCATACACTGGGATACTACTCAGCAATAAAAAGATATGAGCTATTGGTACACACAACAACATGGATGAATCTCAGCATATTTATGTTGAGTGAAAAAAGCTGGACACCCCCCCAACACACACCAAAAGACAACATATACTGTATGATTCTATTTATATAAAACTCTAGAAAAAGCAAACCAGGGGCACTGGGGTGGCTCAGTTGGCTCGGTATCTGAGTCTTGGTTTCAGTTCAGGTTGTGATCTCAGGGTCCTGGAATCAAGTCCTGCCTCGGGCTCTGTGCTCAACGTGTGGAGTCTGCTTCAGGATTCTCTCTTCCTCTCCCTCTGACCCTCCTCCCACCCACGCGCTTGCTCTCTCTAAGTAAATATAGATAAATAAAATCCTTGGGAAAAAAAGGAAACTATAGTGACAGAAAGCAGATCAGCAGTTGAGGGGGCAAGGGACAGAGAGGCACAAGAAGTGAGGATTAGAAGTGACTTGAGGAAACTCTTTGGGGGTGATGGATGTGTTCGTTATTTTTATGGCAGTGATAGTTTCACAGCTGTACACATAGTGAAAATATCAAATTATACATTCTAAATGCGCAGTTTACAGTATGCCAATTACACTCAAAAAAGCTGTAAAAAAAATACTGCTTGAAAAAACAGCAGACCCCAGTAATGCATGTAGAATAAACGTGGGGAAGTGTTCACTGTTGGTTTAAGGAATACAAACCACTATGCCAAATATATGTTGGTTGAATTAATGTGTAGAAGGAATAAGTGAATATTAGGTGTTCAAATTTTATAATTAATGAAGGAATGAATTTGACAAAATTTATGTCACCCTTATGTGCCAGGCAAAATCCTAGGCTCTGGGAATAGACTGGAGAGCATGACAAAGATCCCTGTGCTCATAGAACTTTAATTTGAGGACAGTAGACAATGAAAAAGATTTGTAAAATACATATAGTGTGCCCAATAGGTGCTAAGAGAGAGAGCTGCGGAGAGAGAAAATATCGGGGACTGACACTTTTGAAAGTGGCACCCTCCTTGAAAAGGTGACGCTTGCGAAAAAACCTAAGGGAAACAGCGGACCAGGTCGATGTCTGGAAGAGCGAAAAGTAACTACCCCGCAATTGTCGAAAGGAACGAGCAAGAGTTGAATGAAATGTCTGACGAGCGAATGAAGGCGGCTATATGAGCGCACAAGTGCTGGCGAGGTCTTGCGGGGTCCCGCTGGGTCTCGGGCCCTCGCAGCCCGCCCGTACTTGCGTTGTCCACGAGGAGGCGCGCCTGAGCCCGCCCCGCAGTCGTCTTCCGCCGTCGGCCCGTGCGTGGGCACGCGCAGAAACCGCTAGGCGGCGTCGGTTTCCTTTCCCACGCGCGGACGCCGGCGTGGGCCGACGCGGCCGGGGAGCCCGCGCGTGCGCAGAGCCGAGGACGGGGTGCCCTCGGGGCGGGGCAGAGCGGGGCGGGGCGGAGCGGGGCGGGGCGGGGGCTTGAGGTGATTCCCGAGCCGCGGCGGCTGCTCCGGCCGTGCGGGGAAACCGAAAGTGGGCGGTGGCCGCGGTTGTGGCCCTGGCTGAGACGGCGACGGGAGCTGGGCCCAGAGGCGCGGGGACGGGCCGTGGGCCCCCGGGACGAGGTGAGCGCAGGTCTTGCTGCTGCGGGCGCGACAGGTGCGGGGCGACGTCGGACGAGGTTTCGGGCGGGCGCGGCGCACCTGGATCACTAGCGGGGACAGTGGCCCGGGCGGGACTCGAACGGGCCTGGGGCCTCTTCCCTGCAGCCGCAGGGGATGCCCCGGGGGGAGTTGGAGTTCCAGAGCGTTGTGTTTTAAATCTCTGATGGGACCCCTCCCCCGGCCGCTGGGTGACAGGCTGGGCGTCCGCCGGGGAGCCTGACAAACCCTCCCGCCGCCGGGACACTCAGTGCAACGGGGGAAATGCAGCGGTGGGGGTGTGGACGAGGGGCGGGAGAGGCTGACCAGGAAGTGGTTCCACAGCCGCCCGCCCGGAGCAGGGCATATCAGAGCCCTCGGCTGTCTGAGCTCGGTATTTTACACTGTGAGCTTTCAGTCCCTCAAAGGCACTGCCTCTCTGCGGACCAGCCAATGCAGGCCGCTCAGGTAATGCAGGGCACAAATACTATACATGGCTCTCGAACCGTGAGCCCCAGGCGGGTACACAGCTAGGAAGGAAACATGAATTCATGAATGAGTTGTCTCTTAACTTTGATCAAGATCTAAGAGGGTCGGGTGCTCAGCCTCAGGTTAATGGAAGGGGGCTTGGAGCCCGCACAACTTTTCTGCTCCGTTCCGCTTGCAGGGTATAATATATTTCCTGTTATAACCAAAGAGTACCAGTCCCAAATAGTTTCAGAGAGCAAGAAAGGGAAATACCTGTATTAGAAAAAGTCCTGGCCCAAAAGGATTCTGATAATCGCCCTACAAAACAAAACAAACTGCTGATCTGGGTGAACCCCACCCACCCCCCATCGTGCAGGTGGAAAAATTGCAGTAAAGCGTTCTGCCTAGTGATATGCAACAACCTAATGGCAGAAGCGAAACTTAGACTCAAATTTCTAAGTCATCCTCGGCTGCCTCGATGTGTGGGTGTTGCATACTGCAAATAGTGTGGGCTTGGCAGACCTGGGTTGGAAATCTGGGTTTCTCCTCTTACTAATTGTGGATCGTGAATAAATTACTTTTTTTGAGCCTGGTTTTCTGTGTATCCGATGGAAATGTTTAACATAATTCCACACAGCTTTTGTGAGGTAACTACTGTAAATCCTTTGGTTTATTATAATGGCCAAGAAGTGTTAACTCTTTTCCTTTCCCCAAGCTTCCCATATTTTACATAATTGGATTTCCGTTTCTTGGAGTCCTCTAATATAACATTAAGTGGCACGTGGTGGGGATTTTGCCATTTCCACTTGATTGACATTTCAGAGCATCGGTTACATGCAAAGTACTGTGCTGGGTTGCTCCTGAGCCAGCTGCATTAGAATCTACATCTCCTGTGCCCCAGCCCAGGGCCCTTTGGTGGCATACAGATTTCCTCTTTGCTAGTTAAACACAGTGAGACTGTGAGGCAGCAGTTGACAGTGCCTTGGGACTTCAGTCCCTGTAGACTGGAGATGGAACATAATCCCCGCTAATGCCCTTTTAAGTGTATTGGTTGAATGTGGCTGAATGAACTGTGTTTTGTACCAAGAGATTTAAACTTCTTGAAGGACTTCTCTTTAAATTCTCTGTGAAAGGTAATCTAGTTGGAGACTTAATATGAATTTAAAGGAAAATACTTTATAATCCAACTCTAAGTGCCTATTCTGTGTTCGATCAAGTGCTGTTTTCAAGAACCGAGATTCGACAGAGTGCTTTGCATCTGGGCACTTTCAGGATCAGCAGATGAATACAGTTAAGGACCCAAGTTCCTTGGTACTCGCGTGAAATGTAATTTCATACTTACGTGAATTGGTTTTTCTTTATGCAAAACTTATTTTCTCTGCCCTCTACTCCTGTCTTTGTACTTTTGAAAGATTCATTCTTTGGCCAAATGTGTTTTTTTTTTTTTAATTTTTTCATTCAAACTATTTAAAAGGAATCGATTTTGTCATTTTTAGCTGTGATGTGTATATATGCCAGTTAGAACTGCTGGTCAGCACAAGATAGGTAATGACTCCAAAGCAAACTCAATATTATAGCTGTGTAGCTTTGTCAGGAGGAAGCCAACCTGTGGTTTCCATTAGATCTTTGGATCCCACTTCAGGACTTGTAGGACTCTGAGGAAAGTTTAGAATCACAGACCTTGTCCATCCTCCTATCTTCCATATGAAAAAAAGAGACCCGAAGTGCCTCGCTCAAAGAGTCATAGCTAATTAGTAGCAAAACTAGGATTAATATCCCAAATCCTAACTAAGCCACTTTATTATCTTGAGAGTTTTTTCTCTAATATGCAGATTTATGGAAAGCTCTTACTTATTCATAGTATGTAGTTAGTAATGCATGTACAGTTTAGAGCTTGAAATTACAATAATAATAACAACAACAACAACAACAATAAATGCTCCCTAAAGATACCCTATGGAAATATATCATCACCTGAAGGTGTTAATTATTATCTTTCTTTTTAAAAAGATTTGGTAAAGGAGTAATTCAGGTGGTAACAAGTAGACTATACTGTAATTGGAAGGAAAAAAGAACATATTAAACTGTTGCAAGATGAGAAATCATCCTGGAAGGGTCTTAGACCAAAACCTTCCCTCTCTTAGGCTCAGTTTATTGATTTGTAAAATGAGGGGTTTGGGATAAACTAGATAATATCTAAAGTCTTTTTGGCACAGACATTCTGAACTTTGAGGGCCTGGCTTGTTGCTAAAATGGTGTCTTCAAGTAAAAGGGCAGCCAATTACCACAAGTATTTGCCCTAAGGAGGTACTAAAAATTGTGTAGCTGACTAAAGAAGGTAAGAGAGATTACTCGGTGATTTCAATTTACCCTAACAATTATTCAGATTTATTCTGGGGTTTAGTGCCACTCTGCAACTCAAATTTATGACATTGAGGAAGATGAGCCAACTAGTACAGTTGGAAATAGGTGAGAAAAGAGAAATGTAGAGAAGAGAAAGCACAGGTGAGAGCTGGACCAGCTGGGCTAGCTGATAGGAATCTCAGGCTCTGGGAAGCACATAACATGTAAATGACTGAGTCAGGGAGGCTTAGTCAGTGGTAAAGACTGTACCTAGAGGACATGAAACCACATTCTTCAGAATAAGACTTTTTCAAGATGATTATCAGGTATATTAAGGAGAAAAGCTGTGAATTTCCAAAATACAGTTTTGAGTGTGAGAATTATTTTAGGCTATTTAAATCATTTAAATATCACTTTTTTTAAAAGTTATTACTTTCCCCTACTCCTTGTCCCACTTGTTGTACATTATTAGCACTTTGGAGTGCTCTGTGATTTATTGTGTAGTAAAAAGAAAAAGGACAGTGAAAGGATAAAAGGAAATGTCAGTTGCCGCCACTGAATATTTGCAACAGTTAAAGATTCTTTTGGATTTGGGTGCACATACCCTTAAATCAGAACGTGGTTGATCCCTGTTTCATGCCACTTTAAGGGCTGATCACTAAGTCAGTGTTCCCTAAGTCCAAATTACTTGCAGAAGCCAATTCTAGACATTTGGAGCAGCTGTCTAAAAGGAAGTCCTAAGTTTGGGAACCAGAAGATCTGGGATCTTGCGGTTCTGGCCGTAAAAATACATGAGTCCTGAGTAATTGCTCTGGGCCTCAGTTTCCTCATTATTAAACTGAAGGGCTTGGAGGAGACGGACTGAAGGTGCCCACCAGTATTCCATGCTTCTCTCCGCTCTCTACTCTGAGGTTGGGCCCACCATCCTGTGCTATTCTCCTAAGCTGGGCAGGATGCAGGAACATTGTGGGATTGTGGTCTAGCATGGAATCTCGGCTCCCGGAGCCTTTGCCAAAGCAGTAAGTGACTTTTTGTCTACTAATTAAGTGAGAAATCTTGGAGGAGATCCAGTGGCTTTCTTACCAAGCTTTCCAGTTCGTAAGTATATTAATGAGGCAAATAAGAAAATCTGGGAAAATTCTGATACTTCAAATTTAATGCTGTACTATGTGTCTCCAGTATACCAATGCCTCACTGTGCTCTTAGACATTTAATGCATATATTCATAGGTAGTTTCCCATCCACACCAGGCTTCCAGGAAATGCAAGTAACTACTGAATGCCAAGTACCCTATTAAGCTCATATAACTGTTGATGCTTGTCATTCAGAAGAGAGGCAAGGAAAGGAGGAGGAAAAAGAGCAAGACAAAGGAAGTGAAAGTCAAGTGTAATTTGCTGTGGCCATTTTCTTCCTCCCTAAGGTCAGTTTTTGAGGTCAAAGTACTCTGATTAAATAATTCCCCAGACCCCCTTCCACTTTACTTTGCTGTTTAGGATTCTTATTCAGCTCAAGCAGACCTTATATTGTCTAAGGAAACCCTTAAGAATTTTAACCTGAGAAGCTGTGGTCTAAAACAGAGCTAGCCAGCCTTATTTCTCTCAACCTAGCCTAACTTATGGTCACCAGGACTTGCATAACATTCTCAAAATAAAAGTAATTTGAGTTTTCTTAAATTCAGAATTAATATTTCTCACAACACTTTCAGAAAGTAGAAATAAAGGAGAAAGAGAGTTGAAAGGTCAAAAGGGCAACTTTAAAGATTTGGGGAGCCACTTTAGAGAAGCTTCCAAACTTAATTTTTTGGGGGAGGATGGCTAACGGTTTGCCATTGAGACACACAGTTGCAGTTCCCATAAACTTTCTCTTGTGCTTCTAATGGATGACATCCAACATAATAAACTTCATTTTTATAGTTAGAGGAAAGTATTGTCTGCTTTTTCCAAAAGTTATTGAGTGTAATAGCCATCTTCAGAAAATCTCAAAAAATGCCATGACAATCAAGGAATTAAAATTTAGAGCATTTTAAAGCAATATAAATTAGAAAATAATGATTTTTTTAAAGCTCTAGCTGTAACTTTCTTTTTGTTCATTGCCCAAAGTAATAATGTTAATGTAGGAATCACAGATCCAACTGGAAGAAATTGACAAGCATGAGAATACTGCCTACATCTGAACAAGATGTATAGTCACATTTTCCCTCCCAGGCTTTACTGTGCTTAACTGCTTCTCCCCAGCTTTGAGATCTTCAGTCTCATAGTCCAAGGGACCACCTTTCCCTCCAAAAACTTACGGCAACTAAAAGCTCTTGTGAATTCAGTATCAATTTGTTTGTGAATCACAACAGTATATGCACACTGTTTGAAAAACAGGAATACATGTAAGTGTGAGATGCTTACCGGTATACAGGCAGTGCCTACAGCTCATCGGGATGTGTGAACTTATGGTAACACTGTGTCCCTGACCTGGGCCTACTCGTTGAGAACACTAGCTCAGAGTGAAAGGGCCTTGAAATAATCTACCTGATGGTTCTCAACCAAAGATTGGTGACATAAGTGGCTGTCTCAGTTAGTTAATAACAATCATTAAAATTTGGAAGTCTTTTTTTTTTAAAGATTTTATTTATTTGACAGAGAGAGACACACAGAGAGAGGGAACACAAACGGGGAGTAGAAGAGGGAGAAGCAGGCTTCCCGCAGAGCAGGGAGCTCGATGTGGGGCTCGATCCCAGGATCCTGGGATCATGACCTGAGCCAAAGGCAGACGCTTAACGACTGAGCCACCCAGGCGCCCCTGGAAGTCGTTTTTAAATAAAGTAAATTAAAGATGATTCCTTTAATAGCTCACATGCATTATGCTCTATTTTAGTAAGTAGAAAAGGAGTATTAGATAGATGGAGGATTTCTCATTCATTCATCCAGTATTTATTGAGCTCTTGTTGTGGGCTAGGCACTAGGGATTCAGTAGTGAACAAAACCTCACAAATTCCAGCTTTCATGGAGCTCATAATCAAGTTGGGGAAACAGATGGTATAATTAAATAAGGAGTACTGTGTGGTGGTAAGTGCGAAGGAGTGGAATAAGTTAAGGGAAGGGGTGTAGGGAACACTGGACAGCCAGCATAACAGTTCTGATTTTGGATAGGGTGGCCAGGGAAGGCCTTGCTGAGAAGGTAATTTTTGAGCAAATACCCAAAGGAGCTGAGGCAGGGAGCGGTGTGGCTCCTGTGTGAAGAATAGATTCTAAGAGATGAAGTGGAAGCTAAGACCAGCTAGGAGGCAGTTGCCCCAATCCAGGCAAGAGGTGTTGTTGGCATGGACTAGAGTGATCACTACAGAGATAGGAGTGGGGGAATTGTGAATGTCAGCCTATCCGTCTTCTTGTATCATGTGGTGATGGTGGTAAGGAACTGAGAACCACTAATACTGAGTTGCTTCATTTTACAGAGAAGGGGATCAGAGCCCCAGGAGAAAGGATTTGTCCCAGGAAAATAAGTGCTCTTTGCACAGTGATATTGAACTTGGAGACACCAGCAAGAGGAGGCGTGGGCACAGCCTTACACAATCCCTCGTCTCTCCCAACAATCAAATCAAAATCAATATATCAACTACTAGTTAGCAGCACCCCCAAATTGTTAATGTTTGGGAGATCCTTGCTGGCAGGCAGTTCTTTCAGAGCAGAACTTAGGAAGGTAGAGGGGACATTTCTCAGAGAAAGTGGTCTGAAGTGATTCTCCCAAGGGTGGGAGGAGTGGAAGGCTTTCATATAGGGCAGCCTATAGAACCACTCTCTGGTTAGCTTCTAAGATGGGATTAGACTTGTCCTTTCAAGCCAGCATCATATTGGAGTTCCATTATATTTTAGTCATAGGATGTCCATTAGTGAGTAGAATGCATTTATGAGAATTTTTTTTTTTACTCCCACAAATTAGTGATTTCTGCCCACCCACTAATGTAGCCGGGGAAAAGTAGACCACAGTGAAGAGGTGGTAATGGAACAGATGCTCTTTCCAGAAAGAAGGGAAGGAGGAGGCAGTAGAAACTCCTTCTCAAGGTGAAGGATAAGTCCTTCATACTGAAACTCTCAGCAGGAATTTATAGTACTTTTGACTGGAGAAGAGCCAAATGTCCTAAACCATCTAGTCTAAACAGATCCAGGTATACTGCTTACACCCAAGTGGGTGTATGCCTACATGTGTGCTGACCACCTGGCATCATATCTACACATCACATGTTCATAATTCATAGTCAAGGCCCATTTGCAGATACACAGAGATGCAAAGTCCAACTTTACTCAGAAGAGCTCTAGATGAACAGGTGGGAGGGACAGAGTTTTGAAGGAAAGAAGGTGGGAAAGGTGGGGGTAAAAAGTGGGGGAGGCTTTGCTCTGAGAGGTTAGTAGGTTATCCTTTGGTTTTTCCTCTTGCATATTAGAACCTGGCCAGCCTCCATTATAGTTTTTCCTACTTGAAGAAATAACTGTGCGGTAAAGGTTCAGTGATCTTTGACTGTTGAGTCAGGAACCATTACAAATCAAAGTCTCTTACATTGGGAGTGTACTATATAAGAGCCAGAATTTACAGTTTAGATTTAACTTCCGGCAACCTTGAAATATAGGTCCCAAAGCCATCCTCTCTGAGCTGCTACCCAACACACTTGAAGTGTCCCTCCAAAGGGAATGGAGGTTCTGAGACTCTGCAGCTGTCATCTTTTGCTGCCATGAATTTTCTGTTTACTCTTTAGAGTGCCTGTCTGTCTCACTGACTTGGAATCTGTACCATCCCTGTGAGTGGCTTCCATATACCTTGTCATATCTTGGTTATTTAACTTCCCTGAGCTTTGGTTTTCTCATCTATAGAATGAAGAATACTTTCCTCCCAGAATTATTATGTATATTAAACTTTTAGAAAATCCAAATCTCAGAATTTGGATTCTCACAAGAGAAAGAAAAACATATGTCTACCCGAAGATTTATACTATTCAAAGCAGCCTTATTTATAATACCCCCAAATTGGAAGCAACCCAAATGTCTATCAACATTGAGATGGATAAATAAATTGTGGCATGTCTACACAGTGAAATACTGCTTATCATAGTATAAGAAGTATTTGCTGATAAATGGGGACACATGGGTGAAACTCAAGAACACCAGGCAAAAGTGATCTATCCTGACAGAAAGCAGATTAGTGGTTGCCGGGAGCCAGGACAGTGTATATGAGAAGGTGAGAGTTGCCTGCAAAGTGGCACAACTTGAAAGAATTTCTTTCTCTCAGACTTATTGATACATACTTCACATATAATAAAAGTCACCTTTTTTTGGTTTATAGTACTATGGATTTTGACAAACTTACATAGTTTGTCAATCAAGATATAGAATATCTCCATCACTCCCCCAGATTGCCCTGTGCCTTCTCTGTAGTCCATCCCCTCCTTAAACTTCCATCCCTTGGCAACCACTGATCTAATTTCTATGCATATAGTTTTGCCTTTTCCAGAATGTTACATAAATAGAATCATATAGCATATAGTCTTTTGTGTCTGTCTTCTTCCACTTAGCATCATGTGAGAGTCATCCATATAGTTTTATGTATCAATAGTTTGTTCCTTTTAATTACTGAATAGTACTTCACCACATGGATGTGCCATATTTGTTGATTCATTGACCTGCTGATAGACATTTGGATTGTTTCTAATTTGGTGGTAATTATGAATAAAGCTACTATAAACATTTAATTACAGGTTTTTGTATTAACATATGTAATTGTTTCTCTTGGGTAATGACATACATGTAAGATTTTTGGATTGTATAAGTATATGCTTCTTACTTCATAAGAAACTGCCAAGCTGTTTTTTTCAAAGTACTGTTTCGCAAGCCCACCAGACATGTACAAGAATTCTAGTAGCTCTGCATTCTTATCAGCACTTCATATTGTTGGTTTTTTTAAAGTTTAAGCTATTCTAGTGGATGGGTAGTGATGCCTCATTGCGGATTTAATTTTTCATTTCCCTAAAGAATAATGTGTTTTTTGGCCATCTACATCTCTACTTTAGTAAACTTTAGTATGTGTTCAAATATTTTGCACATTTTAAATTGGGCTTTTTGTTTTCTTATTGAGTTTTGAGTGCTGTTTTTATATACTGGTTACCAGTCTTTTATCAGTTGTGTTATAAAAATATATTCTTTCAGTCTGTGGCTTGTCTTTTAATTTTCCTAACAGAAATTTAAATTTAAAAGAGCAGAAATTTAAAATTTTGATGAGATCCAATTTGTCAATTTTTTCTTCTGTGTTCTAAAATAAAATCTTTGCCAAACCCAAGATTGCAAAGATTTACTCCTTTGTTTTTTTTCTAGACATTTTACAGTTTTAGCTTTTTCAAGCTAAACAGCACTCTTGAACTTTGTCCATTGAATTTTTTGGGTAACTGTCAAAAATCAGTTGACTATATATATGTTGGTCTATTTCTGGATTATGTATTCTGTTCCATTGATGTGACAGTCCTTTTGACAATACATTACTTTGATTAATATACTTTTATAGTAAGTCTTGAAATCAGTCTTTTTGCACTGTCTAGGACCTCCATTGTGATAATGAATAGGAATGAAGAGTGAACATTCTTGTCCTTTTACCAATCTTAGGGAGAAAGCATTCATTCTTTTGTTACATATTATGTTAGCTGTGGGTTTTTCACAGATATTCTTTATCAGGTTGAGGAGGTCCCCTTCTATTCTTATTTTCTGAGAGTCCTTATCGTAAATGATTTTGAACTTTGTCAAATGTCTTTTCTTCACCTATTGATATCATGTAGTTTTTATCCTTTAGTCTGTTGATATAGTTACATTGGTTGATTTATGAATGTTGAACCAGTCTTCCATTTCTAGAGTAAACCATAGTTGATCATAATGTGTTATCCTTCTTACATATTGTTAGATTTGGTTTGTTAATATTTTGTTAGGAATTTTTGCAATTATGTTAATGAGGGATGTTAGTTTGTGCTTTTCTTATAATGTTTTTTTCTGGTTTCAGTATCAGCATAATGCTGGCCTCATAAAATGAGTTTAGAAGTTTTCCCTTCCCCTGTGTTTTTTGGAAGAGTTTGTGTAGAAGTAGTATTATTTTTTCTTGAAGTTTTGGTAGAATTGACAATAAAACCATCTGGGTTTGAGTTTTCCTTGTGTGAAAGTTTTTAACTACAAATTCAACTTCTCTAACAGATACAGGGATATTAAGGTTATTTTTATCTTCTTGAATAAGCTTTAGAATTTGTGTCTTTCAATGAATTTACTCCATTTCATCTAACTGACCAATTTATTGGCATAAGTTGTTCATTATATTTGCTTTTTAATGTCTATAGGACCTGTATTGATGGGTTCTTTAATCCCATTAATAATTTGTGTCTTCTCTCTTTTTTTCTTTATCAACTTTATTGATTTTTTTAAAAAACTAGTTTTGGTTTCTTGATTTTTTCTTTAACTTTTCTATGTCATTACTGATGTGTTTCATCAGTTCAACATTAATTTTGCTCTCATTTTCATTACTTCCTTCCTTTTACTTATATTTGGTATAATTTGCTCTCTTTTCTCAAGATAGTAGATTAGATCACTGAATTGGGACCTTTCTTCTTTTCTAACATAAGCATATAATGCTACAAAATTCCCTTTAAATATTGTTTCAACGGCATCCAGCAAATATCTCTGTACATTGTGTTTTCATTTATTTAAAAATATTTTCTGATGTTTTTGTTCTGAAGGAGGCTTTCTTTCTGACCCTTGGTGTTTTAGAAACATCATTAAATTGCAAATACATAGGGATTGTCCACATATCTTTCTGTTACTGATACCTAATTTAATTTTTTTCTGGTCATGGGATACTCTTTGTATAATTTCAGCTATTCTAAATTGGTCAAGAATTGTCTTAAGTCCCAGAATATATTCTGTTTTGGTGAATGCCCCACGGGCTCTTGAAAAGAATGTGTATTCTGCTATTATTGGGGTAGAGTCTTCTATAAATATCAAGTAGGTCAGTTTGGTTGATGTTGTTAATCAGCTCTTCTATATCCTTACTGATTTTTTGTTTACTGGTTCTGCCAATTACTGAGAAAGAAGTGTTGAATTTCCAAATAATTGTGAAGATATTTATCCTTTCAGTTATTGGTTTCTGCTTCGTGTGTTTTGAAGCACTGATATTTGGTGCAGTCACATTGGGATTGTTATATCTTTCTGATGAATTAACTCCTTAATTATGTAATGTCTGTCCTTATCCTGGGTGATATTCCTTGTTTTGGTATTAATTAATATGGCATATCTTTTTCTATCTTTTTACTCTGAACCTATGTTGTTTCTCGTATATAGTGTATAGGTTGTTTCTCGTATATAGTGTGTAGGTAAGTCTTTTATATCTGCTCCACCAATCCTAAATTTTTATTGAGATATTTTCAACATTTACATTTGATGTAATTATTGCTGTGGTTGGCTTTAAATCTACCATTTTGCCACATGTCTTCTATTTGTGTTATCTGTTCTTTGTGGTGGTGGTTGTTTCTGCTCCCCCTTTTTTGCCTAATTTTTTTTTTTTAATTCCAGGATAGTTTACATACAGTAGTATATAGTTTCAGGTCTACATCTAATTGCTTTTTGGTTTAACTTTTTATCCTGCTTTATCTTTACTACTGGCTTATTAATTATGCTTCTTTAAAAATTTTTAGTGGTTGCCATAAGGTTTACAATATATGTCTTTATCACATTCCCCTTTCAAATAATATTATACTACACATTGTGTATATACACATAGTATTAATTAAATGTTGGTGCTGGTGGTGACTATTTGAACAGAGTTAATGTTTAGCAGAGGGAAGTATATAATGAGTATTTAGGTTATTTGCCATGTAAACCTTGCTCTCATTTGAGTATCATATTTATAATTAAGAGCACTCACAAATAAGCTGATATCATATCTCCTTTTCAAAATGGACAAAGGAGGGAAATGCTAGCATTGTATACTATGCCTCCTTTTTGTTTTCTAAACCAGAGAAAGAATAAGACTGTCTAGAATTCTGTGCTGTCCAATATAGTATCCACTAGCCACATTTAATTCCAATTAAATTAAAAATTCAGTCCCTCAGTCATGCTGGCCACATTTCAAGTGCTCAGTCACCACATGTATTGGACAGCACAGATATAAAACATTTCCATCAGCGCAGAAAGTTCTGTTGGGTAGCACTGTGGAAGGAAGCACTTTTTAACAAGTTGTCCACGGCTTGCCTTCCTAAGTCCACTTCTCCTGGCTTCTTGAATGTCATTCTGTCCTTGTATCACCATTCCATTTACTATTAGTCCAAAGAGAATGTGAGTGGTTAATCTTGAAAAATGCCAGTTACTGACCAATGAAAATTCATTTTTTCTCTTGCTTGACCTGTCTGCTGTGTATGACACTTTTGAACATACCATTCTTCTTGGTTCTTTCCTCTTTGTGTTTATATGACACCAGCTCTGCCTTTTCTACTTCTGTCTCTCTGGTTAATTTTTCTCAGCCTTTTATAGGTTCTTCTTTCTCTGCCCATGCTTTAATGACAGACTTCCATAGAGGTCCATCCTTAACCTTATTTTTGACTCCCTGGATACCAAGTACCACATATATGTTGAAGGCCAGCAACTCTAAATCCACCTCAGATCTCTAACGTGAATTCCTAGTTAATATATCTGTGCGGCTGACCTACAAGCATCCCAGCCTCCATATGTCCCAAAGGAATTCATTCTCTTCCTCTCTTACAAACCTGTTCTACCTCATCTCAGTGTGGGTCATTACTTCCCACCATGTTTCTAAGCTAGAAACTTGGGAAATTCCTTCATTATGCAAACCAGTTAATCAATTTCTGTTGATTCTACCTTCTAATCACCTCTTAAATTGAGTTTTTGTTTATTCCCAGGGTGCTGTTTTCAAGTCCTCCACATTTCCAAGTATCTTTACAACTCATTAGTTTTTCTCCTTTTCATTTATCATCCCCACTACTGAATAGTTACCTTTTCTAAAATGCAGAGTTGATCACTTTATTCCCCTGTTTAAAATATCTCTAAGGTCCCACATTATATTTGCCAAAATGCACATATTAACATAATATAGGGGTCTCATCTGGATCTGCCTCTTTCCACGTCTTTCAGTCCTCAGCTTATAACTTTAGAGTCTTTGTTCAGTTATGTCCAGCCACTTAACTGCCTGGAATTCCTCAGAATCAACCATGTACTTCTCTCTGAACTCTGTGCCTTTTGAACTTCCTGTTCCCTTTACTTGAGGTTGATACCTCTCTCCATCTTTACCCCACACACCCTTTTCCTCCTTGCCTGGCTGATTCCTTCATGTCCTTCAGGATTCCATTCAGGCCTCCCCTTATCTGGGAAGAATTCCCTTCCTTCCCCAGACTAGTCTTTTTGCCCATCTGACTTCCCTGTCTTCTCATAGTATTCTGTGCTTTTCTCTACCATAGCAGTTATTTCTCTGTATTGTAATAGCACAGAAAATATTCTGTAATAGTTGATGGGATAATCTAACACGTGTACACTCTGAAAATCTATTTGAATCCACAGACTAATGAATCCTATTATAGTAACCTTCTATTATGTTCTTATAGGTGAAGATGCTGGAAGCAGATCTGGTTTCAAAAATGCTACGAGCTGTCCTACAGTCTCATAAGAACGGAATAGCATTACCCCGGCTCCAAGGAGAGTACAGATCCTTGACTGGAGACTGGATCCCCTTTAAGCAGTTAGGTTACCCTACACTAGAAGCCTATCTGAGAAGTGTGCCAGCAGTTGTGAGGATAGAGACTAGATCTGGAGAGGTAAGAAGGTAATTGTGCATGTCACAAGAGTCAAACCAATCTTAATTGCCTACCTGGCACTTCTCATCTCCTAACTAGAATAGAAGTCAAAGTGAAAAGTACTAGCTACGTGGTTTGAGACTGGTAGTGATAGAACAGCATCCAAAGCACAACCTAGATTCTGAGGTCTCTTACTTTTTCCCTCAAATTCTTTTCATTGTAAAGATAAGACTCTAATCACATTAAATAAAACATTTTAAAGTTAAAGTTTACCCAGTCTTCAGCGCTCAAGCAAAATAAGTGTACTGGAGACCTAACTGCCAGGTGTCATACCCCATGCATTATAAACCTGCTACAGCTGTTTTTGCCCAGGTCATAATGACCTCCTAGTTACCAAAGCCAATAGATACTTATAAATTCTCATTGTTTTACCTCATTCCTATCTGTTCCTATTTTCTGGACCCTCGTTCAATCCCTAATGGATCATTCAGCACTTTGATTATTACAGGGTTATCCCTACCATTCTCCTTGTCTTGAATCCCTTCTTTCTCTAGACTGTTCTGGCCTTCACATCATTATGATCATGTTATTTAAATTTTTTAGTTTCTCTGGAAGAATATTTTATGTATAACATAGCAATTTGGTGTAGTAATGAAATGTTTTATTGCACATACCCTGTGGCCCAGCAGTTTCACCTCTTGGTGTCTGCCCAATGCACAGTGTGAAAGATATAGACAAACCATTGTCCAAAAGACAAAAAGCACCCACCTCCCCAAACAGCACATTCTTCTGGGTACATTTCTGCATGTGTAAATAGATAAAAGAGATCTGGGCTATTTCTCCCCAAAACTTGTAATAGTTGTTGTTCTGTTTGGTGGCATAGGGAAGGCGGTGGAGGAGAGAAAAGGGAACCAGGATTAGGAGAGTGATCAAAGGGAAGACTCACCTGATCTGTAATAGTTTTTATAAGGAGCATGTATAAATTAATTAACTATTATATTAATAATAAAACTTGTTTCAACATCCCTGATTCTCCCACACAGCTTTAAGCCCCCCTTCTGTCTACTTGGCACTCTGTAATACATCCAAGATAGCACTTGACACAGTGTTTTCTATTTAGTCTCTTTGTGTCTTTTTTTTTTGGTAAGTTTCTTGAGGATGAATGATTGTTTTTTCACCCCTAATAGTTGGTGCTTAATAAATATGTGTTTGAATGTGTGAATGATCAAATGTCTTCATGAATTAATTAATATATTAATAATGCCTCATATGGTTACTAGGCTATGATTTACTCAACCCTGTGGTCCTATTATGAACATTTTTAATATTTCCAAATTTTGATTATTAAAATAACCCCTGTTGCACATTTTCGGTATGTAAAATTTTCTTCCTTTCAATCATATTCTTGTAATATATTTTCAGGAATAGAAATACTGGGCCAAAGAATAGAGTATGCCTTGGCTTATGTAAAGCCTCATTGCTTTCCTGTTCTTGATTTCAGCTTAGAATCAGAGACTTTTTAACACTATGATGGGGCTTTTAGAGACCTACATACTTGAAAAAAATCTCCTATATATCACACCGTTTTTTTTCAAAAGATGAAAAGCTGAGCTGCTGTGTTTTAAGCAGATGCCACTGGGTCCAGGGCCTCAGCTTGCCCTGCCTTGCCCTCACCCCTCTGCCACTGCCACTGTGAGGCCCCAGAGCTGCCATTGAACAGCTTGAAAACCCCAGATCTAAGCCCACTCCCTCTTTACAGGTGAGAATACTAAGATGTGGGAGGTAAACTGATTTTTCCCAAGTCACCCAGTTAATTCACTTCAGTGACAAGATTAGGATTGGGTGGTCTTTGAGAGGTAATACGAATAGCAATTATGAGTATGTACTTAGGATTCAGAGAGATAGCCTCGCTGTGTGACAGGAAGTTTGCTTAACTTTCCTGAGCCTCCATTGCCCATGTATAAAATGGAAATAAAATATATCTCGAGGGTTATATGAGATAATATTTGGAACACAGATTTCTTCTGGTTCATTTGTTAATCCCATAGTACCTAGCACATTGTAGATGCTTAATGAATACCTATTTAAGGAATAAATACAATTTTCAATTTGAGGAAAGATTATTCAATGTGCTAGACTATTCATGGTTTCTCTTGTAGAATATGTAATTCTGCTCTACAGTATCAAGGAGAGAGACGTGAATATTTGCATATAGTTTGATTTGGGATGTGTAAACTCGCTAAGATCCACTTTTAAAAAATGAGCCTCTAGGCACCAGTGAATCTGAGAAATGTTTCTCCTCTCACCTTGCCTCTCGTGAATAGATTACCTGCTATGCCATGGCCTGCACAGAAACTGCAAGAATTGCTCAGCTTGTGGCTCGTCAGAGGAGTTCTAAAAGGAAAACCGGACGGCAAGTTAATTGTCAGATGAGAGTAAAGAAAACCATGCCATTTTTTCTAGAAGGTAAGTTCTTTTCATATGCTAAAATTTTAAGCCTGTGTATGAATACATTGTCCTATGGAGTTATGGAAGCATTGCTTGTATTCATGATAAACACCTCTGTTTGTTACATTCACATGTCAAGGGGGGAATCCTAAAGTTAGTATTTCCATTTGAAATTGACTTCCATCACCAGATGATGAGCATAACTTACTAAATTATTATACAGCGTGAAATAACTCAGAATAGATTTTAATTAAGCTTATTGTGGCCAAGTATTGCTTTATTCTTTTAAGTTATTTGGGGTAAAGCCTAATCCAAAATGTTGGATGAACCAAGAACCTGGGATTTAATGCCTTATTTAGCAAATCATGTCTTTATACTTTTATACTAAAATCCTCTATTTTCAGGGAAAAAAACCATGAATTATATAATACACAAAGGTGTTGTAGGCAACTCAGCCAGAGTTTACTGAACACTTATCTCAAAGAACTTATAATCATTCTAAAACTAAATTCTCAAGATATAGTTCAATGGTAATAGAAAAGAGTAGATGCCTAAATGCCATAGTGAGCATTTTCAACAAGGGAGCAATTGAGGTGAGACTGGCAATGGAGGGCTTCACAGTGAAGGGGGACTTGACCCAGACCTTAGACGATGGGAAGAGTTTAAACTGATGGAGAAGAGATAGGAGGACTGAGTATTTTGCATTTGTAGCAGCATGAGGTGGCTGCCACTGAAGGGTTGAGTGCTGAGTAGAGAGATGATAACTGGCTCGTTTAACATATGAAGCCACATTTTAAAGAATCTCACCTGCTAAATGCCAATCTATTCTTCCCCCACTGACAAACCCTGTAGTGGCAACTTCCTCGTGTTCTTTCAAACTGTTCTGAGACTAGAGACCCACAGAAAACATCTGGACAGGGGAATGGCAGAGTGAAAACTAGACTTTTGGGAAGCTAATTGATTTTATTATGTATGCCTAACTTCTTAGGAAAACCAAAAGCAACCCTCAGACAACCAGGAATTTCTTCAGATTTTTCTATCAGCAAAAAACCTAACCCAACACTGTTAAGAGACAGAGGAAACTCTCTTGGAGTTAAGTCTGATGCTGAAATGCCGCCTTACACATTACACACAACTATTGGAAGTGAAGTATTCAAAGACGTTCCAGTGCAGAGGCATGTGACCATGTCTACCAACAACAGGTATTTGGGCTTTATCTGGCTAAAAGGAGAAAAGTATGGTGAACGTAGGATAATAAATGTTAAAAATGTTTGTTCAGGATAAGAAGGAAATACTCTCTGTTATATCTAATGTAAGTTCACATGTGGAAGGGAAATGCATCATTACTACAAGGCCACTTTCCCTGCTACCTAAATGTCATTGTCTGAATATCTTTATATTTTCTCTGCGTTTTTGGTAATCTCTCCTTATAAAATTCACATTGAAAGCTCTCACAGGAAAAAAAAACTCTTAACGAGTTATTCTAAGATGCTGTTTCAGCATAACTTACAATTTTTTCTGAAAACCTTTCTTATAATTACTTTTGTAAATTTTTGGTAAAATCTTACTGATTTGTGCATTCCACTATGCTCTAATAATCATATCTATAATTATACAGTAGCATCATACATCCGTGTATCAGAATATTGGACAGAATAAGGGCAAGCTTAAAGTCATAGTTTGGGTGCTGCCATTTACTAGCCAGGTGAATAAGTGAAATTCTTTCATCTTTTGGGCTGTGGTTTTCTCATTCATTTAATGAAAAGGTTAAACTAGGTGATCTCAAAGTTCCTTTCTGGTTCTAAATTTTTTTTTTTTAAGATTTTATTTATTTGAGAGAGAGAGAATGAGAGAGAGAAAGCACATGAGGTGGGGAGGGTCAGAGGGAGAGGCAGACTCCCTGCTGAGCAGGGAGCCCGATGTGGGACTCGATCCAGGGACTCCAGGATCATGACCTGAGCCGAAGGCAGTCGCTTAACCAACTGAGCCACTCAGGCACCCATGGCTTTAAATCTTATAATGTAATTCAGGTCAGCAAACTACGACCCATGGGCCAAACCTGGCCCATTGCCTGTTTTTTTTGTAAATAAAGTTTTATTGAAACAAAGCCACATCCCTTTGTTTATATATTGTCTGTGGTTGCTTTTGCACAACCACAGAGTTGAGTAGTTGTACAGAGATAGTATGGCCTGCAAAATCTAAAATGTGTACTAGTGGACCCTTTACAGAAAAAGTTTACCAACTCCTGATATAGATGAATCAGTATCACATTCTTTCATTCTTTTTGTGTCTTTATAAAATAAATTTTGTTGTATCATATCCTCTTAAATCAGTGTTCAGAAATCCCAGCACTGTCCCCCATACTAGAATATTTAGAAAGAATTAATTATTTTTAATAAGTTAGGTGAAATTTTTCATAGTGGTATATATTTAATGCTAGTTATGGCTAGTTATTACAATTTTGATGAGGTCTAGGAAATACATAGTTAAAACTTGGATCTTTACCCAAAGCACAGGTTGGGTCCCATATGTGATTAAGGTACCATCGTCTCCTCTAGTTGTGTGTCTAAATTTCAAGATCCATTTTGAATTGAATCTATAAAATGACAGCAAAACCAAGACATTCTGGATTGTGGTCTCAGGCGGGCATTCTCTATCCTATGGTCTGGTGTCTCCTACCTGTCTCTTAGTGTCAATAGGCAACCTAAGCAAGTGCCTTCCCTTCCTCCAGGTAGTACCAGCAGTAATTGAGTGGCGGCTGTGCCAGCACCAAGCAGCCCAAAGAGCAGGCCCATGATGGTCCTTTCTGACCTACAGCCTAATGTGTTGTCACCCTTCCACCTAGCAGCATTAGGCCCAGGGATGTACATTCTGCTCTGATGGGTGGCACCTGCAGAGATCAAGAAGGAGCCCCAACAGCAACAAATAAATGTACCAGACCAGAATAGCACCATAAGGGCACTGAAAAATGAGTTATCATTGGAACTACAACCTACAGAAGTGGGCCAGGAGCTATGTGCTAAACCTAAGTAGTCTAAAATATGACTTTTAGGTAGAATTCAGAGTCTCCTAACATATGTCCAAATGTCCAGGATACAATAAAAAAAATCATTTGTTATATTAAGAACCAGGATAATGACAGCTTGAATGAGAAAAGACAGTTGACAGATGCCAACACCAAGATGAATCAGATGTTGAAATTATCTGACAAGAATTTTAAAGCAGCTCTCCTAAAAATGCTTCAATGAACAATTGCAAATAATTTGAAAAAAGTGGAAAAATAGGAAATTCACCAAAGAAATAGAACATATAAAAAAAAGAACCAAATGGAAACTATAGTATTAAAAAATGGAATACCAGAATAAAAAAATCACCGGGTAAGCTCAATGACAGGATGAATATGACAGAGAAGAGAATCAGTGAACTTGAAGATAGAGCAATAGAAATGGCCCAAGATGAAAAACAGAGTAGACTTCCTTCAAAAACAAAGTAAAACAAACAAACAAACAAACAAACAAAAAACACCTAGTAGAGCCTGAGGGGCCTATGGAAATAAAACACCTAGAAGAGCCTTAGGGACCTGTGGGGATAATAAGAAAAGGTCTAACATGTGTATTATCAGAGTCTCAGAAGAGACTCAGGAGAAGACAAAGAGTGGGGCTGAAAGAGTATTTGAAGGCATAATGGCTGAAAACTTCT
The DNA here is from genome assembly GCF_037043125.1 of Eumetopias jubatus. NCBI lineage: Eukaryota > Metazoa > Chordata > Mammalia > Carnivora > Otariidae > Eumetopias > Eumetopias jubatus. Next base: position 61,436,189 of record NW_028274821.1, read on the forward strand.
TAAATTTGGCTAAGGACGTAAACCTACAGATTCAAGAGTTCGGAGAGTCCTAAATAGGATAAATTCATTGAAACTCACATGGAAGACACATGATAATTAAACTTCTAAAAACTAAAGACAAAGAAAAAAATCTTGAAAACAGCGAGAGAGAAATGACACATCATCTATAGGGGCATACCAGTTTTGTTTTGTTTTGTTTTGTTTTTTAAGATTTATTTATTTATTTATTTTAAAGAGAGAGTAATATTAAATAGTAAAAACTATTAACTTAAAATCTGAGGACTCACCAAATCTTTTGAGAAGCTAATAAAAGGCATAAATGATCTTCCCAGAAAAATAAATGCGTACACATATACACACATCTTTGCATATTAATTCAGGAGATTCGTGGCCCCCAGAAGCCCTTTTTCAGGATCTGTGGTTAAGAACTCAGTTCTTAACCAGTTAACAAACTGGAAGGTTCTAGAAAAATAACATGACAGATATTTTCTGACATTGTAGGTATCAAGGTAAGTTTACCATGTGTCACCAGTAAAATAGAAAGGGGTCAGGTGTAAGGATATCTGATTGATTTGTGATTTCTCTGGTTTATATGAGGGAAGGAAATGTTTATCTCTAAAATAATGTAATTCATGACCATTGTATTTTTATTAAGGTGATAAAATTACTAAATTAGGTATTTAATATATTTATCCATAAAACATAGATAAATACAGTGCTGAAGGTCGAGGTTCCCATTAGGCCCAGAAAGAGAGAAGAAATAGCTATGTGTATATTTATAGTGAGTAAGATCATGGACTTTGGATAGGAATAAATGGCTGTCTGGCATTAGCCAACAGACACCATGATCATAAAGGCATCTTTCAAGAATTAAGCTAAGTGAATATAAATTTATTGTTAGTTTCTGAGTCTTTGTATGTTTGACTATTGTATGTTTAGTACATCCTAAATATTTGTAGGAAACATTTTCTAAGATACCTTTATTGCTTTGTTCTGATTGCAAAAGCACTATGTGTATGGTATAGAAGATTTGCAAAGCATAAGGAAGTAAAAGGAATAAAAAAATTGCCTCTAATCCAAACATAAATGTAAACATTTAAAAAATGTCTATTGGGGGCACCTGGGTAACTCAGTTGATTAAGCGTCTGACTTGATTTCGGCTCAGGTCATGATCTCAGGATCCTAGGATAGAGCCCTGCATGGGGCTCTGCCCTCAGTGGGAAGTCTGCTTGAGGATTCTCTCTTGCCCTCTCCTCCTGCCCCTCCCCCCCTCAAATAAGTAAATCTTTAAAAAATATATCTATTTTAGGGACGCCTGGTTGGTTAAGCACCTGACTCTCGCTTTCAGCTCAGGTCATGATCTTGTGGTCATGAGATTGGGCCCCACATCAGGCTCTGTGCTTATCTTGGAGTCAGCTTGAGATTCTTTCTCCCTCTCCCTTTGCTTCTCCCTCCCCCCTCTCTAAAATAAATAAGTCTTAAAAAAAATATATGTATTTTATTTATTTGTATATGTTTTTAAAAATACCAGTGGGATTGTGCTGTGTATTACTGTTTTATAACCTGTTTTAAAAGGTAAATACCTTGTTGGCCTTGGGGTATACCTGTGGGTGCTGCTGGCCATGTAGTGTCTTTTGACTTATGACCTTGACATAATAGATAGGCTTGTGGTTTTTTAATTTAAAGATATTAAGATTTAGTTCACGAAAATTTATTCTAAGGGGTTTTTGTACTTTTATACTTTTTTAGGTATCTGTATTTTATCAGCTTACATCTTAATGCCTAAGTTTCCCCTGAAAACAGCAAATAAAATCATGTATTTATGAATGAGGGGAAAAAAGAATACTTCTACGTTGCCAATTTTTTTAAGTTTGTTTGTTTATTTGTTTATTTAAAGTAATCTCTCTACCCAATGTGGGGTAGAACTCATGACCCCAAGATCAAGAGTTTCATACTCTTCTGACTGAGCCAGCCAGGTGCCCCTACATTATCATTTTCATGTCAGGGAAGTCCGTTGTCCAACCACCTATTGTTGAATGTAAATGATTTCCATTATTGTAAGCAATTCTTACTGAACATCTCTGTAGAACAGTCCTTGCATATATTCATAACTAGTACCTTAGAATAAATTGGTAAAATTGGGTCGGAGGGTATACATACTAAGGCTATGACTAATTTATGCTCTACACAGATTATACCAATTATATTCTAGAAGCATGTGGATGTGATTGTTTCTTTGTACCCCTGTCAACACTAGGCATCACTTTTTTAGTTGATACTTTAAAAGGTGAAAAAATGTACCTGTGTTTTAATGTCTATTTCTTTGACTTTGATTCTTAAGGAGGTTATAATTTTGTCATATGTTTATTCGACCATTTGTAGATCTTCTATGAATTACATGTCTTTGCCCTTTGCACGACTTTTCTGTTTTTTTCTTTTCTCATTTGTAAAAATAATTTATAAATTAAGGATATCGACCCTTTGTAATATGTTGGCAATGTTTCCTCAGTTTATTTAATTTTGGTACTTTCATTATACAAAAACTTTTAAAATTTTCTAGAGTTACATCTATTAATCTGTTTCCTTGTGGCTGCTGTCTTTAGGTGTTAGGCTTAGAAAAGCATTTCTACTCCAACATTATGTAATAGGTCTTCTGTTTTCTTTTAGAATGTTATGATCTCATTAAATCTTTAATCCAGAATTTATGTGGTTGTATAGCATAAGCGTTAGCAGTCCTGTAAGCCAGATGTCCTAATACCAGTCATTGCATAATCTTTTCTTTCCATGCTGGTTTCGAATGTTGTATTCACTAATAATAAATTATTATAAATATATGACTCAGTTTCTGGGCTTTCCATTCAGAATCATTAATTATCTGCCTATTCTTTTGCTGTGCCAAACTATTCAAATTATTATAACTCTATAATGTGTCAATAACCTTTACTCTCCACTTCCTCCTTTCTCTCCTCCTGATTTGGCTTCTTGCTTCTATCATGTGCTTTCACGATACCTATTGCCACTATCATAGCACTTAGTAGGTTTTGTTTTTATAAATATATTTTGTCAGTGCATTATTATCTATTTTCATGTAAGAGATTATACAAATCTAGCAGTTTATAACGCATGTTTATTATCTCCTAGTTTCTGTGGGTCAGGTATCTGACACTGCTTAGCTAGGTCCTCTGCTTCAGTCTCTTATGAGGCTGCAGTGAAGGTACTGGCCATGGCTGGGGTGAACTGAGCAAGAATCTGCCTTTGGGCTGATGCACATGGTTGTTGGCATAATCATTTCCTTTTTTTCTCAGTGCCCGAGTTCCTAGCTGTTGGCCAAAGACCACCTTCAATTTCTTTCCACATAGACCTCCCCAATATGTCCATTTGCTTCATCAAAGCCAGCAAGGGAGAGATTATGCTAGTGGGGGGGGGGAAATTAGAATCTTTTGTAACCTAATCATTTGTAATCCCCTCAACCTTGAAATATTCTGTTGGTTAGAAGCAAGTGACTCAAGGGGAATAGATTGCACAAAGTTGTGGATACCAAGGCAAGAATCACTGGGGGCCATGTCATAACTGCTTCCCACAGTCTGTTTTCTCAACTATATGTATAGTCCATGAGATAGGGGTGTGTTTCTCTTGCTTAATCATAGATCATTACTGTCTCCCCATGCCCCCACATAGTAGGTCCTTAAGCAAGTGTTTGTGGGGTAAGAATGTGTCTCTAATATGTGGCATATGTTTAGATTTGATGGGGGATTTTTTTTGGATCAGTCTAAGTATTTGTCTTTTTTTTTTTTTCTTTTGAGTGCGAGTGGGGTGGGGGGAGAGGGAGAGAGAGAATCCCAAGCAGGCTCCACACCCAGTGCAGAGCCCAACCTCAGGGTTCATCTGATGACCCTGAGATCATGACCTGAGCCAAAGTCAAGAGTTGGACGCCCACCCCACTGAGCCACCCAGGCACCCCACTATTTGTCTTTTAAGAAACAAAATGATAAATGTTTTATACTTACTGTTATAAAATTGATTGGACCTCTTTCATCTTATTATGTTTGTTTTTCGTATGTCCCTGCAGTTTCCCTTGAAAACTTTCTTTTGCTATGTCAACTGTTTTCTTTCCTGTCCATCAGACCTACGCATGCTTGAACCATTGCTCTCCTTGCCATAATCTCTCTATGCTCTCTCTTTGCTCATACATCTCTGCCTGCTACTAGAGCCCTCAAAGTAGACTCAGAGCAGGGGAAGGTTCCAATTTACATTTTTATGGCTCTGGTGCAAGGGAAAAGAGTGCTGTCTCCCTACCAGTTCTGCATAAGTAGGAGTTGGATATGTTTTGGCATCTTCTGTTATTACACAGATGCATTAATACGTAAATATGATGCTCTTATAGTTGCATACCATCATATATTAAGTAAGTTGTATTGGTAGTCTACCATTTAATAATTTATTATAGAATTAAAATATTATGAGATGTGCTTCATTCCAAAGAATTGGTCTAATTTTTAGAGTATTCCATACCATCCAAAAATTGGAAAATACGTGTACTGTGTCATTGTCACCCACTCTAGTCCCATACCCACTGTTGGGCAACTTGCAGCCATTGATTCATTCAGTCATCTTATTCACTCTTAGAACATTCACTCTCCCTTGCCTGTACCAAGCACTGCCCTAGGCACTGGAAACAGGTCATTAAGACACTTGGAGTCTAGTGAGGGAGACTGACATGAACACAAATGGTGTGTGTGTGTGTGTGTGTGTGTGTGTGTGTATGTGTGTGTGTGGTTTCTTTGTCCTCCTATTTGGAAAAATCTTCCTACATATATCCAATATAATTTATATAAAAATTATTTGGGGGAGGGTATGAGATGTGGGGAATCTATGTTTCTTTTTTCCTAACTTGTTATTTGAACAATCCCCTCTGTGGTTTGGAATGCCATTTTTCTCATATGCTCAGATACAATGTAAATTGAGTGTTTCTAAGCTCTCTATCATTTTACTTATCTGTTCGAAGATTATAAATGTTGTAACTTTATAACTCATTACAGTATCTGGTGATGGAAGTCCTTCATTTTTTAGTAACATTCCAAAATATTTCTTTATGTTCAACTGCTTATTCCCTGCATGATTTTTTTTTTTTTTACTTTGTACAGCTGTCCCTTAAAGGTGATTACTTGGAAATCTAACTTCCAAGTTCTTTTAAAGTTCTAGTTTAAATTTAGCTTTTAATACCCATCACCCGGTATTAAGGAGGGCACATGTGGTGATGAGCACTGGGTATTATACACAACGAATGAATCGTTGAACACTGCATCAAAAACTACTGATGTATTATATGTTGGCTAATTGAACATGATTAAAAAAAAGAAAAATGCTAAAAGTAAAACCATAATAAAAAGACTAGTAAACATAACTACATTAAAATTTTAAAAAATAAATTTAGCTTTTAACACATTTTTCCCTGGGTGAATATGAAACATGAAAGCTAATACCAGGTATCATTTTCATTTTTGCTCATTTTCAAATATTCTGACTTGTTTTGCTGTTCAGTGCTGCAGAGACTTTAAATGAAAAGTGGTGTTTAAAACTTGGCGTAGATTTTGCTATTAGAATTTTAATTTACCTTTTTTTTTTTAACACCTTAGGTTTAGCCCAAAGGCATCCCTTCCACCACCTTTTCAGATGCATCTCTCAAGAACCTGTGCTAAGGAAATGAGTGGTATGTTTTCTAAACATTATCTTCATGATACTTTTTGGCTTCTGGAGCCTCAGAGCCCCTAAGAAAAATATCTGACGGTGGTTTTTCACATTTGCTCTCACCTTACCCTACTTGGAATATATCTCTCTTCTCTTCCCCTCTTTCCTCATTTCTTTAAATCATGACATGAGGTGATCTAAAGAGAAAATAATACCTCCAGAGATATCATTATTCTGACATAGGCCTTCCTCACATCAGACCAATTCTGTTTCACTTCCGTGTGTCACCTGCAGAGATACTTGTGTCACTTGTCACGCTCTCACTCATTAGAGGGTACATAAAAATATGGGACTTCAACTCATAAAGTGGTTTCAGATATTCCACCATTTAAAAGCCTGGGACCCTAAACCGTGTGCAAGGACCTCTGAACATCTAAGTATGAATATAAATGATTCCTTGGGTTATAAAATCCAAAAGGGCTGTTAAAACTGTAAGAAATATAATAAAGTCAAAGAATCTGCAGATTAAAAATGCACACACTTGTTATCTTGTCTTCTCCAACCAAAGTGTAAATTCCCTGCTCATAGACCCACCTGAGGGACACAGTGTTTCAAAATCAGTATTTATGTTGCAAGAAATTTAAGTGTGATTTTAAATGATTTGCTGCTTTAAGTGTGATTCTTACTGAGTCAAAATAATTTTTTCCGTAAGAACACATCTCTGGTATTTCTTATGGAAATTAATTGAATAATATGATTTCTGTTTATATCAATTACTGTTACACAGGCATTTTCTGAAACATGGCTACTCAGTAAAGTTGTATACCCTTTAGAGATTGTAAATCCTTTTCAATTAGAATGAGCTTTTTTCTATAGAACCATGAGGACTTATTTCAGGAGGACTGCAGTTCACCTGGCAGCTGATATGTACACACTTATACACAGTCTCTCCTACCTGTTATAAAACAGATTACTTCCTTGATTTGTTTAACAAAAGGCACACAGGTTTAGGGGACTCCCAGTGGCCCCACAGAAGAGGTGCATTTAGCAGAGACTCCAATCTTGCATCAGTTCTGACATTCTCTCTTTAAGGGAGGTCTGGCCAGTTCTCAGAAGCTCATCTTTTCCTTATTCCTGGTCCTTTTGTATCATTATCTGGGAAGAACCTAACTAAATTAGTAATGCCTTTATATGGACATCGTGGACTCATTTGTTTGCTGAGCCAAATTAAGTCTTGTGCCCTGTGGTTGATAAAGCAAAGTCAGCATCTAGCCATCCTTGAACCGCTCACCCTTTGGCTTCCTGGCATCCTCAGAGGCCAGCGTTCCCAAACTAGTCTGTGTATCTCTCTACCTGCCAGTTTAAAATAGAACAAAATTTGCTGAATCCCAGTAGAAATACTGTCTGATTAAAATATGAACATATTTTGCTTGTAGATGGTAATCTTTAATACACTCTAATCTGTGTCCCAGGGAAACTTAGAAGAGGTTTGGAATGAATTTCGTTGTTTTTAAAATACCAGAACTATCAGCTATAGTGGACACTCGAATTTCTTTATTGTCTTAGGATGTTGGCTCAGGCATTCTAAGTTTTAAATAAAAAATAAGTGTGAGTAAAGAGAGCTAGCTACAACTTTATAAAAATTCACTTATAAAAGATAAATGATTTGGATTGAGGAAATAAAAGCAATTAGTAGATATCTGTGGGTACCAGAGCTTTTATTTAGTTTATAAACTGAGGCTAGGATGATTACTGTAGGTGGATCAATTTTTGAACTTCTGTGTATTGCTAAATTATTTTTCTCATTAATAAAGCAAAAAATTATATTTTAAAACCTAGACAATTTTTTATTTTCTATAAAACATTCTTTGATCTTACAATTAAGGCATTATCCTAATGCTTTGTGGAATATAACTTTAAGCATTTCATATAAACCAGTATTGTCTAAAATTTAACCTTTCTTAGTTTTACTTAGGAAATGATTGGTTAAATAATAAATTTCATTATTCTTTACGAGGCAAGATCCTCCTGATGTTTAAATTAAATTAGGAATCATTCTCGTAACATAAAGGGAGCAGGTTCCCTCTGTGGGTGACTGTTGAGCCTACTGGTTATTTCAGAGTTAAAATTTAGAATGAAGTTGCCATAGTCCTGCTTGGCCTAATCCTGCTTGCTTCTAAGTCCCTTGACCCCCATAAGCCTGAAGTATAACAAAGCCTAATGACACAAATACTAGGTAATGGGGATAATCTTAAATGTTAAGCCTTCTGGCTAATTCTATCATTTTTTTAATTTAAAGATAATTTAAATCAGACTGTTGAAAAACCAAATGTCACGCCTCCTGCCTCTTACACTTATAAAATGGATGAGGTTCAAAACCGCATAAAGGAAATACTAAACAAGCATAACAATGGCATTTGGATATCTAAGCTTCCACATTTTTACAAAGAGTTATATAAAGAAGAACTTAATCAAGGAATTTTACAACAATTTGAACACTGGCCTCATATTTGCACGGTACGTTTCTCCTTATTCCTTCCTTCTGATGCCTCCTCCCTGCCCCACTTTCAGATTTTGAGTTGTTAGTCATATCACCTTTACCCCGGGAGCATGAAGCACTTGACATAATATTGCTTCATTAATATTTATCTCTAAGGTTAACATCAATTAACCTTAGAGATATCAGTTCTTATTTATAGAAGTATGTCAAGATTGAGGCCTATGTGCGTTGTGATTGCTGTTTTTATATATTTTGTTTTATTTTTATGTGCATTTAATATGTGATAATATGTATATCATTTTGTATTGAACTGCTTCCAGTAGATACTGCTAACTTTGCCGTTTTCATAAGTTGAACTTACTGGTAATAAAACTTTATTAGCTTCAAATTTTACATGCTTATTATTTTGGCTATTTATAGAGTACCTTATTTTAATTTTTAAATTAATACAGGGTTGTGATTTAAAATGTTTACAAACTTCTTTGGAGGAAAAAAATTGACAAGTGAACTGACATCAATTTCTATACCTGTTTTTACTTGAGAGTCTATTATTATACTAAAATGATGGATCAGAATAGTTTATTAGAAGTCCTAGTTCAGCCAGCATTAGAGACAATTAGATTCTTAAACTAAAGTAACTATTAGATGTGTCTTAATGTTTTCCTTTACATAGTATATATTCAACGATGTAACTATTTTAAATGGCAGCATTAGCAGCTACTTGGGGCTTCTAAGCTTGCAGAATTATGTATGTATTTTTTTTGTTTGATAGAGGGCTTTCATTTATCTAATTTGATATATATTTTGGCCCCCGACCTTGTTGGGTAAAGCACAGGCCACTCTCTTTTTCTGAACACCTGACCTGAAGACAGCATGTAGTTTTGTAACCACTTTCTCCTTCAGGTCACTGACACCCACTCGAGTCCCAGCCACTTTCCCGGCAAGTGTCATTCCTTCATTCATCCAGACCATTTGTTCATACACGATTTACCATGTACCTGCAGGTACCGATCACTGCTGTAGATCCCAAGAACGCCTTAGGGCCATGTCACGTGTCAGATTACACAGTGGAAAGTGGGAAAACAGGGAGACATAGTAAACTCTGGAAATAGGCTGTTGCCTTATTTATAAAGTCAGGAATGTTTACAGACTATGTTACCCCTGATTTATGTGGAATATAGGGTTTGCTCTTATAATGGGAATTCCTGTTGGTTGCCGTTCATTTCATTCCATTTTTACTCCTTCCTAGGGAGAGTTTTCTCCTTGGCTGCAGGTTTAGCAGCATTGATGTGCCCCCTCAGGTTTCCCTCATCTTGAGGGGACTTTGGATGTTTCACCAGGCTGCTCAATTTAGAGATGCAGGGCCTAGAGCCCCTTTCTGAATGCTTATGGTTCTTTTATTTTTTAAATCTATAGACAGTCATAAACTAATAACATATCTTCAATGAACTAAGAGCCCTTTTTTGTCAGGATACACATATAACTCACTTTAAAGCTTTGATTAAAAAAAGTTGTCTTTGGAGTAAATTTTTAAAAATTAACTCCACAGATCCTAATGTATTATTGTTTCTGGTTGTTTTTATTTTATACTCCATGATAACTACTAGTGTCTGTGTAGCTTAATTTATGGCTTTTGGGGAGAAATTTTCATCTTTCCTAACTATATGTCTGCAAAACTCCAAAATTTCTCTTGCTAGGATTGTAAGTGAGAGAGTATATCTTTGATGTTAAAACTTTACCTAAAATGAAGGGTTTCTTACTAAATTTCAGGTGTTGAAACAACTGACTTTTTATTTTTTGGTTGTTCAAATTCATCTTTGTTGCATAATAATGTTCAGGCAGTGAGGGTAGAACGTGAAACAGACATAGAATATACCTTTCTTATCTATATTCTGTGTCTCTCAGCTTTGAGTAGGACTGTTTCAGATGCAATCACTATAAATTATTAGGGATGAGAATTTGCTTAGTGTTAAAGCCTTGTGTCTAGGATGCCAAAAACTGCCAGTCTTATTGATGTCTATTAATCTTTCAAAACTGTTTTCTTATAATCTCTGAATATTTTTAATAGCCTGCTGGTATGCAGTTTTAAACAATTACACCATGGTTATTTTTAGACAGTTTTAAACAGTTATACCGTAGTTGTTTTCCCTTTCTTCTGACTTCTTGCTTTTCGCCTTACTGAAAAGCAGAACTGCTGATAGCATGCCCAGGGCCAATGCTATTACAGGCGAGGACACTCTCAAATGCAGCATAGAAAATTCCAAGTAAGGAAGATTTGGTAGTGTGTATCTCTCTATACAGCTCGTTGTGAAACTGAAGAAGAAACCCAAGTATGGCGTATTTCCCTATTTTTTTTTAAATGCTCTCTCTCTCCCAGTCATATAAAACATTCTATATAAAAAAGATTGAAAAATAGAGTTATGAAAGCAAAATCACCCATTTATACCTATATACAATGGATACATCATATGTACTTGACAGACTCAGAGATAGCCACCTGCAGGTATTTCCATTTGAATATCAGAATGGGCAACATAAGCTTCTGGGGCCAAAGAGCAGCTCTGAAATTTTACTTTCATAGAGGTTCTAATCAGCTCTGTGCTATAAGCCACTTCACAAGGGTGTTGGATTACTTTTTGATGCAGGCGGAAGGATGCTTTGACTCTGTTGTTCTTAACCTTTGGATCTCTCCAACAACAAAGTGTGGACTGAGTTTTGAAAGCTAAAGAGCATATAGTCATGTTCACAGTGATGAACCCATTGCATTGGGTTCCTAGGCAACTTGTGAGGGAAGTGGAAATAGTGCAGAAGCTGTCGTGAAAAGGCAAAGAGCCTGAGATGGTAGGTCTCTAGCCCAAGGATACTGGAGCCTAAGAATTCCCACTTAGTCCCAGGAGGAGGACAGTAACACCTCTTAGCTGTTCTAGAATGCTGGTCTTATTAATGTTCTTCTTAACTGCTGTGTTTAGCTAGGATTTATAAAATGCTTCTATGAGGGCGCCTGGGTGGCCCAGTCATTAAAGCGCCTGCCTTCGGCATGGGTCATGATCCTGGAATCCCGGGATCAAGTCCCACATCAGGCTCCCTGCTCGGTGGGGAGCCTGCTTCTCCCTCTGCCGCTGCTCCCCCTGCCTGTGCTCGGTCTCTGTCAAATAAATACATTTTTAAAAAAATGCTTCTGTGAGCCAGACACTGCCCTGGGTGCTAAGGATAACTGTAAACAAGACAGACATGGTCCTTGCCCTTATGGCACTTACTGTCCAATGGAGAAAATAAACATTGAACAAGTAATGATAAGCCTGTGACTGTGCTGAAGAAGTGCACGGTGTTAAGGAAATGTGTAAACAACTTAGGATGATGAGTCAAGAAAAACTTCCTGGAGGAGGTGGCTGCTCACTGAAACCTGACAGGTGAGCTGAAGTAAGCAGGCAAAGGAGGCAGCCTGTAACAGCCCTGAGATGGAAAGAAAAGCACACTTTTTCAGGAAACTGAAAGAATTTCGGTAAGGAGAGAGTGGCTCAAGAAGAAACTCAAGAGGCAAACAGAAGCTAGAGGTCACTTCATGAAAGAGTCATCATCTGGTGGGAACTTAGCGTGTACCCCACACCAGGAGGTCACCCAGGATCCAGAGCTTCTGGCAGACTTTGATTTCTAGTAAAATTCCAAATCTCATAACAATGACTGTTGAATACCAGAGATTTTGTCGACATTTCCCACTCTCTGCAATATGGGTAGAGGGAGAAACCTCTCATTCCCACGTGAGTCAGAATATGTATCTTGATTTAATGCCTTACCTGATGCTGCACAGAGAGCTGCGGGGCTCATCTTAGAGCCGGACAGGAGCTCAGCTGAGAAGAATTTCCGCCCCGCCTCAGAGACCTAGAGGAAGAACACAGGGCCACCTCGGGATAGCTGGGGCAATGTTCTGAGTTGTGCTGGAGACATACCAGGCCTTAATTATGAATATAACATTTTGTGAATGAGGGCATGAAATTCTAGAACATAAAATGTGAGCGATGATAAAACTGCCCCATTGTACTAATTATTCATGCTTTTACAAAAAGTTGTTTACTATTAATCTGTATTTTTGTTAAATGTCATTTCCCTACCCCTTAGAAATCACCGCACTTTACATTGTTGAGTACCCTAATACCTCAGACTCTAAAAAATCTTAAAGTTCTGAATTGCATCAGTACAGTAATCTCCATAATATCGTAGGAGGTGACGGCAGTTCTGCCACTTACAAAGATATGTTTTTCTATTTTTGGGTGTTCAGGAATTTTTCTTTAATTGTGGTAAATAATTGTATAAGATAATAAAGCCACCTGTTAGCCCATGCAACATGAACTGCCCTTTTTAAAAAAATTTTTTATTGTTATGTTAATCACCATATATTACATCATTAGTTTTTGATGTAGTGTTCCATGATTCATTGTTTGTTCATAACACCCAGTGCTCCATGCAGAATGTGCCCTCTTTAATACCCATCACCAGGCTAACCCATCCCCCTACCCTCCTCCCCTCTAGAACCCTCAGTTTGTTTTTCAGAGTCCATCATCTCTCATGGTCCGTCTCCCCCTCTGACTTACTCCCCTTCATCTTCCTCTCCTGTTATCTTCTTCTTTTTCTTTTTTCTTAAAATATGTTGCGTTATTTGTTTCAGAAGTACAGATCTGTGATTCAACAGTCTTGCACAATTCACGGCGCTCACCATAGCACATACCCTCCCCAATGTCTATCACCCAGCCACCCCATCCCTCCCACCCCCCAACCACTCCAGTAACACTCTGAACTTCCCTTTTTTAAAGCCTGGCTATTTCTGGGCTAAAACCGAACAACTTGAATTTCTAAGGAAATGAACATAAATCAAACAGCAGTGATGCGTCCTCGGATTTAATAGGATGGCCACCATCTACATAGCAGCGCCAGCAGAAGCAGCAGTGAAAAGATAAACCAAGGGCGTCAAAGTATAGCCATAATATCTAATTGGAATCCAATTTCTTTTCTAATCATTCACCAATAAAAATAATGTGTGGTGAACACATTGAAATGGTTTTTAAATTTAATTTCAGTGAACATCTGAATAGAAGAAAGACTAGCACTGTGGCGAAATGAGAACAGCGATGTTGATGTGTATGATGTTGCTGTGCTGGGACGTGAAACAGAGCAACTGCCCACAGGGCGCTCGAGTAGGATGGGAAGAGTTTGGGCTTTGGAGTTCCGTGTTTGCCTTGCCATCTCTTAGCTAGATTACTTTCAGTGTACAAATCATCCTCTCAGGGCCCCCACTCTGTTCTAAAATGTGGCTCTATCCATCACATAGGGTTGCTGAGTGAAGTGGGACAAACTATAAAAAGCAGCTGCCATGCAGTATCAGACACATAGCAGCTATTTAGGAAAAAGGCCATTATTTTTTGAGGGGCAGCCCAGCTTAAATTAAAGCAGGTTATAACCACCAGCAAACCAGAGACATGCCCAGCAAGCTCTACAAAGGAACTTATCTCAGTGAAGATAGAGGAAAAGCTAACGGAAGAATAAAAATTTAAATTGAAAAAAGATAAGGAGCAGTAGATGACTGAAGTCAAAGGAATCGAAACTCCAAGATGAGGTGAGTTTCTGTTATCTTAGGGGCACACACCCCGCCCCCACCAAAGGTAATGAGGGCATGCCTAGAGTACCTACTTAGCCTAGAAGGCACAGTGAAAGCCACAGCCACCAGCGAAGATCATCCCCAAAAGCTGTGCACACATTTAACCAGCAGATGCCATCATCTTCCTGAACGAAACTGAGCAAGAGCCTGACCTTGGACACACTGAAGCAAAATGACTTGAAGTCTATCCTCATATAAATAGTTGCAGTCAGCATCAGTAAAAAGTCCTTACTAGGATAAAGGGGTGAGAGGTAAAAGAGAGTATGAGCCTTAAATTGTATACAGTCTATAAAACTGCTCATCCAAGATGGTGGAGAGTTCTTCTGGGCAGATGGTTTGTAAACACTCAGGGGTTACCCTCTACAGGCACTTTTTACCTTTATCTTTGATTAAATCTCTGCGGAATATGCCACAAACATTTGTACTTCTTAAACAGAAGCAACTAAAAATTGTAACTGTTTCTGAATATCTTGGGCTCAGCATCACTAGTATTGGTAAACTGCTGCCGATAGGGTGGCAGTTGTAGGTGGTGTGGAACATTGAGGTGTGTGGGTTAGCTCATCTCTGTATTTCCCTGCATGCAGTATATGCCCCACCCACTGCCCTTATGGACTTCAGCTCTCAACCTATCAGTTTGTCTTCACTGTGGCCCAATGGTGCCATTGGGCACCATTTTCTCATCTCTCTCCGTGGTCTGACTTTTCCAGCACTTCTCAATTTTAGTACAAAAAGACTGAGCTCTTAAGGAGGTCATCAACCAGTCAATCTTTCTTTCTGTGAACTGGCTAACCATAGAGTACTAGCTTCTGGTCAGTAACTCTTTGATGTTTTCACTGTTGCAAGGTACTTAGGGGTCTTTTATTCACTGCTGAAATTGAGTTTTTAAATTGGTTTCTTTTTGAGTTCAAAACCTTGCTAATGCTTGGATTGCTCAGAAGCAGGCCTCCAGGTAAATGTGATTTTACTGTACTGTCTCCGGTTTGTATTGGATGGTGACCACATAAAATGAAATTTAGAACTTAAAGCTTCAGGGGCACCTGGGTGGTTCAGTCGGTCAAGTGGCTGCCTTCGGCTCAGGTCATGATCTCAGGGTCCTGGGATCGAGCCCCACGTCAGGATCCCTGCTCAGCGGGAAGCCTGCTTCTCCCTCTCTATTGCTTGTGCTCTCTTGCATTCTCTGTCTCTCACAAATAAATGAATGAAATCTGAAAAAAGCAGAAGAAGAAGAACTTAAAGCTTCAACACAAGGAACCACAATGGAAACAAAACTGTGACTGGATGAGACCTATACAACTGTTTTAGAAAACTTTTTAATTTAATTGGACAATACCAATTCTATTAGAGAATCCCAAAGAAAATTCTGATTCCACGAGAGACAATAAGTTTACCTCAGTAGCTCATGCTGCGGAGTTAGCGGATGAGCCTTCCATAGACTCAAAGGATTTGGGCTTCAGGAATCTAAGTTTACAGGTAAAATTAGAAAGGAAAAAGTAAAGACCTCTAGAATTAAGAAGAAAGTTTGTAGGTGCGTAGGATAAAGACATTTGTGTGAACAAACTGGGCTTCTGAAAAAATTGATGTTTGAAATCCTTGGGCCTCACATATACCAAACCTAATATGTCTACTCTAAACTTATGAAATCCCAGAGGGGTGTGAGAGAGAAGTATTTCACTGTAATTCCAAATGAGGCAGAAATCAAACTAAATATAATAAACTTATTGGGATAAAAAGTCTAAGGCATATTAGATACCGGAATTTTCTGATGAGTACCAAAGGTGGTGGTTTAAACTCCATGGTGTAGGGAGTTAATTTTCTATGTCACCTACCTGTCTTTCCTGTTGGGGGTGAGGGTGAGAGGAGTGAGTGAAGATGTGGAGTTCCAGGTCATGCCACTTCCTGGTCATTGGACTGGTAGTTTTTTGAGTGGATATTCGAAGCCAAAAAAAAAAAAAAATGTAGAGCCACAAAACAAAGAAAACATGGAGGGAAAGGGTAGGATTATGATCTGGAATCTTCTCCTACAGAACAGAAGGCCCATGACTCCCTCCTCAGGTATGTATCTGGATCAGGTAGACTAGAGAAGGTGAAAAGCGCCCTTATAAGAGATAACTGAAATGATGAGCTGCTGATTATCATACTAAGTATATAACAAAAGCCACATTTCAAGTGGCTGTTGACTTACCTTGGTCATTTGTGAAGGCTAGAAGAAAACTTTCTACTTGGGGGATGCAACAGGTGATCACATGACAATCTGGTTAGATGCACCAGGGCACAGTGAATAATGGACACCACACTGTAACCCACATTATAGCAATTCCTTATCTTTGGGGAGATTGTTGTAAGCTGGGGATAGAGTGGTAGGTATCTTTTGTAAGCCTATTTACCAGATAATTAAAGAGAGACAAAGACACATTTTGTGGAGGATAGGTAGCAATCACTGTAGAATGTCTGAGAAAAACAAATTTTCGTGAAAATTTTAAAACAAAGTTTCAGTTGAAAAAAATTTGTTTTCTGTTTTTTTAACTTGAAAAATATGAGTTTCATTATTTTTCCCTTTGAATTCAGTAACCCTTCAGCCAGTATCCAAAGATTGCTTAGAAAGTATATGGACCAGACATTATCCATATCACTAAGCATATCCATGAATATTTGTCTTACATGTTGAAGGACATCTCATTCAGCTCTGGTTAGTGTCAGATTCAGTTCCTAAAGTCAGGCCTGTGTTTAATCTTAGTAAATACTGATTTGAATTTAAAGAGGCCAAATTACTGGAGAACAAAATGGAGTTTAGATTTATAACCAACCCTCTTGAGATTAAGGAAGAAGCACATTGGAAAGTGCCTACAGTTCAAGGAACTAGTCATTTGGGGTTAGGGGGTGGCTATCTACTTTAAACAATAACAGTAAAATGAAACTGCTGCTAGGGCACCTGGGTGGCTCATTCGGTTGAGCATTCCCTTCAGCTCAGGTCATGATCCCGGAGTCCCAGGGTCAAGCCCCACATTGAGCTCCCTGCTCAGTGGGGAGTCTGCTTCTCCTTCTGCCCCTTACCCTGCTCATGCTCTCTCTCTCTCTCTCTCACTCACTCGCTGTCAAATAAAATCTTTTTAAACCTTTAAAAAATAAATGAAACTGCTGGGGAAAGAAATCTGTCCAGTTATTTGACTGTTGTTTAGAATTTGGATAAACTTATTGGTCAAAAATCTATAGGCTGACTGGAAAAGCTTGACTTAACTATTGTAGACACAGTCCTGGAAACTTACTAATTCCAGATGATCTCTTAGCATTAGTCTGAAATAAAGATCAGAAAAGAAAGGGAATTCTGTTTCCCCTAAGTGGCCCTAATATTCATAAACTTCTGTTAAGATAGTAATTCCTAGTTAGAAGAATTCAATGTGCTGGCCATATTTAGAGATCATGTCTAGAGGTTTGTTAAAGTGCATTGTTAGGTAATTGGTCCTGATCACATCTAAAGCACAGGTGGGAATGGAAGCTTCAGGGCTGGGAGTGGGGGAGACTGTTAAACAAACATTGACGTATCTCATGTTCCAGTTCACTCACTGGATAGAAGATAATCATAAAGCTGAAGAATCCATCTTACCCTCTTTTGAGTTAGAAGAAGCCTTGTGGACATTTGGGGCATGGGGCTTGTGAGAGTTGTTTTAGATAAATAAGAAATTCCACTGCAATTAGTTTCTACCACCCACTTCAGAGAAGGTGTTGCAAAAGGTTGAGAAGAGGTCTATAGGCGAAGAATGAAGGTGGGCCCAGAAGGCTCAGCTGGCTTTTGGTGTGGAGGACAGTCATGCCTAAATCTAAGATTACCTGAATTGGGATTCTATATGACAAGTGAATAATTCACATAGAATTCTCTTTTATTTCTCCCTTTACTCCAAACGTATGTTTCTTAAACCTTCTCTGGATACTGTGTTCTTTTATCTTATTGTCTTAAAGCACAGTGAAGATTGGCATTTTAAGATTCCAGATTTAAAAACATGAATCTCGAGACCACTGAGAGCAGGATGAGGAGTTGTCCAAATATTTATATCCCTATGGTTTAAAATTAGGGACATAAATTGTGGCTATCATATAATGTGCCATCCAGAGGGTCACAAGGTGTCAGCAGGAGTTTACCAAGGATGATTAGGAATCCAGCAGATGCTAACCATGAACTCGGTTGCCTCTACTTTCATTGATGCTTGAGGTTTTTCTGTCATGGACTTTTCCCCCAGTCCTCAAAACTTAAATACACCTTGGCAGAAGAATGTGAGGAGGAAAACCTAATGTTTTATACTTGTGTTAATATTCATCTTCCTCATGTATCATCTAGAATATATAGTCAGATTAACAGCGATCTATTTTAATATTAAATTGACTATGTCTCTTCACTTTTTAAAGCTCTCCTTGGGTAACAAGACAATATCTTCTTTATGTATACATATTTAGATTCTTTCTTCCTAAGCACTATATAGAAAATGAATAAATGAAGTCAATGTTCTTTACTAAAAAGCTGAGCTGTCAGGAATAAACCATTGGGAAGAAAGCTAGGAAATTTTTAGACAAAACTGAAGCGTACTTTAATATTCTATTCTTCTTAGGAGAGGGAGGACTTCTTACAAGCTAGTATTATTACCTTAGTGGTCTGGAATGCTCTTCCAAGGGCTTAAATTGCAACTGAGGGATAGCTGAATAGGATCTTACAAATAAGGAACATTTTAGAGGGTTGGGAATGCTAACTTCAGTCTAATCAAAAGTTGAGAAACTTTTTTTAAAATAAAGGGCCAGGTAGTAAATATTTTCGGTTTTGTGGGCCAACAGCTCTGTCATTGTTACCCACCGTCTGGCACAACTGCTTGACTCTGTTCTCGAAGGGCAAAAGCAGGCAAACGCAACGCCTAAACAAATGGGCATGGCTGTGTCCCAACAAATCTTCATGTACACTGCATTTCATATCATCTTCACCTCACAAAATAATTCTTCTGATTTTTTTCAATCATTTAAAAATATAAAAGTCATATTAGCTCACAGGCAAGGCAAAAGCAGGTGGTGAGCTGCATTGGGCTGCAGCTTGTAGTTTGCTAACCCCTGGTCTAATAATATAAAGACTTAAAACTTGGAAAAAATGGTGCCATACCTCAATTTCTCTTTCTTCTCTTACACAAAGAGATGCCATCAAGCCATGCCTCTCAGAAATGTTATACAGATAAAAATTAGAGATTGGAATGACATTCAAATGCCAGGCATTTTTTTAAATTTTTTTATTATGTTAATCACCATATATTACATAATTTGTTTTGGTGTAGTGTTCCATGATTCATTGTTTGTTCATAACACCCAGTGCTCCACGCAGAATGTGCCCTCCTCAATACCCATCACCAGGCTAACCCATCCCCCCACCCTCCTCCCCTCCAGAAACCTCAGTTTGTTTTTCAGAGTCCATCATCTCTCCTGGTTCGTCTCCCCCTCTGCATTTTTATCCCTTGTTCTTTGGAGGGGCAGTTTTTAGCTTTCTACTTTAGTGGTTGTAAAAACTGCACCTTATCCCTGGAGGGTCTTTTCCTAAGTAATGGAAAGTTAAGGGTTTTCTCAGGATACTGCAAGAAGAAGAACAGCTAGGGCTTCAGTTTTGTCTAAATATTTCCTAGCTTTCTTCCCAGTGGTTTATTCCTGACAGTTCTGATACCTTTTCACAGCTTCATCCCACTTTGTATTCAGTCGATTTTTGTAAGCTGTTGCTTTGGATTTGACAGAACCGAATGAGATGTGTGGTTTACAGGGCAGGAACTCTCATGATTTCATAAGGTTGTTGGAGGCCAGATGCCCCATAAGGGAAATTAATGCTGTTTTATTTCCCTGTTTATTTCTGAAATGTGGCTCATGATGTTATTTGTAGTTGAAGGAAATGCATTAAGTCTTAGTAGTTGAGAAGAGTAAAATGTACACTTTTTTGTTCTCTTGATTAATTTGAAAACAGTGTTGTTCTCATTTAAAAATGCATTAATGTGTTTTCAGATTGTTTATAGCCATTGAGATATCTGTCATTTGCTTTATTTAAAAATTTCAGGTGGAAAAACCTTGCAGTGGTGGTCAAGATTTACTTCTTTATCCAGCTAAGAGAAAGCAGCTTTTGAGAAGTGAACTGGATGGTGAAAAAGTGCCTCCATCCCCACTACCTGCTCCAAAGCAAATACCACCATTAAAAGGGTGTCCAGCAGTTATGCCAGGAGACTTTAAAGAGAAAGTTTCAGAGCTGCTGGCGAAATACTCAAGTGGTCTTTGGGCCAGTGCACTCCCCAAAGCCTTTGAGGACACGTACAAAGTGAAATTCCCTGAGGATGCCTTAAAAAATCTTGCCTCGCTTTCTGATGTATGCACCATAGACTACATTTCTGGAAATCCCCAGAAGGCCATTCTCTATGCTAAACTTCCATTGCCCACTGACAAAATCCTGAAGGATGCAGGGCAAGCACATGGTGATTTTGATATCAAGTCTATGATTGAACAAGAGTATCTGCAGATAGAAGAAAACGTTGCCAAAAGTGCTGATACCTTTGTGGAGAATACAACTGTTCCTCCGTTAATCATTCCAACTGAGGCGTCCCCATCAGTATTGGTGGTTGAACTGAGCAACACAAATGAAGTGGTTATCAGGTGGGTTTTATTTTCTAATTCTTTAGGACCCTGGTGTACTGTTGTCACTTGTCTATTCTTCCCACGGGTGTTGGGAGTTGAGGAAGAATAGTATATTCTTAGTTCTGTGGAATTGTAATGAAGTATAATAATAATTCTTGTTTTCATATCTTGCACATTTCTCTCAACTGCCAGAACTTTTTGTGTTTGTATCTCTTAGATTAATTTTTATTTCTTCCACATTATAATTGTATATGTACATTTGTCTCTCCCAGTAGAGAGTGAGCATCTTGTAATCAAAGTACTTAAAAAATCAATCTCTGCATGTATTCTTAATATTTGTTAGATTTTTTAATTATACATTTGTTCTTGTGAGAAAAGATAACCAATTGTTTTAAAAATTGGAATGATAGTATGGTCTGAATGTGAAACAAAATCTGTGTTGAAAGCATAATGATAACTATGTCAAAAGCAATACCTAATCCATAGAAAAAGTAAGTCACTCACTAGGGAGGTAACACTATTTAATGTGGGACAATGTAGCATTTCATAAAAGTCAGAATAGCTGAGCACTGCTTACCTAGTATAATACAACAGATTAGCCCTTGGAGCCAAAAGTACTCTGGTTACTTGGTCCTTTTGATAACAGTCATTGCCAAAGTGGCTGGTGATACCTGGAATTACAAAAAATGGTCCAGGTCCAGGCACTTGTTGTGGACTTTTGGAGAAAATATAGAATACATAGAAGATATTAAAAGACTATAATTTGTAGTTTCTGACTCAGGATCAAGAATGGGAAGCAGTATAGTTGGATCTCTGGAGGTATCTGCCTAGAGTGTGCTTGTGGACAGAAAAGAAAAAGGCTGAATCAGAATAGTATCTGGCTTCTTCAACCAAAACATCCATATTGTTTGGGCTCTTATTTCTCCAGAGAATCATAGCTAAACTGGGGATGCCTAAAGAAAGACCACAAAAAATTATCAAATTCCTTCGGTGAAAGAACAGACAAGAAACATCAAGTTCTTCCATTTGGACATACAGAAGCTTTGGACAGGTCTTGTTTGGTACAGAGGGAGGAAATGAATAAAGCTTTTATTCTAACATGTGGTATGGCCTGAAGAGGTAAATGGGTTGTTGAGGGTTAGGGATCCCACTGTGGTTCACTAATAAATTGAGGTAGAGGAAGAATGCTGAGGAGCACATTGCTGACTTCTACCATTTAGCATTAGAAAGGAATCTAAATCTGCTTCCTTGGCAGGATCTTTTGGTGTCTGTTACTATTAGTTGTTGGTTCTGTTGTCAGACCAAGCACCCGGCACTGGGCTAGACAGATCATGTGATTTCTGGTGTTCTTACCAAGCATTGGTAGGAATCTGGATCAGGTCCAGGACTTTAGTAAAAAGGTTCTAATCTACTTCAGGATGATTAGATCCAGGCCCTCAGATTGTTTAGATCCCTTTCTCCAGCACAAATTTGAACCCTAGAGTCAGTATTCTACCTGTTCAGCACGGTGGCTGGCAGCCAGCAAGCACAAGGGGTAATGTGTGCTGTTAGGTTGACCCTAGGTCATTGGCATCCTCTCCCCCTTCCACCCCGCCACCCAGTCCCAGAGACTTGGTAGATTCCAGCTGGGCTGAGCCCTATCTTATGTTTACATCTTCACCGAGGCAGGCAGTAGGCTCTAGAAACTGGCAGGTGACTCATAAAGGGTCTGAGGACGTGTCGTAGCAGAATCCTCCGATCAAGTATGGGAATCCCTTGTCTCTGGTTTCAGAAATTGACTTTGTAAAAGCTTTGTACTAATGGCATACTCAAATTGGCCTACATGTCATTCTTTGCCCACTTGCTCAGGCAATTTGGGGACAAGGCAGGAGCTCATTCTTGCCACCACCCACCATCAGACCAACCGTAATATCATCCCCACCAAAGCCGTGTGGCCACTCTTCTCTACTGCTTGCCATAGAGAGCAGATTTCATGCTGCTTCTCTCCCCTCTCCTCCTCCTCCCTAGCAGAGGCCCATGCTGAGCAGGCCTCGGCCCGTCGGGCTCCGAGGGCTGTAGCAGCACTAAAAGGAGGCCTGGGAGAGTCCAGGTCACAGGAAATGGGCCCTTAGGTGGAGCTGCAGACCCCCCCGGGGGACTTCGGAGCCGAGTGTGCAGCTGTACTGCAGGTGGACCCTTCACATTTGTGGAGCTCAGTCAGCGGAACCCATAGAGTGTGACAAGGCTTCTTCGGCTTCTAGAGTAAATGATGTCCATGTCATATTTGGTTTTAAAATAGCCATTGCCTCAAAAGAGGCATTCTTTCTGTATTGTGTAGGACTTTTTAAAGCCTTTTTTCCTCGAGTAACAAATAGGTTGAATAGGGTATGTTCTGTCCTGCTGATAGTTACTAAGAATGCATGAGAACGTTCCCAAAGGAATAGTTTCTTAAAGCTCTATGGGACCACGTGGGCCCTGGGTAAAAGCTGGAACAATGCAAAGGGCAGTGTGTTTGTGGCACGTCCCCATCTCCGTGGTCAGCATAGCTTCCAGCCAAAAAGGCTGCATCCTGTGGCCTGGACAGCTCCTGCTATAGGCGCCCAACTTGGTTTTGCTGGAGTTTACATCCTGGAAGGAGGGCTTTGATGGAATTGTCCCTGAGCACTGATGGGCAAAAAAAAACAAAGCCTATTTGTGGGAGAAAGGGAAATAGTGTGTTTTGATAACATAAACTAGAACAAGATGACTCCAGTTTCAACAGCAGAAAATTGTAGAAGGGGATAGGCCGTATCCTGAAAAAGACTTCTCGGAAAGCATATAATTTAAGAGAGATTTAACTAGAAGATATCATCTCTTTAAGGGTATCAAAACTCAACATTTTGTGGTAATTCGTTCAAATTTGTTCAGTAAGCTGGGAGGATGGGTTGTCACATAGTCGTGTTTAGTGTTTTTAAGGCTTTGTTTTTCTCTATTAAAATTTCATTTGTTTTCAGAGCTTGAATCTTGTTCAAACCCAGCCTCAGGGCAAACCTGTCAACTAGATTCTCTTCTCAGTAATCTACAAAGACTTCCAGCAGCCTTAGTCAAAACCTTAAGTCCACTCTTGCTAATCTGGCCTGCACTGGCATCTCCATTTTCCACCGTATCTCCTTTCTTCCCTTCCCTTGAATTTTTTCTCAGCCGCGTCCCCCCTGTAGTTCCCTGACTGCTTACTGTGACATCCTCCAGCTGTCTGGACTGTTGCCAAGCATTTGCTCTGCTGGGTTTGACCTGGTCTTATTTTGCATGAGCTCCACAATATTACATTTTCCTTTATCAAGACGGAAATGTTTACTAAATATATGTTCTCTTACCTGTTGGTATAAGCCAAGTCTGAGACTGGAACCAAAGATGGCCATGGGAAAAAAAAAAACAGAGTAACGTGAATGAACTCCTATGGTTTCCCTCCTCCTGGGTTGCTTCATCTGTGTTCTCTTCCTTTAATTAATTCAGGTATGTGGGCAAAGACTATTCTGCTGCTCAGGAATTAATGGAAGATGAGATGAAGGAGTATTACAGTAAGAACCCTAAGGTCACTCCAGTCCAGACTGTGCATGTCGGGCAGTTACTGGCTGTAAATGCAGAGGAGGACGCTTGGTTACGGGCACAAATCATCTCAACGGAAGAGAACAAAATAAAGGCAAGCACTGTTTACTTTGTCATAGCATTATGAAGGCAAACACATTATTTTTCAAATGTAAGTGTTACTTCTAATATTGTGTCCTTCCTAACTGCATTTAGTTTTTTCCAGAAGTTGACAAGATAATATCTGTAAAAGATTAACCCTGTCAGGTTTTAAGTCAGTGGTAGTCATATTATCTCAGAGTTTTAGTAAAAAAAAAAAAAAAAAAAAAGTCTTCTCCATGGTAGTATTCAGAATCCGTGATGTAATCGGGAAAAGGCCTTTATTTCCATTCCCAGGAGATATATAATAAACAGTGATCAGAGCTTCATGGGCTTCCTATCCAGGTCAGCACTCTGGAGTCAGGGAAGCATACAGATCAGAGGACATGACATTCTTCCTCTCCCCTCTTCTGCAGCCAGTGGAGGAGAACCGTGAACAGGGCTCGGGTCGTGCCCCAAGAGCTGTCCAAGTGTTGCCCTCATGGTCCTCTTGGGGAGGTCAGAGGATTCTTTCTCCAGTCTCTTCCATCAGCAGGCTCCAAGACTTCCAGGCTTGGCCATGTTCATGGCGGTCAGACTCTGCCGCATGACCTCTTCTTTCCCTCAGTGCAAACTGAGAAGGAGAACTCGCTCACTCTCAAGGCGCAATTTTGTCTAGGTTCTGCAAGCAGGGAAATACACTTCTATCTCTGCAGCCTCTGTCCCATAATTTGAAACGTATTTATTGTGGTGATGTCAGTCCCTGGCAAATAACCCTTTTTGTGTCCATCAGATACTCTCCCCTGAAACCCCTGGCCCCAAGATCAGTGTCAGGAGGGTCAGAAAGGGATGCTTGCTGTTCCTCCCCAGATGGTTCCATAGTAGAGGCCCTGACCCTCTCCAGGGGCAAGCTCACCCTAACCACCTAGCCATCCTTGGCCATTCACAGAGAGATTTAGGAAATCCCTTAACTAAATCTACAAACCTCCAACTTTTGAGCAATTGACCTGACTTTAAAAATCTGAAAATTGGAAGTTTGGCAGTTTCTTATAAAGTTAAACTTACCACATGACCCTAAGTATTTCACAAGAGAAGTGAAAACATAGGTCCACAAAAAGCTTGTACACATGTTTGTAGCAGCTTTATTATTAAGAGTCCCAACTGGAAACAACCCAAATGTTTACCAGTTGGTGAATGTATAAGCAAATTGTAGTTTATTCATATAATGGAATACTATTCAACAATAAAAAGGAATGAATTACTGAAAACAGTCACGTGGATAAAACCCACAGACTGTGCAAGTTAGAGAAGCCAGATACAAAAGAGTTATCCTGTATGATTCTAAATAAATGATGTCTAAGAACAGGTAAAATTCATCTGTAGTGATAGGAATCAGATCAGTGGTTGCCTGGGACAGGAGGTGGAGGGGGCTTAATTGGAAAGGGGTAAGGGGGAGCTTTTTGGAGTGGTGAATGTGATCTGTATCTTGATTAGGGTGGTCATTATATACGTACATACATTTGTCAAAATCCATCAAACTGTATACTTTAAATGGGCATTTTTCATTCAATATAAATTATATGTGGATAAAATTGAAAAAAAAATCTGGAAAAAGCTAAGGACCAAGCAGGGAACTGAACCAGTGGGGACCACAGTGTGATTAGCAGCTTGGGCCCTAGTCCTATTTCTGCCTGTGAATGTCCTGTGCCCTTGCTCAAGTCCTTCCATTCCCTTCTCTGTGTCTCAGATGCCCTTCCCTGGGTGAAAACACTCCAGTCGAGAGACCCTGTCTTCACTGGAACCTCCTCTGGGAAAGAAAACCTTTCACACAATCTTAAGAATGGCTAAAGAAAAAGTAAAAACCAGGAGGGCAGGGTCGTAAAAGCCAGAAGGAGCAAGTGTCTGATGGGGAGGGAGTGCTCGCTGTGGCGTGGCTGCTGAGAGTGTTGGGGGTACAGGGGTGCCTCAGTATGCTGTACAGTCCTAAGCTCTCACACAGCAGTGGTTGGAGCAATTCTGGCCTGAGCTGGCTCCCCACAGCCCCGTGAAGCAGACAGACATGCAGTTCCCCCCTTATCTGGAGAAACCCCAGCTACTTAGCAAGTCTTAACTCCTCTCGAACTGTGCTATGCCCGACAGCGAGTACAATTCCCTCCTTGCTTTCCACTTGTCAGATCCCTGGTGAGAATGGAAAACAGGAGGATGAAGTCATGCCCTGAAGTGGGTACGGTCTGCCACTTCTCTCTCACGGGGCATGGGGAGATCTGCGGCCACTTGATGGTGCCAGAGCACCAGGAATCGCCTGGGGCTGGATGCCAGGACTGTGAGCCTCCTTGTGCTGATCCCAGGGCACTGGGGAGAGAAATCCCACTCAGTCCTCACAGAGCAAAGGACACAGGGCAGAGTGTGGTGCGTGTCAAACTCTCAGTCCCTGAACAGATGTTTTGTAAACTGCAGCTACCATATAAATAGACGATATTTGATTCAGAAAGAAAGAAAGACAAGAGAACAAGCTCCAAACATTACAGAAACCTTTTGAAGATTTTGGAGCACTTTTTCTTTAGTCTCTTGATGCTAGGAATACATTCTGAATTTCCCAGGAATGATGATTTCACATATTATGTCCTGTTGTTAGACCATGTTATCTCCATTCTAGGTCCGGGAAGAACAGAGTCCAAGTTGTAGGTGGTGATAGCTATTAAAGGAAAGGACTGCTCCTGACTCCTGAGGCCTCTGGGGAGAAAGCAGAGGTGCTGATCAGGGACTGGAGAAATGAGCCCCTACATTTAAATGGCTGGCCACCTGCTATGGGAGCCCCGCCAGAGATCTCAGCCTATGGGAGCATTGAATCAGGATAGAGATTCTGGGAGGTGATTGTCTCCAGCATGGGACATACAGGCCCCACACACCCAGTTATCAGGTGGTCTGGAAGGGTGTTCGCCTTCTTTGCATCTCTTCTTTTTTCCCTTTGATTCCCTGCTGGGGAGAATTTCTGTTTTGTATGTTTAGTACCGTAATCTAGGTATTAAGAAGCTGGCCTCTGGACTTCATTTTTCTACACGACATGAAAGCACCTGGCTCTGTGCTACTCAGTATTTCTTAGGCATGCCTTTGCTCTGGTTTCGGTTGTTGCTTTGTTTTAATAATGTCTGTTTGAATTAGAGAAGCATACTAGGTTTTCAACTCCTTCCCTCAGATTCTTAGTTATCATCCTATAGTTATCATTTAAACCACAGCTCTGTGTTTCTAGATTTTATTTTTCTCGAAAAAAAGAGGCTTTGTTTATATAGTCCTTTCCAATTTAAGGTGTTATTAATACTCCAGAAGTAACATCCAGGCTGTAAATGATCTGTGCCAATGGTAAGGAAGAGTCCTGCAGGTTTCTGCAAACACAGAACTCTGTCCAGCAGATTTGGGTCTTTTGCTGAGCTAGCCGAAGGCCTAACCCAGCTTTGCAGCACTGAAAAGAAACGAACAAGAAGTACCTATTTTTACAGTGTCACATTCCCTGTCATCTAGCCATGGCATCACTGTTGTCATTGACAGAAAGCAGTTTGGTCCCCTGAAGCTTGGTTGCTGGGGGTAGACCACCGCAAGTGCTGTTTTGGGGATTTCGAATCTGATCAGTACCCTTCTATGGGTGATGCCCTCTCTAGAAACAAGTACTGCTGTCTAAGGATGCGCATCCTTAGTGGAAGTATGTAAATCGAGAAAGAATACGGTGAGGCGGGCATCCCCTTATGTTATAACGAAAGGACGGGGGCAGTGAGGGCTGGCAGAACCAGACGGTGGTGCTGCTGAGAAGCTGGCATGAAGGAATCTGAGTTCAGCAGTCTTCCCTCGTTCTTCCCACTGGCCAGGCAGAGTGGGGCCTGGAGTCAGGAGGCCTGGCTTCCCTGCTCCCAGCCCTAGCCTTTCTCTTCTGGGCTAAGTCAGGGGCACCACCCTTGGCATTTTCCAGGTAGTCTGGTGCCACTTAACATGCTGATTATGAAATAAATGCAACTAGTTAAATGTGTCAGATGCTTTTTAAGAAGTGAGGATAAAAAAATTTTATTTGGGGGCACCTGGATGGCTCAGTCATTGGGCATCTGCCTTCGGCTCAGGTCATGATCCCAGGGTCCTGGGATCGAGCCCCACATCGGGCTCCCTGCTCCGCGGGAAGCCTGCTTCTCCCTCTGCCAGTACCCCTGCTTGTGTTCCCTCTCTTGCTATGGTCTCTGTCAAATAAATAAACAAAATCTTTAAAAAAATTTTTTTTTATTTGAACCTAAATGATGTTTCTGTTATCATCAGGTATGCTATGTTGACTATGGTTTTAGTGAAAATATTGAAAAGAGCAAAGCATACAAATTGAACCCAAAGTTCTGTTCACTCTCATTCCAAGCTACAAAGTGTAAGCTAGCAGGTAAGAGGAACTTTTTTTTAAAGCTCTCTCCACTTTGATACATTATTACCACTGTACTTTTGGGTAGTTAAATCCTAAAATGTCCTTAATGTCCTCTTTATAAGATGTGATCATTGTAAATATGTTATAATGTTTTATTTTATTTTATATTATATATATTTTATTATAAAAATGTGTATTGGCCATCTTAAAGGTTTTGTTGTTGTTCTAACTGCCCTAGCAACAATGCTAGAGGCCCTGGATCATGGGGTTTGATCAGTCTGAATCCTGTTGTTTGACCTGGACTCTCCACTTCTTTCCCACTGAGGTGGGCTCTGGGTGCTGCTAATTAGCAAATAACACACCTTGTGCGTCTCCGGCACATGTATGCAAGTGACATGGTAGGGATAACCTCCAACCATGGAGGATGCGGTGGCCACGTTCATACGAGGAAAGACATGGGAGTGTGTAAGCATCATGCCAGGAGAGCCTGAGCTAGATTCAGCAAATGACCGCCATTCTTTCATGAAAATTAGCCCACAGAGAAATACCTCCTTCTCAGCAAGGATGCATCTATCAGACGAGCTGGGTATGGCTCTGTGAGATAAATCTGAAGTAATGTTAGGAGCCTGTTACAAACCCCTGGGAGGTAGTTTTGAAAGAATATATCAAGAACATAGGCCAAGATTTAGGATGCTGAAATGAGAGGTTTGGTAAAAGCTGTAATGTTACGTGTCTAGAGAACAGAATGAGAACAAGAGAAAGGTAGCCCAGAGGGAGTCTGTGAACTTGTGCTGTGGATTTCAAGGGGAAGAATACAGAAATGGACCTTATAGCACCATTGGGGAAATGATGAGCTAGTTTTAATTAGTTTAATAGAATAACTTAGAGTTATCATGTATATGCTACATAGAATTACAATTTTCAAAGAATTTAAGGAGTAATGAGACTACAGTAAAACTCACCTAATACCCATATTATGTTAAATATTAAATACGATTTAATCCTTCTTTGATAAATCACAAAGTTCTTCGGTATACTCAGAATCATCATGGTGTACTTAAGAAAAAATAAGGAAAAAAGTGATTTTATAAATTTCTAATGCATGCATGTTCATTTTATATGAATAATTGTCTAGTTAATTAGAAAAAATGAAAAAGGTCAAGGGTAAATTTTTAGGAAAAACATTACAAATACATGACTGGCAGACATAACTGATTGATAGCTTCTTATATGTACTAGTCTTTTTGGTTTGAATATGTGTTTATATATAATAAGTGAAGGCCATTCTCCTGAGGTACAAATTCTGATAGGTCATCAACTTTTCTTTTTGTTTTAAGATTGCCTGCCTTTGTGTAATCATTTAAAAGGGCATTCACACTATAATATGTATTTTAAGACCTAAGGATGGGTAATGTGAAGAAGATTGTAAAACAACACTTCCCTAGAAAATTTTCTAAGAATTTTGTAGTAGCATCACAATTATAATAAGTGGCCAGAACAAACCCATTCCATCTTAAAATGATTCTGCTAATTAAGTAGAAATTAAAATATTCC
Organism: Eumetopias jubatus; assembly: GCF_037043125.1. Lineage (NCBI taxonomy): Eukaryota > Metazoa > Chordata > Mammalia > Carnivora > Otariidae > Eumetopias > Eumetopias jubatus. The sequence goes on from NW_028274821.1 coordinate 61,466,225, forward strand.
ATCTTTTTTAGGGTTGGAAGTTTTAAGTGATGATCCTGATTTAGTAAAGGTGGTTGAATCTTTAACTTGTGGAAAGATCTTTGCAGTGGAAATACTTGAAAAAGCGGATATCCCGCTTGTTGTCCTATACGACACCTCAGGAGAAGATGACATCAATATTAATGCCACCTGCTTAAAGGCGATCTGCGACAAGTCTCTGGAGGCTCACCTTCAGGTAGCATGGTGACTGCTGTAGTCATCTGTTACACATACGCGGGGAAGAAAGTTTTTGGAAAAGAATGTTACAAATTTTAGGCTAGCAATAGATAGGAACAGATCACCTGTGTATGGAGGGAAAAAAGGTAGGGGGGTGGTTGAAGGGGGGAAAATAAGGCCAAAACACAAGCAGTCATTATTAAGAATTGGGTTTTCATTTTATATTCCAGTTTCTACACTAAAATTGTATTTTATATGAAATTATTTTGCAAAGGTAATAGGGGCGGATAATACAAAAGAAGGGAAAATTAGATCCATGAAGATATTTTTTAAACTGTTAGCTTTTACAGTTTTAAACTGTGAAAAACACAAATTTCTTCAAAGAAGGAAGTCTTTAAATAAATTATAGAACAGCCACTCTGAAGAACAGGATGTTAAAAATGGTCATTGTAAAGACTTTGTGGCAACACTGGGAAAACATTTGTTTAATAGGTAGAACAACAGTGAATTGTCTTTATATTATGGTTTGACTTAAAAAATGGCCAAAATTAAGGCTTTACTATGATTATAACTTAAAAATTACTAAAACTCATGTGGCCGATAAACATAGGTTAGAAAGTAGGCTGATAATGGGATTGATTTTGTGAGAGTTTTTTATTTTCATTTCCGTTAATGTTGCAAAAATATGTTTTATGTAATAATGATTTCTCCAAATTAATGGGGAGAAAATAAACCAAAACCAAAAGGCTAAGATGTTCTTAGCCTTTCAGGTAATGAAATGCGGTAATAAGTTAATGTATGCAAACTGTCTACTTTGTGCCTGACCCAATGATATCAGATATTCCTTTTGGAAAGAGAGGTATCCAAATGAGTTTTTCACATTATTCTGTCATCGAATCTGCTCTCCAGCTTACTTAAAAGGTTTTAAAATGCAAAGACAAATGAGATGATTGAGGTAGATACCCCTTAAGTAGATAGGAGCTACGCTCTATTCTCAAGTATCCTTGGTGTGTCCTTTGTTCCAGATTGATGCTATGTACACAAATGTCAGAGTGACTAATATTTGCTCTGATGGCACACTCTACTGCCAGGTGCCTTGTAAAGGTCTGAACAAGCTCAACGATCTTCTGCATAAGATAGAGGACTACTTCCATTGTAAGGTACGGCAGAGCATCATCCACCTCTAAAATTAATCCTAAAATTGCAAACAAGAGGGGTCACTAACTAGTATAATTGTGTGTAACTTTTGAATAGTTTGAGGTAGAAGCTGTAGAATAGTGGGTAAGAGCCCAGACTGCGGAACTGAAAAGAAAAAAAACCCCCACTGGTTTCTGCATTGTGAAATGAGGACAATAGTAGAGTGTATATCCATCCGTAGGACTGATGTGAAGACTAGTGGCAAGACTGCTTAACACAGTGCCTGGCACAGAGTAAGTGCTCAGCAACTGACAGACTTGTGATTTACAAGGTAGAGCTGATGATGCTACAGTGCAGCTGCTTGTGACTTTGTCTGCTAGAGCCAGCAGGGTCCTCTTCCTCGGGCAAAGACAAAACCGTGGAGTTTAGGAGGAGAATAAAACTTCTAGGCATCACTCTCCAAGCTCTTTTTGGTCCCTGAGAACCTACCACCTTGGTAAATGTGGTTCTGTGTTTAAATTTATTAATAAGCTCCTTACCCTTTGATTCTAGTATTCTTTTCTGAATCAGGGTCTGTAGAGGTTTTGTTTTAAGGTTCTAAGGTGATGTTCTTACCTCCATTAGGGCTTTATAGTTGTAATCCAGAATATGCTGTGGTTTTGAGTGAGTAAACCCTAATACCACCTCAATCTTGACCCCCTTGCCCCTAGAAGTGAACCCTTCCCTCTAACCTCTGAACGTGCCTCTTGGCATCATCTGCAGCATGGTAGTTTAGCTATTTGGGTATTTGTTTGCCTTACCCAAAGTATAGGCTTCTGGAGGGCAGAGGCAGAGCTTTACCAGGTACTGCTAAGTACCTAATTCACTTAGGTACTACAGTATCTAATCTACTGTCATGCACAGAATAGGTATTCCAAAATATTTGCTGAATCAGGTTAAACTTGTATTCAGACAACAGCCTAGAACGTAGGCATTAGATCTGTAACTTTACCTCTCTCTGCATTCCAGATGTCTCAGCTGTATCTCAGGGTCATTACTGAAGTTTAGTTTGCTAATCTGTCTTGGAGAAATCGGAGACATCCCCAGAAGCTGACTCCAGTGACTCATTTGCATGCATGTGCTTCTTACCTATGGTGGTGAAAAGCTCTCTTGATAGTCCCTAGTGCACTGGTAGCCTGAGTGCAAACATTGCCTCTGGGGAGAGTAGAAACATTCACCCTGAACAAGAGAGACCATGGCAGGTCCCCAGCTTCAAACTACAGCAAAAGACGAGGGTGCAGAGGTCCACGGCTGTGATGTGTTGACATTTCACTGGCACTGATATCCCTATTTGTGTGGATAACATTTGTTTTGGAAGTAAAATCTCATCTTTGAATCTAAATGTTTTAAAAGTTGAAAAGAAGAAGCCTTCTGGATGGCTAGCCCAACCTCACTTTCATCCAGGCTCTTCTCCTTTTTGGCAGATTCATCCTCCCTCTTCATGTTTGACTGATGGCATTAGTACCTGGATGAATCATACTGACCTGCACACTAACGTTTGTAGACATTTTAACAGGGCTGATTTATGAGCTGTGTGTGAGGAGGGAGAGTAGACGGTGCCATCAACAAATGTCTGAGAAACAGGACAGACCATCACCCTCAAACACGCACCACCGCGCACTCCTCACGGGGAGCCTGGCTAAGTACCCGTGCGCTGGTTGGCCTGAGCCACAGCGATGTTTTTCTAACGGTGTAGCAATCCGCTCTTTACTAAGAGTAATAAAAGTGTCCTGCATTTCTGTTTTGTAGCACATGACCTCCCAGTACTTCGTTTCGTTACCCTTCTGTGGGAAAGTCTGCCTCTTCCATTGCAAAGGAAAATGGTTACGAGTAGAGGTAAAATCAGTTACTTGACTTCTTTTTTAAGCTTATTATGAAATATTTTAGACATACAAACAAGTTTTGTGAAAAATGAAATAAGCACCCACGTACTCATCACCATGGGAGAAAGAAAACATGCCCATTATGGTTGAGGCTCCGTGTCTGCATCCCCTTCTTCTACTCCCACCCTGGGGGAGCTGCCAGCCAAATGGGGTGTTTCTCATTCCCATTCATTTCTTTATACATTCACTATATTTGTATTTATACATACAAATTTTTGCTATCTATATATTTTATATAGATACAGTGGAAATACAGAAATGAAAATGTGTATAGAATATTTATAGTAAGACTTAATAAAATATAACTGAACAGATAAACATTTATAAAATGCATGTAAATAGTAGAACGTATTGATTCTTCTGACACATGCTCCTTCATTATATGTGAGATTCATCCATGTTGGTGTGTGCAGCTCTTGTTCATTTGTTTTTGCGCGGTTTGATTAATAATAGTCTATGAAGATGCCAATGTGATTACTCCCATTCTCCTGACAATGGATATTCAGATTGTTTCTAAAGTTTTGTTATGGACGGCACTGCCAGGAGCCTTCCCGTGCAGGTCTCCCAGGGTACCCAGGAAGGAACCGAGCTTCTGGGTAGAGAGAGTGCATGTCTTCAGTTTCATGAGATATTGCCTAATGCTCTCTAGAGTCACCCTTTAACTGGGGGTGGGGCGTAGCCCTTTGAGAGTTCTGGCTTCCTGAGGAGGGGGTCTCAGATCCTCCTTCCATCCTGCCCAGGATGGCTTTGGCTTCAGTGTTCACATACTCCTCTACTATTTCTAGTCCCTCATAATTGTCTTAGTTTCTTGCAAGCACAGTTATGAATTTGAAAAGAGGACTGTTATATTTTATCACATATTTCTATATGTTTTTCAAAGGCAGGTTTTAGATTTTTGTGGCTGCTATTTCTTTTCTTTCTTCTATTTTGTTTAGTAATTTTTTATTGTTATGTTAATCACCATACATTACATCATTAGTTTTTGATGTAGTGTTCCATGATTCATTGTTTGTGCATAACACCCAGTGCTCCACGCAGAATGTGCCCTCTTTAATACCCATCACCAGGCTAACCCATCCCCCCACCCCGCTCCCCTCTAGAACCCTCAGTTTGTTTTTCAGAGTCCATCGTCTCTCATGGTTCATCTCCCCTTCCGACTTACTCCCCTTCATTCTTCCCCTCCTGCTATCTTCTTCTTTTTTTTTCTTAACATATCTTGCATTATTTGTTTCAGAAGTACAGATCTGTGATTCATCAGTCTTGTACAATTCACAGCGCTCACCATAGCACATACCCTCCCCAATGTCTATCACCCAGCCACCCCATCCCTCCCGCCCCCTACCACTCCAGCAACCCTCAGTTTGTTTCCTGAGATTAAGAATTCCTCATATCAGTGAGGTCATATGATACATGTCTTTCTCTGATTGACTTATTTCACTCAGCATTAACACCCTCCAGTTCCATCCACGTCGTTGCAAATGGCAAGATCTCATTCCTTTTGATGGCTGCATAATATTCCATTGTGTATATATACCACATCTTCTTTACCCATTCATTTGTCGATGGACATCTTGGCTCTTTCCACAGTTTGGCTATTGTGGACATTGCTGCTATACACATTGGGGTGCACGTACCCCTTCGGATCCCTACATTTGTATCTTTGGAGTAAATACCCAGTAGTGCAATTGCTGGATCGTATGGTAGCTCTATTTTCAACTGTTTGAGGAACCTCCATACTGTTTTCCAGAGGGGTTGCACCAGCTTGCAGTCCCACCAACAGTGTAGGAGGGTTCCCCTTTCTCCGCATCCCCGCCAACATCTGTCGTTTCCTGACTTGTTAATTTTAGCCATTCTGACTGGTGTGAGGTGGTATCTCATTGAGGTTTTGATTTGGATTTCCCTGATGCCAAGTGATGTTGAGCACTTTTTTCATGTGTCTGTTGGCCATTTGGATGTCTTCTTTGGAAAAATGTCTGTTCATGTCTTCTGCCCATTTCTTGATTGGATTATTCTTTGGGTGTTGAGTTTGATAAGTTCTTTATAGATTTTGGATACTAGCCCTTTATCTGATATGTCATTTGCAAATATATTCTCCCATTCTGTCGGTTGTCTTTTGGTTTTGTGGACTGTTTCTTTTGCTGTGCAAAAGCCTTTTATCTTGATGAAATCCCAATAGTTCATTTCTGCCCTTGCTTCCCTTGCCTTTGGCGATGTGTCTAGGAAGAAGTTGCTGCGGCTGAGATCGAAGAGGTTGCTACCTGTGTTCTTCTTTAGGATTTTGATGGACTCCTGTCTCACATTTAGGTCTTTCAACCATTTGGAGTCTATTTTTGTGTGTGGTGTAAGGAAATGGTCCAGTTTCTTTCTTCTGCATGTGGCTGTCCAATTTTCCCAACACCATTTGTTGAAGAGACTGTCTTTTTTCCATTGGACATTCTTTCCTGCTTTGTCAAAGATTAGTTGACCATAGAGTTGAGGGTCCATTTCTGGGCTCTCTATTCTGTTCCACTGATCTATTTGTCTGTTTTTGTGCCAGTACCATACTGTCTTGATGATGACAGCTTTGTAATAGAGCTGGAAACTTTCCTTCTATTTTTGTCTGGTTTGTTCAATTGCTAAAATTGCAAACTTGGGTTTGATTCTTTTTTCCTTTTTTGTCTTTGTTACAGAGGTTCTTTTTTTTCTTTTTTTCCATTTTTTTTATTTTATCATGTTAAGTTAATCACCATACATTACATCATTAGTTTTTGATGTAGTGGTCCATTGTTCATTGTTTGCGTATAACACCCAGTGCTCCATTCAATACGTGCTCTCTTTAATACCCATCACCAGGCTAACCCATCCCCCCATCCCCCTCCCTTCTAGAACCCTCAGTTTGTTTCTCAGAGTCCATAGTCTCTCATGGTTCATCTCCCCCTCCAATTTCCCCCTCTTCATTTTTCCCTTCCTACTATCTTCTTTTTTTTTTTTTAACATATATTGCATTATTTGTTTCAGAGGTACAGGTCTGTGATTCAACAGTCTTACACAATTCACAGCACTCACCATAGCCCATACCCTCCCCAATGTCCATCACTCAGCCGCCCAATCCCTCCCACCCCCCACCACTCCAGCAACCCTCAATTTGTTTCCTGAGATTAAGAATTCCTCATGTCAGTGAGGTCATATGATACGTCTTTATCTGATTGACTTATTTCACTCAGCACAATACCCTCCAGTTCCATCCACGTCATTGCAAATGGCAAGATTTCATTCCTTTTGATGGCTGCATAATATTCCTGTGTGTGTGTGTGTGTGTGTGTGTGTGTGTGTGTGTACACACACACACACACACCACATCTTCTTTATCCATTCATCTGTCGATGGACATCTTGGCTCTTTCCACAGTTTGGCTATTGTGGACATTGGTGCTATAAACATTGGGGTGCACATACCCCTTCGGATCCCTACATTTGTATCTTTGTGGTAAATACCCAGTAGTGCAATTGCTGGATCATATGGTAGCTCTATTTTCAACTGTTTGAGGGACCTCCATACTGTTTTCCAGAGTGATTGCACCAGCTTGCATTCCCACCAACAGTGTAGGAGGGTTCCCCTTTCTCCACATCCCCACCAATATCTGTCATTTCCTGACTTGTTAATTTTAGCCATTCTGACTGGTGTGAGGTGGTATCTCATTGAGGTTTTTTTTTCTTTAAATTTTTTAATTGTTATGTTAATCACCATACATTACATCATTAGTTTTTATGTAGTGTTCCATGATTCATTGTTTGTGTATAACACCCAGTGCTCCACGCAGAACGTGCCCTCCTTAATACCCATCACCAGGCTAACCCATCCCCCAACTCCCCTCCCCTCTAGAACCCTCAGTTTGTTTTTCAGAGTCCATCGTCTCTCATGGTTCGTCTCCCCCTCCGATTTCCCCCCCTTTATTCTTCCCCTCCTGCTATCTTCTTTTTTTTTTTCTTAACATATATTGCATTCTTTGTTTCAGAGGTACAGAACTGTGATTCAACATTCTTGCAAAATTCACTATAGCACATACCCTCCCCAATGTCTATCACCCAGCCACCCCATCCCTCCCACCCCACCCCCACTCCAGCAACCCTCAGTTTGTTTCCTGAGATTAAGAATTCCTCATATCAGTGAGATCATATGATACATGTCTTTCTCTGATTGACTTATTTCACTCAGCATTAACACCCTCCAGTTCCATCCACGTTGTTGCAAATCGCAAGATCTCATTCCTTTTGATGGCTGCATAATATTCCATTGTGTATATATACCACATCTTCTTTATCCATTCATTTGTCGATGGACATCTTATCTTGGCTCTTTCCACAGTTTGGCTATTGTGGACATTGCTGCTATAAACATCGGGGTGCACATACCCCTTTGGATTCCTACATTTGTATCTTTGGGGTAAATACCCAGTAGTGCAATTGCTGGGTCGTATGGTAGCTCTATTTTCAACTGTTTGAGGAACCTCCATACTGTTTCCCAGAGTGGTTGCACCAGCTTGCAGTCCCACCAACAGTGTAGAAGGGTTCCCCATTCTCCACATCCCCGCCAACATCTTTCGTTCCCTGACTTGTTAATTTTAGCCATTCTGACTGGTGTGAGGTGGTATCTCATTGAGGTTTTGATTTGGATTTCCCTGATGCTGAGCGATGTTGAGCACTTTTTCATGTGTCTGTTGGCCATTTGGATGTCTTCTTTGGAAAAATGTCTGTTCATGTCTTCTGCCCATTTCTTGGTTGGATCATTGTTCTTTGGGTGTTGGGTTTGATAAGTTCTTTATAGATTTTGGATACTAGCCCTTTATCTGATATGTCATTTGCAAATATCTTCTCCCATTCTGTCGGTTATCTTCTGGTTTTGTGGACTGTTTCTTTTGCTGTGCAAAAGCCTTTTATCTTGATGCAGTCCCAATAGTTCATTTTTGCCCTTGCTTCCCTTGCCTTTGGTGATGTGTCTAGGAAGAAGTTGCTGCGGCTGAGGTCGAAGAGGCTGCTGCCTGTGTTCTTCTTTAGGATTTTGATGGACTCCTGTCTCACGTTTAGGTCTTTCAACCATTTGGAGTCTATTTTTGTGTGTGGTGTAAGGAAATGGTCCAGTTTCATTCTTCTGCATGTGGCTGTCCAATTTTCCCAACACCATTTGTTGAAGAGACTTTTTTCCATTCGACATTGTTTCCTGCTTAGTTGACCATAGAGTTGAGGGTCCATTTCTGGGCTCTCTCTTCTGTTCCATTGATCTATGTGTCTGTTTTTTTGCCAGTACCATACTGTCTTGATGATGACAGCTTTGTAATAGAGCTGGAAGTCCGGAATTGTGATGCCGCCAGCTTTGCTTTTCTTTTTCAACATTCTTCGGGCTATTCGGGGTCTTTTCTGGTTCCATACAAATTTTAGGATTATTTGTTCCATTTCTTTGAAGAAAGTTGATGGTATTTTGATAGGGATTGCATTGAATGTGTAGATTGCTCTAGGTAGCATTGACATCTTCACAATATTTGTTCTTCCAATCCATGAGCATGGAACATTTTTCCATTTCTTTGTGTCTTCCTCAATTTCTTTCATGAGTATTTTCTAGTTTTCTGAGTACAGATTCTTTGCCTCTTTGGTTAGATTTATTCCTAGGTATCTTACGGTTTTGGGTGCAATTGTAAATGGGATCGACTCCTTAATTTCCCTTTCTTCTGTCTTGTTGTTGGTGTATAGGAATGCCACTGATTTCTGTGCATTGATTTTATAGCCTGCCACTTTACTGAATTCCTGTATGAGTTCTAGCAGTTTTGGGGTGGAGCCTTTTGGGTTTTCCACATAAAGTATTGTATCATCTGCAAAGAGTGAGAGTTTGACTTCTTTGCTGATTCAGATGCCTTTTATTTCTTTTTGTTGTCTGATTGCTGTGGCTAGGACTTCTAGTACTATGTTGAACAGCAGTGGTGATAGTAGACATCCCTGCCATGTTCCTGACCTTAGGGGGAAAACTCTCAGTTTCTCCCTATTGAGAATGATATTCGCTGTGGGTTTTTCATAGATGACTTTTATGATATTGAGGTATGTACCCTCTATCCCTACACTCTGAAGAGTTTCAGAGGTGGAATTTAGTGATTCATCAGTTGCATATAATACCCAGTGATCACATCAGATGTCCTCCTTAATACCCATCACACCAGTTACCCCATCCCCCCAAACTCTTCCCCTCCAGCAACCCTCAGTTTGTTTCCTAGAATTCAGGGTCTCTTATGGTTTTCCTCCCTCTCAATTTTCATCTTATTTGTCTTTCCCTTCCCCTATGTTCGTTTGTTTTGTTTCTTAAATTCCACATAGGAGTAAAATTATATGGTATTTGTCTTTCTCTGACTGACTTAATTCATTTAGTGTATTATACTCTAGTTTCATCCACATCATTGCAAATGGCAAGATTTCATTCTTTTTGATGGCTGAGTAATATTCCGTTTTGTATATATACCACAACTTGTTTATCCATTCATCTGTCGATGGACATCTGGGCTCTTTCTGTTTTTTGGCTATTGTGGACATGGCTGCTATGAACATTGGGGTGCATGTGCCCCTTCAGATCACTATGTTTGTATCCTTTGAATAAATACTAAGTAATACAATCCTGTGTCATAGAGTAGTTCTCTTTTTAGAGTAGCAGCGTTTTGTAGAGCATCTGACAGCTTGAGTTTCTTCCCGTGTAGCATCAGGTTCTGCCTTTTTGGCAAAATACCTTTTGGGTGTATGTCAAATACTTTGGATAAATATCTAGTATTATTTTTGTTTTTCTCTCAAATTGTGCAATATCTGCCTTGGAGGTAGCAAAAGTGTTCATTCTCTTAGTGATGCATAGAAAGTTAGGGAAGGGAGAATGGTTAATGAAAAGCAGATCCTGTGTTTAAATGATGTAATTGTTCTTGACATTGTAACTTGCCTAAGCTTTATTTAGTGCCTGCACCTTCTGAACTTACTCTGGTCATCCAGCCAATGCTATTCAGTGGCCGTCACTTCTTCCTCTTTCCTCCAAACCCATCCCAAGTGGTCTGCATTCACTTCCTGTGCCGCCTTCTGGCCACCTCTCAGCCACTGCTGCTTGACTTCTGCCTGCTCTCCAACAGCCTGTTCTTGCAGCAGCAGCTTAGCTGCATAATTCAACCAGTGTCTTTCAGGGCTTCTCTTACCAGGCCTCTGGGCTGCACTAATAGTATTGAGACTTGTAATTCCCTCCTCACTAGGCTATCATGGTATCAAATCCTCCTAATTTTCCAGAGGATGTTCAACTGATTGCTTCTCCTATTTTTCACTCAAACCTGCCCCCCACCTGCGCTCTGCAGTGTCAGTGTTGTGCCCCCAACTCCTGTCCCGCCTCACGGTTCTTCTCAGCCTCTGCATCCTTCTAGGCAATGCCATCTCGTTGCTTCAGTTACTGTCTTGGTCCTCATGACTCCCCAGTTTGTTTTCCAGCCCTTGATGAGCTTTAGATTTAGGCAAAAGCCAGCCGAATTGTCCATCTTGCAGACTCCTCAAGCTCTGAATGTCCAAAACCAAAATTATCTTTTCCCATCCTTTTTTTCCTCCTATGTCTGTGTTTTGGTGGTACCTCCATTCATGCAACCATTCAGCCTGCTCTGGAAGAGTTATCTTGGATTCCTGCATTTTCCTCCGCCCCCAGTGTAACTAATCACCAAACCCTGCCATTTTCACAGCTTTGTCATTTCTTGCCTAGATCGCTGGAATACCATGTCTTTACTCTGTCTTTACTCTTACCTTCCTCCATTCAAGCTCTATGCCACTAGAGTGAGTCACCCAAAATGTAAATAATAGCAAATAATAATACGTCCAACTTTTAATGAGACTTGTTATTTCCCAGACACAGAATTTTTTTTAAAATATGACTGATTTCACTTAATCTTCATAAAGCCCTATGATCCCCTTCTTACTAATGAGGGAAGTCATTCAGCTAGAAAGTACAAGCTGAGATTAAAACCAAATCTATCAGATTCCAAAGCCCTCCCCCAGTGTTATCACCAACAATATGCGGCTTCTTATAAAGACGACCATCTCATTCTTCTCCTTAAGACATGGCATTGGGGGTGCCTGGGTGGCTCAGTCGGTTAGGCCACTGCCTTCGGCTCAGGTCATGATCCTGAAGTCCTGGGATCGAGTCCCGCATCGGACTCCCTGTTCGGCGGCGAGTCTGCTTCTCCCTCTGACCCTCCCCCCTCTCATGCTCTCTCTCTCATTCTCTCTCTCTCTCAAATGAATAAATAAAATCTTAAAAAAAAAAAAAAAAAGACATGGCATTGGCTTCTTCTCATCCACGGGGTAAAGTCTGGTTCTTTAAGACATAATGTCTGGCTCTCCAGGACCTTGCCTTTACCTTTCTCTCAGCCTCATTCCCTGCCTTGCCTTGCCTCTCACTTTACGTTCCAGCATAACCAAAATGCTTGTAGCCCCCACACGTAAGAAATATGTATGTCTTGCCCATCCTTTTCCCTGTGTTTGAAATGTTCAGATTAGCCCCTAACTAGACTCTTACCAACCTAGTTTACTCCCATTCCTCATGTAAAGTCCAGCTGAAGTTGTGATATTTATGAAATTTTAATTTGTGAAAAAGGAAATACAAATGTCTAGTATGATTATTTCTCAAAAGAGCAAAAATTTACACAATTTAAGTTATCCAGCCAAAAGGTTTGTTTGACAAGTCACAATGTACCTGTATGAGAGACTTATGTAATATTAAAATGATATAGAAGATAATGACATGAAGTATTTTTGAGACATTTAGTGAAAAGTAGCCAATTATGAAATAGTATATGCAAATACGTTCTAATTTTAATAAATCTAATTCTTTATACATGTATGGATAAAAGACTAGGAGGATCATTGTAATCTGTCACAGATTATAAGTGATTTTCATATCATTCTTTTAAGTATCTAAATTTTCTATGATAAAGGCATTTTACTAATATAAGAAGTAAAAAGTACATTGTAAAGGAGGGTACCAATTCTAGGCATCCCCTCCTCCTGAAAACTAGCCCTAAAATCTACCTCCTCGCTGGGTCAGGTACCCATTCTCTATGTTCTCATAGCACCTTGTACCTAGCTTTATTATTGTCCTGCTCCATTATATTCTAATTATATATTTGTTTCATCGTCTCTCATGAGACTAGCAACTCTTTGAGATGTGGAAGTGTATGTCTCTGACCAGTTATGCCTGGATATAAGAAGCATTCATTATACACCAGCCATACCAATACATGTGTTCAGGATATATGTTTGAATAAAAAATACATTTTAAGATATTGTTTTAATATTGTTTGTGTTTATCATCATCTTAAGAGATTAAAAAGTTATGCTATTATATTAATAAAGCATTTTTGTTGGAGCAGTAGAAAAAGGCTTTACTTTTGGTATGTCTGACTTCCATGCCAAGAGTGGTCCAGCTCGTGACACTCACATACTGAAAGCACCACCATTCTTAAGGTGGCAGTGAGAGCAGTTGTAGGTACGAAGTCCTTGCCCATATAACCATCCTGATGGGGCTGTATTTGGCAAATGCGAACTATATATCCAATGATGGCGGATATCACATAGGCTTTTTAAGGGAAGTTTGGACATTTAAAGGTATACCCAGAATCTTATATTGTAATGTTGCCATTTGATCACAGGTAATTATTGCTTTGACTCAGTATGTAATTTTCCCATTTTTGAATTATTAATTTGGACTTATTTTACCTCTCTATGACTTTCTGAGTTTCAGTTTCTTAGGACAAATGATAAAAATTGTCAATGGGCTTTTTGACAAAGCTATAAAATGCCAAAATCTGTTATTATTTAAAAATGTATAGTATTTACCTATTACAAGAAAACTTCTCTGAGTTCTCTCTATTCTTTATTTCCTCATTGCTAAGACACAACAGTTTTTTTTCTCATATTTTAATATTTTGGAGAACAGACTGCATCTTTAATCAATATATAATGATGTATCAAGTTGTTTTATAATCAATAGTGTCCTAGAATTGTAAACATTGTAAATATTACCATATTTGTGCATTTTATTATTAGTTTAGTGATTACTACTGATTAAATTATTTAACAATTCAATGTTAAAATCAAATATATTCTAAAAGAATACCTATTAGGTAAATAGGTACATTTTAAAATAAGAAAATTTACAATCAGAGAAAGTTATTACATGATCTCACTCATATGTGGAATTTAAGAAACAAGGCAGAGGATCATAGGGGAAGAGAGGAAAAAATAAAACAAGATGAAACCAGAGAGGGAGACAAACCGTTAAGAGACTCTTAATCAGAGGAAACGCCCCGGACGGGAGGGGTGTGGGAAGATGGGGTGGCTGAGCGATGGACATTAAGGAGGACAGGTGATATAATGAGCACTGGGTATTATATAAGACTGATGAATCCCTGACCTCTACCTCTGAAACCACTAATACACTATATGTTAATTAGTTGAATTTAAATTTAAAAATAAAAAATAAGAAAACTTAACACTGATAGTCTTTGTTGCTTCTTATATGCATTTTAGAGTTATACAAAATGTAATTGCACAGAAGTGTTTTGGCCTTTTGGATATGCTTATAAATTAACCAACATTTATCTCATTGCAGATCACGAACGTTCACAGCAGCCGAGCTCTTGATGTTCAGTTCCTGGACTCTGGTACTGTGACATCTGTGAAAGTGTCCGAACTCAGGGAAATCCCGCCACGGTTTCTACAAGAAATAATTGTGATCCCACCTCAGGTACTATATGTTACAAGCTGGGAGATTTGCTGGAAGAGATTTGGCTGTATTTGTAGTTGTGTTGTGAGATGCCCTCTCAGTTTTGATCTTGATAATGAGTGAAGTCCAAGTTGGTAACAAAATTGGAAATGGTCCAGATGTGGTTGTTCACTGGTTTTCAGATGTAAAATTTAGCCGACTTAGACAAGAAGACCAGTCAAACTTACAGAATATCATTTGATAAATGTTTGTTTTCAAGTATGTCTCATCATTAGGCTAAGTTGTGCAGTTAGAGATTCCATTTTACTAATGGGATGTCAGTGCTGACTTCTATACAGCTTCAAGATCTTATAAGTAAATTCTGGGGGCGGAGCAAGATGGTGGAGGAGTAGGAGACCTGGATTTCGTCTGGTCTCAGGAATTCAGCTGAATAGGGATCAAACCATTCTGAACACCTACGAACTCAACAGGAGATCAAAGAAAAGAATAGCAACGACTCTCTGAACAGAGTAAGCGTCCACTTACTGGAAGCTGTAAAAAGAACGGGCTGCCTATCCAGTGGAAAGACCATCAGGCAAAGAGGCAGCTTGGCATCATCGTTCAGGAAGCACCAGCCTGGGAGACAGAGGACAAAGGATAAGAAGTTTTACCTTTACTGCTGCAAGATATTGAAAATTTGTTAAAGGTTTTGGCTTTTTATGAATTTGGATTTGTGGCTCCAAATTTAGCTAGAGGGTTTAATAAAGCCACCTCCTCACTGGCCGAGCACCGGGGCCACACCGCTCTTGCATTTTAAATGACATCTCTAAATAACTTTTTATAAAATCTGTATGAACATTTCTGTGTCTTTTCCACTTGGCTACTGGCACCTACAGAGTTCCCATCTGAATTTTGAAATCTACAGTAGCTAGTTACCTGGCTCCACAGGCCGTGATACTGGGTTTCTTGGAATTGGAGGACAAAACAACGTTTTTCTTTTACCAAAATTCTGCCTTATGTGACTTTTCAACAGTGGAACCTTTTTAAAAGAGAATGTGAGATCCAGAAGGAGTCTGGGAAATTGTTCCATGGCTTCAGGACTTCCCCAGCTTTGTGTATGGGAACTGTTCTAGAAATTATGGGGAAAACTTGATATTGGATAAGACCTGTGATTCAGCATGCACATGTACACAAATAAAAACAGTCTATCAGCTTTAAATATGGAAATGTCACGGGCACTGAGACTCTCTACACACTCCTCAGGTACATGTTACAGATACAAATAAATAAAAACTGGTACACATTCAAAAAAAAAAAAAGATCTTATAAGTAAATTCTTACTTCCAGAGTTCTTAGCTTAATTAAGTGGCCATTCTCTTAAGAAATCTATATTCAGGGGCACCTGGGTGGCTCAGTTGTTAAGCGTCAGCCTTCGGCTCAGGTCATGATCCCAGGGTGCTGGGATCAAGCCCCGCATCGGGCTCCCTGCTCCGCGGGAAGCCCGTTTCTCCCTCTCCCACTCCCCCTGCTTGTGTTCCCTCTCTCTGTGTGTCTCTCTCTGTCAAATAAATAAATAAAATCTTTAAAAAAAAAAGCAATCTATATTCAACATTTTCTTATATGACTTTCCCCCATAGATTTGAGTAAAAAGATTAATTTCTGCCTAATCTTCCTCTATTAATAAAAATTCAGGTAATAAGAATTTTGCTTTATTTTGCATTAAAATTAAGAACTATTTCCTACCCTTAGGAGAAATAGAGGATTTTGTACAGAAATTAGTAGTTTTTTGAACAAAGTTATCCAACATTCTATCATTTCAAAAGACTGCTTGACTTATATTTGCCAGAAGATACCTTATACCATCAAAATTCCGTGGATAAAAAGTGCTTGACCACAATTAGCGTGGCTTTTGTACCTTCTCTCCTGTCACCACTGCCTTTTCTAAAATGACTCTTACAGAAAAGCTGTTGAGCTTGTGTTGAAGCCAATTTTTAAAATCACTTTTATTGCTGCTCAGCCACAATACTAAAACTTGTTAAATGCCACTTTCACTTGGTAACAGCTCTGGCCTCTGTTCCCCTTGTTGGAACATCCACCTGGGGCCAGCCTTACCTGGAAAAGTCTCCCCAGCTGGAGAGGAAAGGGCATCCGTCCCTCTGCCTCCGACTGTCGAGAGTGTTAAAAGCCACTCCAAATTTTTTCTATTAATCCTGCCTAGATTTGTTATTTCATAGATATGAAATTGGGGGAACCTTAAGAGCCTGTGGGGCCAAGCCTCTGGCTGACAGCATCTCCCCAGGAGGTCTAAGTCAGAACAGCAAACTGATGGCCTGTTGGCCCAGGCTGATCTATAAATATTGGGTTTGGGCTCTTGGCTGTTATAGGGTTTTATTTTTTTTTTTAATTTTTTTAAAGATTTCATTTATTTATTTGACAGAGAGAGAACACAGCGAGAGAGGGAACACAAGCAGGGGGAGAGGGAGAGGGAGAAGCGGGCCTCCCGCTGAGCAGGGAGCCCGATCCAGGCCTCGATCCCAGGACCCTGGGATCATGACCTGAGCCAAAGGCAGACGCTTAACCACTGAGCCACCCAGGCGCCCCTGTTATAGGGTTTTAAACTGTGAATTGGTTACCAAGATTTAAAACTTAGAAAATTTCACACAAAAATCCTGACTTCCAGCTTCTCCTGACAAACTAGAAAATCCGGCTATATTGAACACTGTCCTTAATGGGACAGTGCTCTGTGGGAGCTTAGGAAGTGGCATTCTGCTTTGCACGGCCCCTGCTCTCCAGTGTGCTGGTTCCATCTGGCCCATCTTGCCCCCTGGCCCCTGCAGGCATGAAGAGAGTGCTCTCTCTGCTCTAAGTGACCTCCTCCCCACCAAGAAACATCCCTCATCCAGGGGATACAGTGAGAGACCTGGAGCCCCCGAAGAAGAATGGGACTCAGAGAGGAAATAAGGAATCCAGGAATCCTGGAAGTAGGTTTCTTCCCTTCACAAAATTGCCTCAAACAATTCAAGGCTTCCATGAGACAGAAGGGAGTCCCTAAGGTCACCTTTTACTCCCCGCTGCAGTCATTCTACAGAAGTTTGTGCAGTGGTGGTGGGAGGTAAAAGGCATTGAGGAAAATGAGGCATCTAGGTATCTATGAATTTCAGTTTTTCTTACCCTCCTTAACTCTCATTACAACCTCCTTCCAAACATGACCTGGCATCCACAGGCACTCAGGAACTGCTGAACGAAGCATGTCAGCCTCTGAAAAGATTTTTGCAACCAGAGTCATTTCATTCAAATGACACTTCATTTTTTCAGTTGTCCTTAGAGGGAAGACCTAAATATAAGTCCCAAACCTGTCTTCACAACTTTGTGATCCGATGCAAGTTACTCTCTGATTCCATTTCACCATCTGTAAAGTGGGGTCACAACATTGACCCATCATGCAGAAGTATCGTAGGATAAGTCTGCGAAGTGCCTGGTGTGAGCTCTGGCTAGCAACAGGAGTAAAGACAGCAGTGGAAAAATAAGCAGAGCCAGGAACATAGCAGACAGTCCAGCCCAAGAGTTCAATCATCATTAGTAGCTATCGCTGGTGCTTGCTTTCTATCTTAGCAACATCTGACTTATAGGAAAATAACATTGACGTTTCTTATCGGTACCTATTTTAAGATGGTGTGTTTGCTTTTCCATCATGCTTTCTTTCCAGGCTATCAAGTGCTGTTTAGCAGATCTTCCACAGTCTATTGGCATGTGGACACCAGATGCTGTGCTTTGGCTGAGAGATTCTGTTTTGAATTGCTCCGACTGTAGCATTAAGGTTAGTTCTCTTGATAACATTTGGAAAGAGAGCTGTCAGCCAGAAGGGCTTATTTGTTTCTCTGTGAAAGAATTTTATCTTACCATAAACTGATGCTTTCAGATCTGACACATTTTCATGGTTAAGAGATTGGTTACATGCGTGCTAAGATATTTCATGGTTTGATTTTTATTTAAGAATTTATCCTGTATCTCCAATATTATTTTTAAACCCTTTATATAATTTTTCCACTATTAATAAGGTATCAGAGATAGTTCTCTGCTCCTATTTTGCTCCATGATAAAGAATTAAGTTCCCAACAGAGGGACCATCTATCTCTTGATAAATGTTTCTAAAGATCATTTAAATCGTCTTCTATTTCTTTTTTTTTCTAAAGTAGAATGGCTTATAAGCAAATCATTTGCTTATAATCCTGTTTTCTGCCTTTAAAAGTTTAAACTGTTTTATTTAAAAGCCCTTATTTCTTTTTTTGTACTTTTGCACTTTTGTATCAAAAACATTGCTCTTATTTCCAAGAATAGAAATGTAAGATATTTCTCTGTTTTAACTAATGAAAACAATGTTATTTTATATAAGCATTTAACAATGAAATATCTTTGAGAAATATCTTCATGAAAATCTCTAAATTCTTCTAGCTCACGTGGATTTTCTTATGTTTATGCAATTATACACTTAATTACCATTTTATATTCTTCAATTGCCACATGATAAGGAATATTGTTTTCTCAGCTATGGTTTAAGATCTTAAAGCCAGAGTATTTGGTACTCAATAAAAATGTTTTTTAATGATTGATTTTTGAAATGGTACTTCTCTATCATAAATGTCAAAATAAATTAGCAGTCATTCATTCATACCACCTTGAAGTGCTAATTAATTTAAATAGATTCATTTTGCTAGGAGAAATATTTTTAAGTAAATTACTATAGATGGCTTGCTTTGTCTCCCTGTCTCAGACCTCTGTTCCTGCCTTTCAATCCCAGCCCTATTTGGTACGAGATCGATGTGGCTGGAAGCATCTTATTTTTGTCATTCCCAGGGTAAGCCAGAGGAGCTGGTAAAAATTACCAGGCACCCAGCCCTTTGGGACACACAGCTGTACAATCCCAGTTGTCAGTCTATAGGATTCCTGTACAACACTCACCCCTCTGGCAGAAAGAAGTAGCCGGGTAGACAAAGGTCTCCTGGGCAAAGGGGGCAAAGCTGTAATTTTGACCTATTCAGTGTAGCTTTTTCCCTCTTTTTCTCCCTCCCATGAAAGGTTCCCTCCCTTCATGTTACTGGGGAAGGGGGCAAAGAAAGGGTGAGGGCAGATATTAAGACCAAACAAGGCATTTGGACCAGAGGTCCCCAAGGGTATAGTGAATGTCAAAGCTTTATCCCTTGCTCCCCAGTCTGAGGGTGCGCCAGCCTAGGCGGAAAGCACATGGAACATCTTGCCATTCTTGTGATTAGTTTTTATTGTTGAAGCTGGGAGATGAGCACATGAGGGTTCATCATACTGTTTTTTTTACTGTGAGTGTTTTTAAATGTCATTAATAAAAAAAGCTTTTAATCATGATATGTAGACTCCATCTCAGTGATAATGACCTCTAGTGGGTTTACAAGGGATCCTCAGTTTTTAGAGGTTAATGAGGTTTTCATTTCCATAAGCCAGCTGCTGGCATCTAGACTGTTTGGACTTATGAGCCTATTTACTACTACAGCCGTGATAGATAATTTATCTTACCTTAAATAAAATTAATTTTAGCAAGTTGGGGTTTTGTGCAAAATACTGTTTTATATTTAATGTTAATATTATAACTGCCTCTTGGAATTTAGTGTGAACTTGGACTTGTAGAAATGTCTTGTGTGTTTTCCATAGGTTACAAAAGTGGACGAAACCAGAGGCATTGCACATGTTTATTTATTTACCCCCAAGAACTTCCCCGATCCTCACCGCAGTATCAATCGGCAGATTACGAACGCAGACTTGTGGAAGCATCAGAAGGATGTGTTTTTGAGTGCTGTATCCAGTGGAGCTAGCTCTCCCAACAGCAAAAGTGGTGGCACCCCCGTTCCGGGCAACACTGGAGAGAATTTCAGAAAGAGCCTCACAGATGCCATCAAGAAGTCCGTGGTGGACCACAGCAGCTCCTTCTCCACAGTGGAACTGCCACCTCCTGTCCACCTGTCGAAGCCAGGGGAGCACATGGATGTGTACGTGCCAGTGGCCTGTCACCCAGGCTACTTTGTCATCCAGCCCTGGCAGGAGATACACAAGCTGGAAGTTCTGATGGAGGAGATGATTCTGTACTACAGTATGTCTGAGGAGCGCCACGTAGCTGTGGAAAAAGACCAAGTGTATGCTGCAAAAGTGGAAAATAAGTAGGTCCCTGGACAAAGCATTTTATTCTAAGAAAAATGTGTAGAGTGATACCAAGAGTCCTTAATCCCTGCACAGGGACTTTGAACTGCACAAATGGAAATTTTGAATGTGAAATGAGACTAATGAATTATGCCCTTTTTTAATATTTGAAATGATGTCATTTATCTAAAAATCTAGTGACCATGTATGAAATTCCTGTTAAAACCTAATTATATCTAAAATGAAGGTTTAAATGTTTTTTCTACTTTTCTATTAGACAAAATATTGTTTATTCAGAAAATAACTTTTTTAATAGAATGACTTTTACATTTTAAAAACTAAATGCTTATTGTAGAAAATTTAGAAAATACAAAAAAGTATAAGAAAATCAGCCACACATAATAACCTTTTTTAAACTACTTATTTATTTCTTCTAGTTCTTTTCTATACATATTCATACAATTGGCAAAGTAATACTGTATATAATTCCACACCTACTTTTTTCACTTCACATAATCCTGGGAACATTTTTCCACGCGATAAAATTTCTCCATAAACATGTTTAATAGTCCGTCGTCTAGAGAAATCATAATTTACTTACCGTTCTCTTATGTAGGTTCTTTTTTTCTCCCAGGTGTTTCACTATTATAAATAACAATGAACATAAATCTTTGTTCACATCTCAGATTATTTATTTCTGGGGTAGATTCCTAGAAGAGAAATCACTTGTTTAAAGATTACATGATTCTTGATAAATGTTGTCCATTGCTCCTAGAGAGCTTACCACCTTTTATAAGGTGCAACAGTGCGTAGTTCACTGCTCCAGCCTTCGGACAGTGAGAACCACAGTTCCTCATTTGTAGAGCGCTATAGTCCATTTTCTCACAATTCACATTCGGATCCACATCCTCCTTTCCTGAAGCCCTCCAGTAAGTGTGGGTTCCAACCCAGGGAAGCCCAAGTGCTACACTCTCTGCACTACAAGGTCACAAAAGCCCTGGCCAAAGGAACAACCTACCCATGTCCTGTCTCCTTTGCCACTTTCTCAGGAGAACTGACCGAGCTTATTTGATGATGCCACACACAAAGAACTGTACACACACACACACACACACACACACACACACACACACTTATTTGATGATGCCACACACAAAGAACTGTACACACACACACACACACACACACACACACACACACACACACACACACACACACACACACACACACCAGAACTCAGTTTAGAAGTTCAAACTGCTTTTATTTTATTTTTTTTATAGAATGCTTTTGTTCATTCCTAAGACATCAAGCATAGGCATTTGTAAAAGTTTTGTTATTTTCATGAGAGGAAAAAAAGAACAATTTTTAACTCTTAAGAGTGAAAAGTATCATAGCTCTCATTTTAAAAACATTCAGCTTCTATGTCACAAGCTTTTCATCTTCAAAAAAAACATTTTTACGATGTCATGTTATTTACAACTGTAAGTGTGCATGGGTTTAATCCCCCCCCCCCCCCGGGAACATCATTTGTGTCAATTTGCCTACATCAGAACTCCTCACAGAATAATTTAACCACAGTTAAAACGAAACTAATGTTAACTGTTATCTGAGGGGCAGATTAATGGTGATTAGCAGTGGGGAGGTCCTACTTGGGGGCAAGGGTCGTGTGGGGCAGGAGAACCCCTAAACCAGAGACCCGTAGTGCAGTGCTTCAGACTCGACCCCCTCCCACAGGGGTCCAACAGTCCTGTTCCAAGGCTCTGGGACTTTAACCAGCTAATCTGTATCTAGATCATCAAGGATATCTTATATATGAGAACAGATTATCCGATATTTTCTTAAACTTCATGAAGTGCATCAGTGTAAAGTATAAAGAGTTTCTATCTTGCCTATACCCCAGGACTATTTACTAAGCCCTGTTCCCAACTGTGGTAAATTAAGGCTTAGGAATTTCAGATACACTGTTGATTGCAGTGGTTTCCAAATCCACCTTGGCTAAGAAGAGCCAGAATTCTCCTTCCTCACCCCAGACATCCTAAATCAGAATCTCTGGGGGGTGGAACCCCAGAATCAGTGTTTTTCACAAACTCTTCAGATGATTCACAAGGGGCCTTGTACTGAAATTAGTAATCTAGTGCAAACAGAAGCCTTTAGTTAAGCTATTAGTGTTGAAAATTAAAAGCTACAGAGAAGCACGACACATAAGTCCTCCGCTCGCTCTCCCCTTGCTGCTCTGTCCCTCTTATTTACACACTAAAAGTACAGACCACCAGCATTTGCCTTGTACAATTTAAAGACAATGCTAGAGGTAGAAACCAAATATTTTTTTCTCCTTTTGCACTTACACAGTCTGATGTACTTATATTTACACAGCTTATCTTCATTTTAGTAATAATTATAATAACGATGATGATGGCGACCATTTGCCAAGCACCGGTGATGTGCCTAGTCATGTGCTAGGCACTTGATATATATGGCTCCTGCAAGTGACTTAAAATTAAATATTGCACATGAGATAACTGAGGCTCAGAAAGGTTAAATAGGAGCCTAAGATGACACAGTTGGAACATGGTCCCGGGGGGACTCCAGCCCAAGTCTGTTGGCCCCCAAAGTTCATATACTTATTATGACAACTTTCTATGACTCATGGATTATTGCTTGCTGCACTGTGGGCTTATCTGAAGGTTTCTGGAGTTTCCTCCCAAAGCCCCCAATCACTAGTGTCCAAAACTGGCCTCTTTGTAGTTTTCTTACTAGAGTTCACCCTATAGCGGCTCTGGGGGTTTCCTGGACCCATTCTCCACCAGGGTGCTGGAGAATCAGTCCAGTCTGGCCAGCCCCAGCCCTAGCCCAACAGTGTGTTGCAGGGAAGGGCCTGCTGTTGCCCTGGGCTTGGGGCTTATGACTAATGAACCTGTTTCAGAGGGTGGCTGGGTCTGCCATCCAAGGCGGAGCCCAACTCACACCATGCAGGAGTGGAGGCTGCCTCCATAGACGCTTACCTTTTAGATGTTACAAACAATCTTCCTTCCCTTAGTTTAGTAATACTCTTCAATCATGTACTCAAGACTACAGGACTTTAAGATGGCCCTTCATATTTTAACTTTGAAGTCTAAGCTTTTCTAATTGTAATGACGATGAATGTAGGCCCAGAGGAGAAAAATACGTTCATGTGAATTTCTTTCCGGTGCCTCGAACTGCAGATCTGAAACCATGTTCTTCTTCCCCCATACTCCCCTATCCTGTCCAGGTTCTTTATTCTGGGCAGTGGGTTGGACTTTGTGTTTTGTTTTATTTTGTTTTCCAGTGTCCTCACTTGGCATGACTAAAATTGTCATCTTCACATTCGGAATGTTTTGTAATCTCTTCCCACACGCTCTGATTTCCTCTTCCTTCGCACGTTCCTCCTCCTTGCTCTCCGGGGGTATTTGCTCCACTCCCAGTTGCCATGCCCTGTAGCATCTTCTGTGCTTTTTCTTCTCATGTGTGTCTTCAGCCTGGCCAGTTCTGCTTACCTCCCTCTGCCCGTCTTCCACACACGTCCATCCCTTGTCTCAGACCTGTGGCCATCTCTGTCCCCCTGTCAGAGAGGAGGGATCTCCCTGCCTTGTCCCGATCAGCCTCCATCTGTTTCGAGTCTGTTTAGTGGTGGTTGCTGATTTCTGTGTTTGGTCTCCTGCACTAGTTCCACGATGCCTATAAACAGGGGTTGAGTGAACAGACTCCATCAAATGAGCCAGTGGCAAAGCAGAGAATAGTAACCTTTGGGGTAAGAAGAAGCAATTTCTTTTAAAACCTCGATGACAGTACAGTTCCATAGTTCGATAAACGTCATTTACATTAATTTTTCTTTTTATCATACATTGTTACCCATAAAGCTGATGTTGACTTTGTGTATTTTTTCATCCTTTTTAATCCAATGTACCTCTAGGTGGCACCGGGTGCTTTTAAAAGGAATCCTGACCAACGGGCTGGTGTCCGTGTATGAGCTGGACTATGGCAAGCATGAACTCGTCAACATAAGGAAGGTGCAGCCCCTGGTGGACGTGTTCCGGAAGCTGCCTTTTCAAGCCGTCACAGCTCAACTTGCAGGTAATTTCTGCAGGATTCGAACTTGTGCCTCCACACGGCGTATAGTGTCATTTCGTCCTGGGCCCTCAGGGAGCACACAGTTACTGGCCCTATTGACGTAACTTTTCCTTTTTCTTTTTTTTCCCTTTGGCAAACAACTTCCTGGCCCTACTGGAAATAATTTTTAATCATCTCACTGTCACACCCTCCTACCGTATCTGCTGTTCTTCCGTATTCCTTTCTGTCCGTGGTCTCACATAAGGGTGTGTTCGTAAAGCTGTCATCTTAGCACAGGGACGATCTTGCATGCTGCTTTCTTCTTTTTTAGCATTTTTTTTTTTGTCCTAACTACTTTTTGAGTGTGTGTTTGATGGTCTTGATAATGATTTTTTTCATGAAGTATTTTTATTTATTTTTTTATTGTTATGTTTGGATAATGATTTTTAATAGCTGCAAAAGATTCTGTCTAATCAGTATTTCCCTTTTGTTAAGCCTTTAGGTCATTATACTCTTACTGTAATATTATGAAAACACCTGCACCTGAGTATACTAACCAAAACAAATACAGAAACAACGAAACAACCTCAATAACCAATAGAGGAGCACAGTGCTCACTTCATAGGTGATAACGTTTTATAAATTATAATACAAATACATAATAGGCTTCCACAATTAGAAAAGATTCCTAGGTCATAGAATATGGCCATCTTTTTTTTTTAAAAGATTTTATTTATTTATTTGAGACAGAATTAGAGCACATGAGAGGGGGGAGGGTCAGAGGGAGAAGCAGACTCCCTGCTGAGCAGGGAGCCTGATGCGGGACTCAATCCAGGGACTCCAGGATCATGACCTGAGCCGAAGGCAGTTGCTTAACCAACTGAGCCACCCAGGCGCCCAGAATATGACCATCTTTATGGCCAAGTGAGTCTCCAGTTGCATTGCCATTAACAGCATGCAAGTATGTAATTTCACCACATTCATATGGCATATTGACTATTATTATTAAAATCTGAGGGTGTTGGGGCACATGAGTGGCTCAGTCAGTTGAGCGTCCAACTGGTGATTTCGACTCAGATCATGGGTTGTGAGATCAAGCCCTGACTCGGGCTCCGTACTCAGCGGAGAGTCTGCTTGAGATTCTCTCCTTCTGCCCCTCCCTCACTTGTGCTTGCATGCCCTGTCTCTCTCAAATAAATAAATCTTTAAAAAATAAAAAATCTGAGGATGTAAGTTAGTAGGTGTACAGGGGTACTTATTTAAAATATTGTCCATGGGGCGCCTGGGTGACTCAGTTGTTAAGCGTCTGCCTTCAGCTCAGGTCATGATCCGAGGGTCCTGGGATCGAGCCCCGCATCGGGCTCCCTGCTCCACGGGAAGCCTGCTTCTCCCTCTCCCACTGCCCCTGCTTGTGTTTCCTCTCTCAGTGTCTCTCGCTGTCAAATAAATAAAATCTTTAAAAAAAATTAAATTAAATTGTCCAGTTAGTTTTTTGTGACAGCAGTACAAATGCTGGTGGCCGGTCTGTGTGCATTCCACCGGTGGGGGGCATGCACAGTTCGGTGAAGTTTCACCCAGAAGTCCATCGACGTTAGCATAGAGTGTGGAGCCGAAGGGCTGAGGGATGCAGACCTCCAGCCATCTGGGGCTCTCTGTGTCCTGTTGTGCTGGGAAATGGTGGGTTGTGACCACATGGTGCCACCCTGATTCCTTACCCTGGCTCATCCCACACATTTAGCCCAGTAGCAGAAGTGATTTGATCTCGGAAATGAAAGAAATTACGTATATAGATTTTTTCTTTTTAATTTTTGGCCAGCTTTTATTGGAGATATCGATAGCTATATATAGTGTTATTCTGAAGTATTTTTCAGTTTCTTTGTGTGTCCTTCCTGCTAGATTTCAGAGGAAATGCCCATGGTAGTTAGATATGAACGAAAAGTGGCATCTTGCAGATGAGCATGGCTACCACTGACCTGCTTTGAATTCAGGCCTCTAAAGGGTTTCTCCAGATTTAATGATCACATTTTTTTATTTTGAGTTTTGAATGTTAGGTTTTGCTAACAACACGTGTTGTTAAGCATGATAGTCAACTGTCCAGAGAGGGCATCTCTGTGAGGAACAAGTGCAGGGCACCATCATCCCCATCGCCAGCACCATGGCTAACAGTCACCAGGACTTACTGTGTGCACCAGGCCTCTACCAGCCGCTCCGTTTCACTGACTTCTCCCCCACACGAGGAGGGTTACCTACTGTTCTTATCGCTATTACCCGGGTCAGGAAACAACAGCTTAGAGGCTGCTCTAGGCTTCTTCTGTTCTCAAAGAACGTAGACCACTCACTACATGGATAGCAGGTCTGTTAAATTATGTGTGAAACTCCCAGGCCTTCCTCACCATGGGACGTCATTTATAGTTTCTGCAATCTAGTATATGTGGACTTAATTCATGTTCGTTTACTAATATTTTTTGAAAAGCACATATTCTTACCTGGATTTTGTTTTAAAACCTAATTTAGAATTCTAACTTAGAATTCTCTAACGTGAGTCCTCAAGCTTAAAAGTCATAAGGATTTAGAAATACATGGGGTTTACAATTAATCTGGTCCAGCCGGTTTATTTTATGATAAATAAACTGAGGCCTGAGAAGCCAGTTGATTTGCCCAAGATCATACCACATGATAGAAGAGCTGAGAATGGTAACTGGGTCTCCAGACTTTCAATCCAGTGCTTTTGCCATGATATTGTATATAATTTTGAAAAAGTAGTATGCTCTAAGTATATGACTTCTCTTTCTCCTCCTTCTTATATCTGGTTCATCAGGAAAAAAAGTCTATAAATAAGAGACATGCCATTGAGATCACTGATATTTTATTTTAGTTGAGTATAGTTGACACACAATGTTACAGATATTATTGATATTTTATTCCCCTTGGTTATCCCCATTATCAGTTTAAATCTGCATATACTTTATATAGGGAAATGGGCAGTAGTTATTATAACTTCATTTTATAACACAGCAATAAATCTCAGTGAAACTTCTGTCTGTAGGTAAAGGTTTACAGAAGTAACCCCATTCAGAATACGGAAACTATTATAAGCTGGACTGTTTTAAGATTGTTGAGCAGCTCTTTTGTTGTTGGTTTTTCTTTAATTAGAAAGTCTAACCTGGTGTGTTTCAGCTACTTTGGAATTGACTGAATAGTTTTCCATTATTATGGATCGAAGAAAGGCTCACCCGACCCCTCACTGACCCTTTTACTCCCTGTCTTGCTCCTAGGGGTGAAGTGCAACCAGTGGTCTGAGGAGGCTTCGATGGTATTTCGAAATCATGTGGAGAAGAAACCTCTGGTGGCATTGGTGCAGACGGTTATAGAAAATGCTAACCCTTGGGACCGGAAAGTAGTGGTCTATTTAGTGGACACGTCGTTGCCAGACACAGATATCTGGATTCATGATTTTATGTCAGAGTATCTGGTAGAGCTTTCAAAAGTTAATTAATCACTGCTTCTGAGATAGTGACAAATAATTCAGATTTTTTAGCAATAACAAAATGTAGGCTTTAAAAAAAGAAACCTCATCTCTGCTACAGAGCTCTGACTGCTGTGGGGATTGAAAAGAATACGCTTCTGTTTGATGAAAGATATTTAACAAGTTTTGTTTTAACAGAGTTGACTTTTCAAAGAAAATTGCACTTGAATTATTACTATAATATTAGAATAAAAATGTTTATCAATGTAAAAACTGACTGCCTTATCATTTTGGAGCTTTATGATCTTAAGACAAAGGGTTTCCCTTTCTATTCATGTCTTCTTTGTGGTGCTGGGTTCCTTTACAGTTAGATTGTGAGAACTTCATGACTTAACCCTGGTGTAGTGGTACGTCCCAAAGCAAGTGGTCACCAAACAGTGTGAGGACTATCTTGAGTTGTTAGCACATTAGCATTGCTGGTGGTGCTATAGAGAAGCCGCCCAGGTGAACCTCAAAGCATGCCCCTCACCCCAAATCTTGAGTGGCACCTCATTGCCCCGAGAGCCTACGCCTTCCACAGTCTCCCTACCCAACCCCATTGCCCACCGCTCCCTAACCAGCCACACTGGACCTTTATCTGGGTCCTGAACCCCATGCATGTGCACCCAGGACTACATTCTACAGCAAGCCTTGCTCCCCTCCAAACCATGCTTATTCTGTTTCTTCAGCCTGCTGCTCATTCTCCCCCCTCCACCATTTTTGTTTGCCAGGATCCTCCCTGACATCCCAGGCTGACCATGAAGCCTTCCCTGGCACCCCTCCTACTCTATTACATTTTGAGTATGCCTCTCCTGGTGCCCAGCTTTCACTGAGCTTAATAGTGTATAACTAGTTGTCTGTGCACCAGTCACCCCAACTAGATTGTGAGCTCCTTGAAGGAGGGAGGGGTCTTAGTCATCTCTCTAATGGTGTACTGGTAAATGTTTGACAGTTGGTTCTGGTGGGGGTGGGCAGGGAGTAAGCCTTGATTCCCAGTATCTGATGATTCCCATGTTGTAAATACTCCCACCATTGTTGAGTTCCTGCTAACGTGACATCACTGAATATAGAGCTGGGAAAAGACATACCCAAGCAGGTCTTTTTTTTTTTTTTTTAAAGATTTTATTTGTTTATTTGACAGAGTGAGAGAGCACAAGCAGGGGGAACAGTAGAGGGAGAGGGAGAAGCAGGCTCCCCGCTGAGCAGGGAGCCCGATGTGGGGCTCGATCCCAGGACCCTGGGATCATGACCCGAGCCAAAGGCAGACGCTTAACCATCTGAGCCACCCAGGTGCCCCCCCAAGCAGGTCTTATGAGCCTGTGCACGGACTCCAGAACACACCCCTGTCTGTGTCTTCCACAACAGACAGAATGATATCTTGAACACATCAGGCACCCATTATGTGCTTGCTAATTGATGAGCAGGGTGGACTGACGGTTTGGAGGTCTTCCTAAGCAATGGTCCAAAAATGAGAGGGGCAAGGCCCTGGACTAAGAGGGCAGCAATGGGAATGAAGAAAAAAATTAAAGGCCTTTTGCAATTTTTAATTAGAATTTTTAGTACTGACATTTTAGATCCAGAAGACAGGAAAAAAGTGTCGAAAAGTGAAGCCAAACCTTAAAGCCTGAAAGGCTAGGATGATGATGACCCTTACTTCATTTGAGAAACTGAAAATTTTGATTTTAAACATCCTGAGTTTAAGTCAATAGTCTCTGTGAGGATATGCATAAACTATTAGAAAGCATGGGAAGAAGACCAGGATGGAGATAAAAATTCTTAAGGTCATTTGCTTATTTTTGTTTGAGAAAATCTAGAAGTGAGAGCAGAAAGAAAAAGATCAGATGTTTGATGTTTTTCATGTAAAACATGTTGAAATTATCTAACTTCTTAAAATTTATGTTTAACATAATTAAAGTGATTCAAAATTCAGGAATGCTAATGCCAGTGATTTAAATAATCATTTATGATAAAATCAAAATATCTTGACATATAAACGTTTAAGTAAAATAGTGTGAATGTATTTTACAATGATTTCTTTCCCTAACAAAAAACAACAAAATCCTCAAATTGCCTACAGATAAAGAAGAGGTGGTTTCTATTTCACTGACGTTAGAAATGCTTCCATTACGTTTCAAAATAAAGCAATTGTGTTGTTGATGTAAGTGAAAAATTACTCATGCTAGGACAATTTGACAGACAATGAAACTTGGCCTCATACCATGTTCAAAGTTGATTCCAGATGGATTCAAAGCCTAAACATGAGAGTCTAAGGAGGGAAGATAACACAGGAAAATACCTTGGTAATCTAGGAGTAGGAAAGATGTCCTAAACAGGACAAAGTGCTAACAATAAAGGCAAATATTGATATGTTAGACTATGCTAAAATGAAGAACACCTGTTTATCCAAAGGCATTATGATGGTGTAAAGGCAATTACACAGTGGAGGAATATAAGTATATAGAATATATTCAATGAACAAAAGACTCTCCAGAAACAAAATGGCAACAAATTTGAACAAACATTTCACAAAGAGGAAATCCAGCTGGCCCATAAACATGAAAAGGTACTCAACTCATCAGGACATGGGAAATGGAAATTCAAATTTCAGCGAGATACCACCCCTCCTCCCAGAACCATGACAATGTTCCAACTTTTGTTCATTTCAATTACTGAAGAATGCCTGCACTTGTGCTGGAGGATACTGGAAAAGAAGTTCACAGCAGCGCTATTGGCTGTATCTAAAACCTAGAAACAAATGTCCATTAATAGTAAAATAGATTTTTTAAAAACTGTGGTATATTCATGCAGTGGAAACCTCTACAGCCATGAAAGTAAACAAACTACAGCCACATGAAGCCACGCGGATTAATCTCACAACGCAGAGTTGAGCAAATGGAGACAAACCACAGAGGAAAGCAGGAGTCAAGGAAGCGATCACCTTAGGAGAGAGCTGTGACCCAGAACCACACCCGGTTGGTTTCTGGGCTGCTGGCCATGTTGTTTCTTGAGTGAATGGTGCTTGCAACAGGTGTTCAGGTGAAAAAAATTTTTGAACCTGTGCACTTAGGGTATATGTACTTATCTTAAATGTTTGACTCCACAACAAAGGGGTTTAAAAACAATCTTAAATAAATCCTTGCTTTATTTAAAAATGCATGGCATGTATCCTCTTGAAAAGACCATTTTCTTACCGCTGTGAGGGTTCTGTAATGTAGGAATACATTTTTGTGGAAAACAAGACTTACAAAAACAAAAACGAATGTTTCTCATTAGTAATCCATACACCAGGATTTTTTAAAAAAAATTTAAATTTATTAATTTGAGAGACAGCCATGAGCACAAGAGCGGGGAAGGTCAGAGGGAGAGGGAGAAGCAGGCTCCCCACTGAACAGGGCTCCATCCCAGGACCCCAGGATCATGACCTAAGCGGAAGGCAGAGGCTTAACTGGCTGAGCCACCCAGGGGCCCCTATACACCAGGATTAAAAGGAGTTACATTATTAGGGTCTACCCCACAAGAAACTTACCCATAATAATTAAAACCATACCTTTTGTTCACACGAATTCCTTTTTATGAACCATTTAAAAAATTTAAACAAAGTTTTTGTTTGGGCTTAAGTGGTTTGTTCTGGGAAACATATTAGCCTTTTAAGAAAGTGGGACCTTTTGGTTGTATTTTAAGTCGGTATTTTGGACCCTCCATTCCTGCTAAGTATAGAGAGAATGCATTTGACTCTGTTGGAACTACGTGCTCACAAAATGATCGTTATTAAATCTTCGGCTCACACCAGCCCTAGCTGGGCTGCTGGTAAAATGGGACAGGTGATTGCTGTAGCCAAAAGAGTAAAGGTGCAGCAGCTGCTTGGCTGGCTTTGCTCCATCCAAAGACCTACCGATTCTTATATCCCAGACGCCGCAGGAATGAAAATCCACCCTTTTCCAGATAACTCTACCGCCGCTTACACTCCTCCTGGTACAATTGGGGAAACCAAGACTGAGACTCGGGGCTAGCCACACCCCTTCGTCCGCGGAACCAAGCCTCGAGGCGGCCCGGCCCCTGCCCCGCGCTGCCCACAGCGGACGTCGCACCGCGGTCGGGGACGGTGCGCGGCGCCCCGGCGCCCCCGAGTGGAGGGAGAGGTACGAAGGGAGAGGGCGGTGGGCGGGGCGGGGCGCGGTGACAGCGCGGGGCCGGGCCCGCCCCTGGCTCCCACCCCCGGAGCCCACAGTGCCCGCCCGCCCGCCCGCCCGCGGCCGCCCGGGAGCTCGTCCAGCCCCGCGCTCCTCTCGCCCGCCCGCCGGCCGCCGCCAGCGCCTGTCCGCCTGCCGCCCGCGCTCGCCCCCGCGGCTCTACGGCCGGGTAAGCCCCCCACCCGGCCCGGGGTACCCCTAGCGCTCGCGGGGCTCCCTGCCCCCGCGCCGGGGCCCCAGCCATATCTGGGCAAAATATTCAGCTGTCGCCGCCGCCGCCAAGAGGGACTGAGCGTGGCTCCCTCTATAAATAGCCGCTGCCTCGGATTGCCTCCGGGGCTGGGGAGCCCTGGTCTCGGGGTCCGGAGCCCCGCACTCCCGTCCGCGCCGCTAGGCTCCCGGGGCCCCAGCCGGGGCGCCCTCGTCTCTGGCCCTCGGCGCCGCGTCCGTAAGCGGCAGAAGGAGCCATGCTCTCGCAGAGTGGCGCCGGCGCCGGGGT
Organism: Eumetopias jubatus; assembly: GCF_037043125.1. Lineage (NCBI taxonomy): Eukaryota > Metazoa > Chordata > Mammalia > Carnivora > Otariidae > Eumetopias > Eumetopias jubatus. The sequence continues at coordinate 61,498,637 of NW_028274821.1, forward strand.
CCTGGAGGAGCGGCCACCCCCGCCACTCACCACCCGCCGTCCGCTCGACTCCCGCGCCGTGGGGCTCGGAGCCGGCGGGCCCTCTGCTGGGGACAGGTGCCCGGCCGAGCCCGGCACGAGGCGTGGCCCTCCTCCGGCTGCCGAGAGTTTGGGGGTGGGAGTGGGGCGTTCGTGCTCGGTGGACTAGGAACCGAGGTTCGGGCTGCGCCTGTTGGTGGCAGGAAAAGTTTCCCAAACTCCGGGAGATGACGCGGTTTAAAGCGCCACGATACACGCATTTCGTGCCGAGGTAGAGCGGGCAAGAAGCCCCCCTCGCTGTCGCCAACTCACGGGGTGGCCTTGGCGAGCCCCCTCCCTTTTCTGGGCCTCAGTTTCCCCGTTCGTAAGGGCAGGGTCTGGTTCGGGAGATGGAGCTTGGAGTCTGGGCGGTGAGAGCAGCAGGGCGCGCTCTTGACCGCTGGCGCTCCCCCACACCTGTTCGCCGGCTCCGGTCTGGGACGCTGGGGGCACAGCCGAACACAGCTCGGGGCGCTGTGGAAACCGGACACTTTGGCAGTCGCTCTGACGCAGGCCTATCCTGGGACCTGCTAGGGCCCTCGGAGTAGCGTGCGCCGTGTACGTCCAGGAAGAGCGTCCCACGGTAATTATGGGCACCCCTGCTGGGAAGCAGCCACCACCCTTGAGCATGTGACTCAGACAGCTTTTGACCCAACGAACCGCGCAGGACCAGAGGCTCCAGTCCAGCTGCTCCCTGGCCTCAGTTTCCCCATCTATACAGTGCCTCTGATGCGGCCTTGGAGCCACCCCCAGCTGCCCAGCCCGGTCCTGCTAGACCAACCCTGCATGTGGTCTCCACCTTCACCCTCTCAGATTCTTCAGGATGACCTAGCCCAAGTTTTTCCATATTGGAATCACAGACCCAGACCCTAATTCGGGTTCTGGGCCCTCAGACGGAGCACCTCCCCCCCTCGCAAATCCTCATCTTTCTCCCAGTGATGACAGCTATCATGTTCTTTGTCAAGGGCCACAGAACCCCCTGCTCAAGGTCACGTGCTGCTGGACAGGCCAGGAGGCCTGCAGGCTCCACTCGCCTTTCTCCTCTCTTTCCTGACCTTTCCTGCCACTTAGGCAGGTCTTGGGGATCTATGAGTACCCCACCAATGGCCCCTCTCCTTTGATCTGCTGCTGTCCAGAACTTTCCCTTGCTCAGACAATAGCGCCCTCATTCTGAAATTTCATTTTTGTTTGAATTTTACTTTCTATTATATATTTTCTCTAGACCCACCTCAAAGCCTCACTGATAAAGAAGGGGAAATGAAGACAAAGAGAGTCCCATCAGTTTGAGCCGTACAACAAACAGGCAGAGTGAAAGCAGGGAATGTTGTCACTTTGTGTCTTTACTCCCTCTAATGTGCCAATCTTGCAAACACGTTTTTGCCCGTCTTGGCCCCTGAGTTGCTCCCAGCCTAAGTGGAGAGCCAGTGTCCTCTAAAAATAGCCTCCTCCCCACCTTATCAGGGCCTCACACCTTCTCCCTCCTCCAGGGTAGGGCTGCTTCCTGCAGCTCAGCAAAAATGTAAAAACAGGGAGTAGGTATCTCGTGGCAGCTCTGAGTAACAGGAGGTGGACTGACCTGGAGGTCAGGACACCTGGCTCCAACCCCAATTCTGCCACCCGTTTAGAGTGGCCTTGAGCCATGAGGGGGTGGGCAGGATGGTCACCAGGAGACCTGGGGTGAAGAGGGCTCAGAGGTTCCCTTGGAGGACTTGCTAGTGTGAGAAAAGTGAAGTGCCGGGGATGAAACTCAGGGGGGCCCACCCGGTGAAGAGGCGGGAAGGAGGAGGAGAAAGTAGCTTCCCAGGGGCCCAGGGAGGAGAGAGGTCAGCAGTGGCAGCTGCTGAGGAGAGACGGAGGGGCTGAGGACTGGGAAGGGGCCACCAGGATTGGCAGCTGATCATGGGTGACTCTGGCCGGGGCCTTGCTAAGGGCTCAAGCATGGGATCCACCACTGCTTTGCTGGGGCCAGTGACCCAGCCTGTCTGTCTGAGCCTCAGTTTCCTCCTCTGTGCGATGGGGATAATAAGAGCACCCATTTCACATGGGTTTCTTTGGGGATTAAGTGAGATGATGCTGGGAAAGCCCTCAGCCCAAGTGCTTGGTCCCTGCGATGATATTTCGAGCATTAGCAAGAGGAAGAGGCAGGCTCATGGGAGCTGAAGGCGTGGGAACAGAGCCTACCACTCCTGAAAGCTCCTCTGAGAAAGGAGCAGGGAGGGAAGGTAGCAGGAGCTGAGGACAGGCATGGGGGGATGGGCAGGGGAGGGCAGGTGCTTCTGGGATGAGGCTTGTAGGAAGAGGTGGAGAAGGACCCAGAAGACGGGAAGAGGCGGAAAAGAGAATCTGAGGGGTGTGCATATGGGAGGACCGGGGGCCTGCCTTAACCACCTGCTGAGCGTCACAGACTCTAGAATCACCTTCCTCCAGAATCAGGCTAAGCAAAGAAATGAAGTAAAGTAAAATGAAGCCAGTCCTGGCTCAGACCCCTGCGTCCCCTTGGCAGGCTTCAGTATCTGTGAAGGAGGGTGGTGATGGGCCAGGAAGGGTAGTTTGACTCTGCCCAGGAGCCTTGTGACCTTGGCTTGCTTATTTCTGAAATGACATCATCTATCGATGACTCCTGCTGAGTCCAGGAGTCATAATGGCCTTTTCCAGTCAGTGTTTTGATTTTTCAGTCTTACTAATGGACCAGCCAGGCTGCCAACATTTCTAAAGAGGGCAGTTCACTTTTCACTTAAAGCCAGAGCACCAAACAGATCAATTAGTTGGCTGCTCGGAGCCATTATCAGTTTAAAGCCTGACACAGTCCTGTTTCTGTGGGCGAACATGAACCAGAGAGCATAATTCTGGGGCCATTTCCTCTCTTCTGTTTTGTTTTATAAGACTCCTCCATCAGTTAATTGTGAAAGGACCCGACTCTCTTTGCTCCTAATAATGACAAGAGAATGAGCTCACTGGAGTCAACCTAGGACATGTCTGGGAGGTTTTCTTCAATGTCAGGAAGTGCTGGGTCTTTGTCTGATCTGAAAACTAAACAAACTCAAGCATTTCTTCTGTTTCTCTTTTCTTGCCTCCTTTTGTTTTTCTTTCAGACAAAAACACAAATGTGAAATGTTGAAGTTACTGTGCATGGGGATGAGGGGGGGTGGAGGCAGGCCAAGCCCAGGCGCCCACGCGTCCCTGCCTCAGGACATCTTCTCAGGGTCCCCAGCCGAGCAACTGCTCACCCTGGGCCTTCTCGGGCGGTGACCCCCTGGCCCTTCCTGGAGATAATTCTGTTGTGGGATGAGTTGTGGCCACTGGGGTGTTCGCCCTCCATGTCCCTGGGAACTGAGGGAAGGAGCAACGCCTCTTAGCCTCACTCAGCCCCCTTCGTGGACTCATCTCCTCTCATCTCTTAAATGTCAGTGCCACTCTCAGCCCTGTCCTCTTTCCGCCCCATACCCTCCTACCGTCCCATTCACGCCCAGGGCTCCAGCCACTGGCCATAAACTCCAAATCCCAGATTCGTGTGTCCGGCCCGGGCTGCTCTTCTCAGCTCTAGGCATCTATGACTCCAGCCAATCAGACAAAGCCGGAAGGGCATCCCAAAAGCACTTCACACCCAACAGGCCTGACTCAGGCTCATCACCCACTCTTCCTCCAGTGGGACTCGATCCCAGGACTCCGGGATCATGACCTGAGCCGAAGGCAGTCGCTTGACCAACTGAGCCACCCAGGCGCCCCAAGACATCATTTTTATTAAAAATCTACAAATGAATTCATTTAAGCCCTGACTCAAAATCCAGGGCTCTTTCTGGGTTTTTTTGTTTTTGTTTTTTGCTTTTGTTTGTTGTTAATGGAGCATGTGCAGGACACACAGATGGAGCCTGATGGGGTAGGTGGGGGGGCATGTGGGGGAGGTGAGGCAGGGACCCTAGTGATGGGGCACGTGATTGTGGGGAGGGCCTGTGGCAGGCACATATGTGGCCACAGCATGCTGGTGAGGGCAAGACCCCAGAAACGGCCTGTTGCCCGAAGGTTTGGGCTGAGCAGCCCTGGGTAATTTCCATCTTCTGCTACCTTCCCTCCTTCTTTACATTCTGGAGAAATTTAGGCCCAGATAGGGCTTTCAAGCCCAACTGCCCAGTTCCTGGTCAGCCTAGAACCTCTCCGCAGACTCCTGTGTCTCATCGCCTTTTCCGGGCATGCTGCTTACAAGCGAGGCATCTGTGAGCCCAGGATGAGGGCTCCCGGTGCTGTGGTGGGAACCCGGATGCCTCCCTCAGAACCACTCAGAAGATAAGGGCGGAGGGAGCCCTAAAGAGGGACTTCCTCCTGGCAAACCCAGGAAGATTTAAAAAGTCAGATTGGAGGACAACATTGTATGCATTTGTTTATGGTTTTATACTGCATTCCATTTACACCATTAAAAGGGTTTTGAGATCGCTTAAAATAAACCTGCACAAGCAACATAACTGGGAAGAACAGAAGTTTTAAAAAGACAGGGAAGCAAGCTTGAAAATCAGGATTATGAAGCCCTGAGAACCTGATGGGAGCTCAGGGCCTTGCTCTTAGCTTTTTTTTTTCTGAAAAATGAATATACCTGTGCATGACAGTTCATCACCACATGTCACCTCAGCGGGCGGGGGGTGGGGGCGTCTCCCTGAAGGTTACTCAAAAGCCCAAGTTAAGAATGCCCATCACAGAATAAGGGGAGGAAATTAGGCCAGCTTCTTGGCTGAGATGGCAACTGTTTCTGGACACCCCAGACAGCTCTGGGATGAATCATGACAGCCCAGAGGAAAGGGACACGAGATGAACTGGGGGGCGGTTGGTGTCTGATGAAAAGAACCCCAGTCTTTAAGGAGAGAGAGGTGTTTTCTGAGCCCTCCTTCTCAGAGCGTACATCACAGTGGAACACTAGGTAGAAGGCAGTTGTTGTTTTTTTTTTTTTTTTGAAGATTTTGTTTATTTGAGAGAGAGAGACAGAGACTGAGTAAGCATGAGCAGGGGGAGGAGCAGAGGGAGAGAGAGAGACAGACTCCCTGCTGAGCAGGGAGCCTGATACAGGGCCTGATCCCAGGACCCCGAGATCATGACCTGAGTCAAAGGCAGATGCTTAATCAACTGAGCCTCCCAGCCACCGTGGGAGGCAGTTTAGCATTGGGCTTAAGAATATGGACTTTGAGGCCACCTCCCTGGGTTCAAATCAAAGGTCTGCTTATTACTAGCTGTGTAAATTCAGGTAATTTAAAACTCTCCATGCCTCAGTTTCTCCTATAAAATGGGGTTGTTGTGGGGATCTGTTTCCCCATCTATAAAGCAGGGGTGCTGTGGAGACTAACTGAGTTGTTATATGTGAATGTTTAAGACCGCGCCTGGGATATGGTTAGCATCACACAGCGTGAGCTATGATAGGAAGGCAGCTGGGGCGGTGATGATGCGCACAGTCAGACAGAATCTTGTCTGGATTCAAATTTCAGCTCTAGTACTTACTAGATCTGCGACCTTGGTCACTGTATTAAGTTATATCGCAACCCCCCGAAGTCATGTCCACCTGGAGCCTCGGAATATGACCTTATTTGGAAACAGGGTCCTTGCAGATGTCATTAGTTAAGATGAGGTCTTACTGGATTGGGGTGGGCCCTAAATCCAACGACTGGCGTCTTTATAAGAAGAGGAGTGGACACAACGCGGGGAAGAAGGGCCTGAGATGACAGAGTCAGCGATGCAGGGACAAGCCGAGAAATGCCAAAGAGCATGGGCATCACCAGGAGCTAGGAGAGAGGCGTGGGACGACAGATTCTCCCTCAGAGCCTCCAAAAGGAGACAATGCTGCTGACAGTTTGGTTCCCATATTTTGACATTCTGAGTTGCAACAGAGCAAATTTAAGCCACCCAGTTTGTGGTGATTGGTTAAGGCAGCCCTAGAGAGCTGATGCAGTCAGATTACTGCAGTTCAGTCTCTTCATCTGTAAAATGGGAATAAAAAAGTACCTACTTCATAGAGTTATTAAGATTGCATGAAATAATCTGTATAAAGAGCTTATTGGGGACGCCTGTGTGGCTCAGTCAGTTAAGCATCTGCCTTTGACTCAAGTCATGATCCCAGGGTCCTGGGATCGAGCCCCGCCATCAGGCTCCTTTCTCAGTGGGAAGCCTGTTTTTCCCTCTCCCTCTGCCACTCCCCCTGCTTGTGCTCCCTTGCGCTCTCTCTCTCCCTCTGTCAAATAAATGGATAAAATCTTTAAAAAAAAACCTGCTTAAAAAAATAAATAAAGAGCTTATCACTGTGCCCATTATGCAATATGTACAGAATAGCGGTTGCTATTATAAGGTACGGTGACATACTGGGTATAATAACCCCGAGGCTGAGGTTAATAGCATTCTACTGTATGTCTGCATTAGAATTTATATACCCAGTGCCTTAGGGATGAACTGTGATGTGGTTCCCAGTTTTTTGCTAATATAGATAATAGATGACTTGTACATATATCTTTGTACGATTCCCTGAATAAATGAGTAGAATAAATTCCTAGAAGTAGAATTGCTGAGTCAAAGGGCGTGTGCAATTGGGTAGATATGGCTTAACTTGCCTTGAAGGAAGGTAAACCAATGTGAGCCTCTCTTCTGTGTGACCGTGCTGGTCTCCCCCACATCTTGTGAACACTGGGAATTCTCAGGCTTTTGCATCTTCCTCAATGTGATGGATGAGAACCAATGGCTTATTTCTTAATTTACGTTTCCATAGTTATGAGTGAGCGTCATTATCTGCTCATAAGATTTTTAGCCATTTGTATTTTTAGGTGAATTGCCCATTCCTTTCCTCTTTTTACATTTTCACTGGGCTGGTTTTGTTGTTGTTTTGGTTTGCTTTGGTTTTTTGGTAGGACTCTATTAAATTAATTAGCCCTGTGTTCAATGAGCAGCAAATGTTTTCCCCCACTTGCCATTTTCCTATGGCATTGTTCATGCTAATTTTCATATTGGTTTTTCAGAAAATACAAAAACGAGTTTCATAAGCTGGACCTTGTGTTAACACCTGCTGTGAGGCAAGGTGACGAGTTATGTTTGTAAAATGGAAAATGAGCAAAGGACTGGCCACAGGCTTTTCTATTAACTTTTTTAAAAAAGACTTTATTTATTTATTTGAGAGAAAGGGAGAAAGAAAGAGAGAGGGGGCACGAGCAGGGTCGGGGGGAAGGCAGGTCTACCAATGCTTTTGATTTATGGCTGGGAAAGCCGGGAATAATGCTGGGCATTCATTCATTTACTTAGCAAACCTGCCCTCAGCACCTGAGAGGCACAGGCTTTGTGTCGGACCACAGGAGAGAGATGCTTGCTCCCAAGTCGCTTTCAGTCTTGCGGACAGAGGGGTGCAGTAAGACAATGTTTCTGACGGCCTCTCCCATTTGTACTAAGATGTCTGGCTTGCTAGAACCCTTTGCAACTGGGAGAAAGATGACATGGAAGAGGCTGGGCCTGGTGAGAACTCATGGTGTTTTGCGATGGGGAAGTTGCCGGGATAGGTGGGGAGAAGGAGCCCCAGAGCAGACTGGCCTGGTATGCAGGCCGGCTAGGGTCAGAAGATGGTTTCAGAGCCCTTTCCCGGAACACTGTTGCTTACAGTGATTTGTACAGTGACTCAGACACTGTGATGACCTCAAGAGATGCAAAATGAAAATACACACTGGTGCGTGCACACACGAGCACGTGGCCTTTCTAATTTAAACCACTGGACAATTTTGACTGACATGTAGACCTTTGAGACTCCATGTGTCCTGGGACAGGGCTCGTAGCAACTGCAGAGGGAGACAGGGTCAAACCCTGTGCTTAGTTTCCCTGCTTTTTCAGCAGGTGTTTTCCTGTATGACTAAGAGAATGAGATCAGCTGGGGGGAAATAAAAGCAAACAGGCCAAAAAGCAAGTCTCTTAAAGATAGCTGGTCTCTGGGTCCCCATCCTCCCCACTCAGTGGCCCCAAACATCTTTCCTAATTGAATCAGGCCTTAAATTTCATCTTTCACCTCCCGAACAACCACCATCAGTGGAGACCTCAACTGTCTCTGGAAGGCCTCATCTGGGACTCTGTCATCCCTGCTCACATGCCTTTTGTAACCCCTCCCCACTAGCTCCTGAATCAGCCCAGTGCATCTCTGGACATTTTTTTTACTGTTAGAAAGTTCCTGGCACAGATCATAAGTCCACGTCCTGGGAATCTATGTCGTCTGCCCACCGGGGAACCGCAGAGCATGTCTGTCCCTCCTTCCCAGGGTCAGCACATTACAGGTGTGAAGAGTGTGACCATGTCTCCCCTGGTCCTTCAACTGTTCTTCATGTGACACCCCACTCCTCTTCTCTGGACTCAGCACCACTCATGAGCAAATGTCCAATACACAGAAGAGGTCACCCACATGGCCAGTAGGTATATGAAATGTACTCAGCATCATTAATGAGCAGGGAAATGCACAATGAGATACCACCACCCACCTGCCATCATGGCTAAGGCTAAGATGAAAAGTACTGACCATACCAAGAGTTGAGGAAGATGCGGAGCAACTGGAACTCTCATACATCACTGGTAGAAATGTAAAATTGTGCAATTACTTTCAGAAACGGCTTGACAGTGTCTACTGAAACTAAATGTACGCTTACTCCGAGCCAGCAATTCAACTCCAGGTATGTACCCAAGAGAAATAAGTGATTATTTCTACCAAAAGACGTTCGTTGCCCTATTTATAATTACCAAATACTAGAAATAACATAAATGGTCATTACCAGTAGAGTAACTAAATTATGGTATAATTCATTTAATGTAATACTGTGCATCAGTGAAAAAGAATGAACTGTTGCGAACACACAACACGGGTGAATCTCCCAGATGTGATGTGCGTGAAAGAAGCCGGACATGAGAACATACCCACTGTGTGTTTTCATTTATGTGATGTTCAAAAACAGTTAAAGCTCACCTGTGGTTTTCAAAGTCCCTTTGAGGGAGATGGACCAGGAGGAGGTATATGAGCATTCTGGTGGGCTGGAAATGGCCCGTGTCTTCCTCTGAGGGGTTTTTACATAGGGACAGACATGGAAAATTCAGGGAGCTATACTCTCAAGACTTGCACACTTGACTATATATAAAACCAATGCCTTATTAAAAAAGAAAAAAGCCACCCCCACAAATGAAAGAGTGGGGGCCCAGAGCTGAGCTCCAGCATGAAGTTGAGCAAGACCACCATTGCCTTGCTTCAGCCACTGTACTTTGATTAATGCAGCTGAGATCCCACCATGACCTTTGGGGCCAACACCTCACACCTTCGACTTACAGTGGGTCGACGGTCACTTGAGAATCCCTAAATCTTTCTCATGGCTGCTCAGCCATGTCCACCCATTTCGTGCTTGTGGGGTTGGCTTGTCGGGTCTCAAGCGTTGTGGGACAGAGAGAAGGGGAAGGAAACCAGCGATCTGAACTGTGTCGTCCTTTGTCTCATTCCCTCTGTACGGCACCCCTTGAGAGGTGAATGTTGGGCCCTCACTTTAAAAACAGCTCCATGAATCTCAGAGGCACTGTGTGACATGACCAAGGCTGCCCAGCCAGATAGAGCCGGTCAGGGGCTTGAGCCCAGATCTGTGTGACCCCTCGTCCAAGCTTTGCCTTTCATCAGGCTGACCCGAGATGAGGCCCCATCTGTAACATGGGGCTTGTGGCCTAGCTGTACCCACTCGTGGTAGATGGAGACACCATGCGTGTGACATGGCCCCAGGGATCTCTGTGTGAGTGTTACCTCCCAACTTCATTGTAAGTATCCTGAGGGCCAGGAAATAGCTTAACTTCTGTCTGTGCCACAAAGGCTCCCCCAAGCCCGCACATAGTAGGTTCTCAGTAAATACCCAATGAATTGGGTTGTAGAAACTGAGATTCAGAGAGGTATAGCAACTTGCCCAAGATCACACAGCAAGTCCTCAACCAACAGAACTTGTAACCAGATCCCCTGACTCCCATCACAGTGCTCCATCTGCCATTGCCCAGTGGGACCAGCTTCCCGTAGACCGCAGGGACCGGAGATGCTAATGGTTTGAAAGATACTGAGGGAGGAAGGAAAAGATCATCTGAGGTGAGACAAGGCTGAGTCTGGCCCTGGGGCCTTCAGGATGTGTGTCTCAGGGAGAGGGCTGGGGACGGGTTATAGGTGACACAGTTGCACAAACCGTACTTTCAGGAGGACGCTGGGCTTGGGTGAATGCTCTGCAGATACCTCTCTTAAAATTCTTAATTTTACCTTTGGATTTGTGTTTTTAAGTGAAGTCCCATGACCAACAGAGCACACACCAGGGCTTAGAGCTTTGGCCCACTCGAGGCTCCACCTCCTGTTGCCTCTCCTCTCCCTGGGGACAGGTTCTTAGACCCCAGCTGCCTCCCCTCCTGGGGCCCCCAGATCCCGCCAGCCTCCCTGGGGATCTCTGGTGCGTGCACTGGCAATGCTGAAGGACAGGCCTCTCGTCCACCCCGGTCCGGGCACCTAGCGTCCCAGCACAGAGGTCACGACACCCTCGGATGGCTCATCTCTGTGTATTGGGGTGGTGGCCCCCTGTGGGACGGGGAGATGCCAGGCTCCACCGTCTGGCCCCTCATCAGGGCAGGGTGTGTGTATCCTGCTTCGGGCAGGAGAAGGAAAGTGGCAGCTAGTGGATTTGGCATGCGTGCTTTGTGTCGCAGCCCATGGGCACCTGTGTGATCCAGAAGTGAGACAATAAGTAAGAAAGCACCATGACACATTGAGAGCAAGATCGCAAGAGAAAAAGGTAAAACTCTGTATGTTGGTATCTTTAGTGGTACTTTTTCCCTGATTTTGAACAGAGGACCCTACGGTCTTATCTTACACTGGACCCAGACCCAGCTAATCCAGCAGCCAGCCCCACCGGGGAGGATGTTTCCCAGGGCCGGGTGGGGGTTAGGCGGCAGGCGAGGGCTCCCTGGGGAAGCAAGATGGCAGGGGACGGGGGCCCAAGTGGCTGGGAAGCTAGGTGACAGGTACACGGCACCCTGAGGCACACTCACCCCTCCAAGTGCAGGGGGCGTGGAACCAACCGCAGGCCTGGAGGTGGCCGAGGCTTATCCGCCGCAAAGGTCTCTGCACATTGCGTGGCGATTGGTACGATTCTTGCATCACATTCTATGACCCTGTTCTAAAACCCGAACCTTGAAGAAGTTAAGCCCCCCAGAACTTCCATTACCTGCTGTCTGCCCCTTCCGCACCCTACCTGGCAGCCCCCACCCCCCACCAACCAAGGGCCGGTTGACTTTCTCCCCTTGTGGGTCACTGGCCCGGGATGGAATTTTGTCATCCGCCCTGCTCCCTGGGCCTGTGTCCCTGACCGAGCTGCGGTGACGGGCCCTCACTCTGCGCCAGGCCCGGCTGCACACTGAGATGCGGAGCTGGTCAGGGGGTGCTGCCCACCAGGCCCAGCCAGTGGGGGAGGGGACAGGGTGCTGAGGGGCCTGGGTGCACAGTCTTCCCTGCTCCCTAGGAGGCTGTGCGGGGGGAGGCGAGCCACTCCAATAAGGAGGTCGGGATGCTTCGCTCTCTGGAGGGACTGTGCCTCCAGCACTTAGCAGGACTGCCGAGCGCATGAGAGGACAGCCGGGAGGACTGAAATGTCAGGGGTGGTCGGGGCGAGTGGTCTGGCACAGCTGGAAAGGGAAGGCCTGGGCTGGATCAGAAGCTGGGGAGGCCCAGAGGCCACCAGCTCTCCAATGGCCTCAAACCCCAGGCTGAGGAGTTTGCTGTCTGTCATAATGGGGCCTTCCAAGGTGGCTTTCAGCTTGGGAGCAGCATCAGAACTGATGTTCATGAAGATCGTTTAGAGGTTGAGCTGGGTGTGGATGGGAAGGTAGGGAAACTGAGGCAGGGAGAGGTTGGGGGGCTGTTGTGATAACATAGATTTTAAAAAGGCAAGCCTCATGGAAACGGAGAGGAGGGACACATAGAAAGGTTGGGAGAGAGGTAAGCTTCTGGTCCCCAAAGGACAAATACGGTAGGATTCCACTTAGATGAAGTACCTAGGGTAGTCACCTTCACCGGGACAGAAGCAGAGTGGCGGCTGCCGGGGGCTGGGGAGGCAGGGCGGGCAGGATGGGGAGTTGGTCTTAACGGGGAGAGCCTCAGAATGGGAAGATGAACGAGTTCAGGAGTCGGGTGGTGGTGAAGGCTTCGCAACAGCGTGACTGTGCTTCATGCCACCGAACTGTTTTCCTTAAAAAGGTTTAAGTGGTAAATTTGATGTTATGTGTATTTTAGCACACTTTCAAAAACAGTATAATGTTTAAAAGATAAGAGAGAAAGCGAGAGAGGACTGGCGGGCATGAGGACTGACCAGAGCGAGGGGAGTGGGAAGGGAGAGTGCAGGCGGCCCCGGGTGTGACTGGGGCTGCGCGGACGTGGTCACCCAGGTGAGGAGACGGTGGCGGTGGTGGGCCGGGGCCCACGCTCAGCGTTGGGCGTGTGGGGCCTGCGGGACTCCAGGAGTGCCTGGCAGGAGCCGGGGCTGGAGAGACTGGCTGAGAGTCACCAGCTTATCGCTGGTAACCGACCCCACACAGGAGAAGATGAGAAGGCCCAGGGGCAGCGTGAGACGTGAGGAGAGGGCAGAACCCAGGGGATGGGTGGGCCAAGGAGAGTGAATGCGTCATCAGGGAGACTGAGGAGGAGGGGCAGAAAGGAAGGAGGGAAACGCAGAGAGTCTGGGCTCTCGCAGGCTGCAAGGAGCAGGGCTCATTCAGCGGGCCTGAGTGCGATGAGGGTTGTGTGTGGGAGAGAGGGTGGGCCCCCCAAGGATCGCGGGAGGATGGGGTTCTCATGGGAACCCAGCAGGAGCCACAGCAGTCCAGGCCTGAGGGAGCAGGGCATTTCTGGGGACACGGTGTTCTCTGTCTCTCCCAGTCCCATGAATTCACCCTCCTCTGAAGACTCTTACTCCCCTAAAAGTCTCTTCCCTCATGGCCTCCGCTTCCACATGCTCATGATGGTCTCCTCATCCCCAGCTTGCCCTGCCACCTGCCTCAGTTTCTCCTTGTGTCCCTGTTCAGTGCTGTTGTGGGTTGAATTGTATCCCCCCAAAATTTGTACCTGTGAATGTGAGCTTATTTGGAAATAGGGTCTTTGCAGATGATCAAGTTAAGATAAGGTCCTAAAGGTAGGCCCTAATCCAGTATGACTGGTGTCCTTATATTAAGGGGACATGCAGACACAGACAGGTACACCACCAGCTCAAGGCTAAGAATGCCTGAGGCTCCCGGAGCTAGGGGAGAGACGTGGACCACATTCTCCCACAGAGCCTTCAGAAGGAGCCAGCCCTGCCAACGCCTAGATGTTGAATGTCTAGTCTTCAGGACTGAGAGACAACAATTTCTGTTGTTTAAGCCAGTCAGTTTGTGGTACTTGGTTAAGACAATCCCAGGAATTAATACAAATGCCAAGAAATAAAAGCTCATTCACCCAATTCCAAGCCACCTCATGGCTCATTGACTAGCCGATCAATCAGTTGCCCTTGAGCCAGGCACCCACTTTGTCCAATCAGCTGAGAGGAGGTGTCACATGATATAAAGCATGGCTGCCCCCAGGGGTGCCTAATGAAGGAGGGCAGTGGGGAGACAGCTCTCTCAAGAGGAACAAGGGGCATCTCAGGCACTCTTGTGTCCCTGAAGCCAAGGGAAGAGAGAGGTGCAGGCTTCGGTGATGAGGGATCATGGCCTGAAATCTCTTTGACCAAAATGTCTTCCAAAAGAGAAGGACAAAGACATGAGAAGATTGGGTATGAAGAATCGACTTTGTAAATCAGCCTTTCTTTAGCCATCATCAGGCTGTTCACTGTGGCTGAAATAAGAAGATGGTATAACTGGAAAAATATTCATTTGAATTTGTGACTCAGCCCCTCCTGACCTCAGGGAAATGCAGTCCATAAATCCAGACACTGCTGCAGCGCCTCCTTCCGGAGTGTTCCCATGGGGGCGGATGCTGGAAAAGCCATTAGCAGAAGTGACTGGACCCATTTCCCATGAAAGATTTAAAAGTGCCCTTGGTACTCCGAGAACTTCCCGGCCTCAGAGCTTTCATTTCTGAAGCTTCCTGATGGATGGCCTCAGCTCTTGACCCACTAATTTTTACTTTCCAACCTGTCTAGTTTTATTTCCTGGCACAGCTTGTAAATTCTGTTTTTTCCTGTTGAACCGCGGTCTAAGGCTTCTGCTGTTGAGAAGCAGGGCGGCCAGATGCTCCCGCTGGGGTACCACAGACACAAGATGTGGAAGACTCAACGTTAGCAATGTGTCTTACATTTCTTGAGCCACCCTTTTGTTTTTCTTACCAGCTCTTACTCAGGACTCGATTTATAAAGCAGGTAAGAGAGGAACTTCAGGCTGGCCTTCCTGGGAGCCTCACCATCACCCCCTTCCTGCTGCTCCCTCCCCGTTTGGGTTCCCAGCCCTCCCAGACCTGGTCCCCCTCTTTCCATTTGAAAGCTGGGAAAACAAAAGATCCAAGAAGAGAAGGGACTTGCCCAAAGGCCCAAGGACACTAGACCGAAACCCAAATGTGCTCATTCTCTACTAGCACACTTACCAGGCACAGGGCTAGGCACTGGGGACACGAAGACCAATGAGACATGGGTCCTTCTCCGAGAGGAGTTACAGTCTGCTGAGAGGGCATGGGGGAGCGGGAGGGGGATGGGAAGGCGACCCCAGTAGCAGCAGCAGGGGGGCGGCAACCTCAGAGTCATGGCTAGTGTTTGCTGAGCCTGTGTTGACTGCACACCAGCGTCCGGCTTTGCCCCTGCTCTGCTCGTGGCCACCTAACCTTTACAACACCCTATGGGGGGAATAGTACCATTACCCTCTCACTGTTCAGTGTGATTGGCAACTTTTTATTTCCGCAGCTGAATCCCCCTTTCTTCAAGGGAAATCTGGCACGGAGCCCCAAATAAACACATCAGGCAAAACCAAGGTGAGCCCCCTCACTCAGCCTTCCCTACGTAACCCCCAGCAGGGACCCTGGGGGAGCCTGAGGTCTCCCTGCACACGGTTTAAAGACCACCCATCTGATGCAATTTTTGGATGGCTCCAAGAGACACAGGTTACAAGCAGAATTTCCCCGTCCGCTTACGCTCATTGTACAGATGAGCAGACGGAGGCCCAGAGGAAGGGAGGGATTTAGCAAGGGCCACCTGGGGAGGCATCACCACAGCTAGCGCTCCAACCGGAGTCTCTGAATCTCAGCCCAGTGTCCACCCGTGGCACCTCTTTTATTAGGAAGCGGAAGCCTTTTATTAACAGCTATAAAACACCATCCCTTCCGAGGCACATTTTAAGGTCGAGCTTGCCGTGGGCTCGGTGCACATGGTTTTCACGTCCCTCCCACCCCTACCCCTCCGCACCTCCAGCTCTCCACGTCACTGACCCCAGGAGGAGAATCTTGCTTTAGAGAAGCCAATTCTGGGAGCCAAGTAGGTGAGTGTGGCTTGAAGCTGACAGCTTCCTAGTTGGCCTTAGGAGCCCTCCGCTCCTCTCAGCGCATTGAATGTAAGGTCTCATCGCTCCCTAACATTCACGGAACACTTGACATTAGAAAAGGCTTTTAAATCCTCTGAAATGGGATTTTTGAATTAACAGCACCTTGGAGTGTATAAGAGGAACATTAACTTCCCTTCCCTGGGTGTACTAAGAGGGAGACTCAGGAAAGTTAATGATTTTACCCCTCAGGGCGGCATCTCTGGAGGTGGCCCAGCCCTCCCTCCTTCAACGGGCCCCAAAGTTGCCACCTACTTCTCTCTACTTGTGTCTTCGCAGCGGCTTTTCCTACTCCTCTCTTCCCTTGTCCTGGCTCATCCCTTCTGCAGGCTCTGCCTGTCACTTTTTTCTAAGGATTTTAGTGCATATCATCTAGGAAATGAGTCGGCTGGCAAAGACAGCAAGCATGGGAAGCTCCCCGCGTCCCAAACCGGTCCCAGCTGCTTCTGCCCCCAAGTCCCCCATCTGGGGTGAGTCTGAGTGACTCCCTCATGTGACCCAGAGGTGAGGCTAAGGCTGTTACCCAAACTTTGCTTCGTGGGATTCCAATTCCAGGAATACTTTCTCAGAGACATGGTTTCATGGTTAAAGACCAGGGAAATTCTGCATGTAACCTATTTCTCCTGGGGGCACCCAGTGTGTGGAAGCATACCCAGAGTTTTGAGAAGTCCTGCGGTCTCAGGTACTGTGGAACTTTGGATAACCCAAAACCCGTTTGATTGCCCAAAATATGTTTTGCAGCTCATTCAGAGGTGTCTCTGTGAGTTAGTTCTGGTAAATTCACTAGGGTCCCTCTTGGCTATAGATGCTCTCCTGGTTCCACTCAAGAAAAGCCAAATTAGGTTATTCTCTGAGAGCGTTCACAGAGGGTTTTGTTTGTTTGTTTGTTTGTTTGTTTGCTTGTTTTCATCTATACCAGAGCATTGTCAGCTGCTTGTGCTTTCTTTGGAAGTAAATAGAAATGAATCAAGGGGGACCCGTTTATGGTCTGAACATCGCATTCTTGGGGTCTGGGTAAAGGAAGACATCAGGCCGAGCCAAGCCATTCTTAGTCAGATGGATGGCACTGGGGTTTTCTGTGTTTGGGAAGTGAGTGCTTTCTTATCAGGCCAGCTGCCATATTTCTCCTACACATATGCCGGCACGTGCACAAACGTGCATTAATAACACGCACCTCTGCTTTCTGAAATGGAGGCTTTTCCTGTTAGCTGATGAACTTTTTTTTGTTTAAGTGCACTAATTGTTTTTAGTTAATAACTATTCCAGCTGGTTGACTGATTAGCTGGTTGTCTTTTCCTAGCTTTCCTTTCTCTCTATGCTGGAAAATCCCATCAGTCCTGTCACAGAGGAGCCATGATGTGTGTGTGTGTGTGTGTGTGTGTGTGTGTGTGTGTGTGTGTGTGTGTGTGTAGGGATCTAAAAACACAAACTGCTGATGAAGGAGATACTGACTGTATCCTTTTGCTGCGGCTGCCATAACAAAATACCACAAACTTTGTGGCCTAAACAACAGAAATGTATTGTCTCAAAGTTCTGGAGCCTCAGAGTCCAAGATCAAGGTGCCAGCAGGGGTGGTTCCTTCCAAGGGCCATGGAGGTCTGTTGCAGGCTTCTCTCTCAGCTTCTGGTGGTTTGCTGGCAGGCTTTGGCGTTCCTTGGTCTGTTGGAAGCATCACCCTGATCTCTGTCTTCATCCCCACATGTGTTCCTGTGTGTGTCTGTCCAAATTTCCACTTTTTATAAGGACGCCAGTCATGTTGGATTGGGAGCTCACCCTGCTCTAGTAGGACCTTATGTAAATTGGACGAGTTATTTCTGCAGTGACTCTATTACCAGGTAACGGCACATTCTTACTTGCAGAGCGGTGCTGGCTTACGGAAATCCC
This sequence comes from Eumetopias jubatus, assembly GCF_037043125.1. Classification (NCBI taxonomy): domain Eukaryota; kingdom Metazoa; phylum Chordata; class Mammalia; order Carnivora; family Otariidae; genus Eumetopias; species Eumetopias jubatus. Next base: position 61,516,118 of record NW_028274821.1, read on the forward strand.
GGGGCCCAGAACTTCAACAGATGAATCTGAGGGGGCTCAATTCAACCCATAACACCAATGCTGTACACAATAGTGTATTCCATTCCACAGCATCAAAGGAAGTCCTGAGCTGTTGCCTCACTATTTAGCCTGTCAGCTTCAGAAAGGAGGGCGAGGGTGGGAACAGGCTCAAACACAGAGATGCTGGCAGCTTCTGCAGCAAGCTGACATTTTCCAAGAGGAGAAGAGCCCACGGTCTCCTCAAGGCTGTCTGATGGGATAAACAAAGACAGGTAGAACTGCCATTAGGTTCATTTCAGTAAAAAGCATCCTGTTGCATGTGTGGCCCCGGGTTGGGCCCTGGGGGGAGGGGGATGCAGCAAACTGACACCCTGCCCGGGGGGGTGGGGAGGGTCACCACAGGAGATGGATGTGAGCTGAGTGGAGGGGTGTGGGCCCAGTGTGAGGGTCATGATGAGTTTTGCTTAGTGAGGGGACATGGAGGCTTCACAGCGGAGGTGATGTGTGAGCTGGGCTTGTCATATTATCAACAGTTTTAGTCAAGAGGGAGGACAGAGGGCTTAAGGCAGATCAGGGTACATATGGTGGTTCTAGAACTTTCTAGTAGCATGATTTGCATGAGTCACTCAACCTTTCTAAGCTCCATGTCCTCCTCCGTAAAATGGGGGTAACAGGGGCACCTGGGTGGCTCAGTTGGTTAAGCAACTGCCTTTGGCTCGGGTCATGATCCTGGAGTCCCAGGATCGAGTCCCGCATCGGGCTCCCTGCTCAGCGAGGAGTCTGCTTCTCCCTCTGACCCTCTTCCCTCTCGTGCTATCTCTCATTCTCTCTCTCTCGAATAAATAAATAAAATATTTAAAACAAAATGGGGGTAACAACAAATATCTACTCAGAGGTTAAATTAGAAAATCCCTGCGACGTGCTTAACACAGGGCTTGGATGTGGTGGTTAACGTTAGCCATTATTGCTGGCTGCTTTTTGTGAGGCTTGACCGAGATGTTGTAGGCAAAGGACCTGCATGCAGCAGGTGTTCAACTGATGCTCCTCCTCTTACAAAATCAGCTTTGGCAGAACTTCCAGCTTTCATGTTTTCCATCAGAACATGGAGCGAAGGGTGGAGGGTTGTACAGAAAAGCATTTGAACGACTTGAAGAATAAAATAGTTTTCGAGCATTCATAAGCCATTTAGAGTCCTCTGTTTACTTGGAATTAGTGGCCGTGCCAATATAATCAATGACAATTTATTCAGTCACATGCCCTCAGGACTTTCACCTTGCACAGTTTTATTGGAGAATTAATCCAGCTTAGTAGAGTATCCACTATAGTAGTTACTATCCTGACGATTCATAGAACATGCCCGGCCACCATGTGAATGCCAAGCATTGATTTGCTCTGAGAGAGAAAATCCAAGAAGGGTCTTTCTAAGATCTTTCTCTTTCTGGTAGGTCATAGATCACAGAAACTCAGAAGACAAGCACCAATTCTCTTACCATGTCGTACAGACGAGAACTAGAGAAATACCGTGACCTGGATGAAGATGAAATCCTCGGAGCCCTCACGGAGGAAGAGCTCAGGACCCTGGAAAATGAGCTGGATGAGCTGGACCCTGACGTGAGTAGGCACTAAAAGGGGACCATGTCATCACAGGTGCAGGGACAGCAACCATTACCACATGGGGGAGGGACAGGGGCAGACTTCCCGTAGCTACCACTTCCCGTTTCCTTCTATGGCAGTGACACTGGAATAACACTGCCCTTGCAGGTGTGTGTGTGTGTGTGTGCACGTGTGCGCACACACACGCGTGCATGCATGTGTGTTTGTCGGGGTTTTCTAGAACAGCAGAATCAACAGGATGTGTATATAGGGAAGAGATTTATTGTAAGGAATTAGCTCACACGATTACGGAGGCTGACAAGTCCCAAGATCTGCAGTCAGCAAGCTGGCAACCCAGGAGGGCTGGCAGTGTGGTTCCCGCTTAGGTCCAAAGGCCTGGAGAACCAGCGGAGTTGATGGCGTAGTTTCAGACTGAAGGCCGGTAGGCGCAAGACCCAGGAAGAGCCGATGTTTGAGTTTGAGTCTACAGGCAGGAGGAAAACCAATTACCCAGCTCAAGGCAGTTCCGAGGGTCAAGAAGGTCAAGATTTTTGTTCTATACAGAACTTCACCTGACTGGATGGGGCCCACCCACATTAGGGAAGGCAATCTTTTTTTTTTTTTTTTCAGTTTCAAATGTTAATCTCATCTAGGAATATCCTTACAAGCACGCCCAGAAAAATGTTTAACCAAACATCTGGGTACCCCGTTGCCCTGTCAAGTTGACACATAAAATTAACCATCACAAGTCTACTCCTCGTCCACGTCACACCCATACACATCTGAAGTCTTACTTCTCTCGTTATAAGGACAGTAACGAGGTCATGAGAGGAAGGTAGAGTCCAGAAGAGGAGGTGCAGTCCTTGACAGTCCATAACTTAAGTACCATGCTATAAAATTAGTAATACTTAGATACTATAATATAAAATCAATACCTCTTATGTTACATGATAAGAGAGTAAGGGGGGGGGAAACAAAGATACTTGCTACACACACACACACACACACACGCACACACAGAAACATGTTCAAAACAAAATGAGGAAACACTCATGACAATTATAGTCTCTGTTTCTCTAACAGGTCACATGGTTGCAGCTGGTATTTATAACTACCTTCTTCCACTCCCCGTTCTGTATTCCCTTTGCCTTTAGCAAGCACCTTGTTGGTCACGAGTCTTCGCCTGGTTGGTTGACTCAAACCTTCATTCCTGAAGGGTCTGGGCCTGTAGTAGCCCTGCGTGGATTGGGTTGTTGTCATTTTCCATTGACTCCAATCACAGGACGTGGTGCTCATAAGAAGCCCCTCAGCAGGGCGCCTGGGTGGCTCAGTTGGTTGGGCGACTGCCTTCGGCTCAGGTCATGATCCCGGAGTCCCGGGATCGAGTCCCGCATCGGGCTCCCCACTCAGTGGGGAGTCGGCTTCTCCCTCTGACCCTCTTCCCTCTCGTGCTCTCCATCTCTCATTCTCTCTCTCAAATAAATAAATAAAATCTTAAAAAAAAAAAAAGAAGAAGAAGAAGAAGCCCCTCAGCAGTCTCTGGATTGCAGGCAGATGCTCCCGTACCTCCGATGTGGGGCAGTCGTCCAATTCCACATCAGTCACCTCGGCCAGTACAGAAATTCCTTCTCTGCCCATTGATTCAGTGGCATAAGGAGCCCCGAGTAGCCAGGCGGGAGTCTCAACGTCCAGTCCAATGGAGTCAGTGTCGTGTCTTCTGGCAGAAACATTCCTCCCTTTGGGACTAAGACCTCTAGGCTAGAAGAGCATAAGGTCACAAGGCCAGGAAGCAAAAATGCTTCCAGTGGGTCACTAGGGGTAGCAGTGAGGCGGGCCTCTCCCATTTCTACCTTTGATTCCTGGACCCATGAATCCCGACCGGGGGAGAAACAGCACGAGATGCTGGGCGTGGACTCAGAGCAAATACAGCCTTCTGGAGAGTCCTGCCCCAGCCCCACAAGGTATTGCTCCCTAGCAGGCACTGTAACTGTCTGCAAAAGCAAGCTCGCCCGTTCTCTCCAGCTAGCTGCTGCAGGGCCGTGGGGACCCTGTGTCATGGAAGGAATTAACTGAGGAATAAAGGGCTGCAAGAGTCCCTTTCACTGGTGGGATGTGTCTTTATCATTGCCTTTCATAGTTGGGACATGTAAGAAGTGTGTTTAATGCTCAGAATTGGCCTCTGCAGTCAGGATGACAGGATCAAGCAGCAGGAGGCTCCCTGGTCGAGCCTGTGGTTTGGCCAGCCTCCATGGAGCCGTGAGCAGGGCCGAGAAAGGGATTCCCAGGTGGCCTGCTAGACAGGGGCCTGCATCTTCTACCCAGATCCCCAGGTCAGTGCTCAGTCCAGAGAAAGTACATAATGAATATTACTGAATGAAGTGAATTTTCCATTTTATATATATTTTTAGTTAAAAATGGAACATTTCACACCTTTCTTTGAAAACCTGTCATTGCTCAACTGTGGTTTAACAGTGAGCCATAAAGAAAAGAACACCACTATACCATTGCACTAACCCTCAAGTAATCACAGTTAGTGTAGAGGGAGAAATGCAGGACTAGAGCTTAGATGTCCCAGCACCAACCCCGGCCCTGTCTCTTACTCTCCATGTGACCTTGGGCCAGTCCCTGTCCTTCCCTAGGCCTCAGTGTCCCCATCCATGAAATGATGGAGTTGGTTGGTCCCTTCAGGGCTCAGCTGCCATGAGCTTATAACCTGGCCTTATCTCCAGATTCAAATAAATGTCTTCTTTCTAGAAAACCCAGATTCCTAGGCTAGGGGTCCTGGATCTTAGGCCCCGTAGAATGACAGATCCCTCTTGCTATTCATGACTTCCCACTGCCCAGCCAGAGGAGATGGATCCTCTGATGAAGCTTTACTCCAGGGCTTTGGAAGGCAGTGTTGGTGCGAGAGCCTTGGGTCTCCTCCTCCCTCCCCTGCACCCCTGCTGCCCGGAAGCCTGGGCTTCAGGAAAAACAAGCACCATAGGCAAGGAATAACCAAGCTCCCAGCTTTATTGCTATGAGGTGATTCTGTTCTAATTCGATCCTAGACCACTGTCACATAGAATTACACGAACAGGCAGCTTTAAAAAGTGAGAACCAAAGGGGGATTAGCTACTTTTGTCAGCTCAGTAAATATGGCGTAGTTGCCTGCCGGGTGCCAGGCCCTGTGCGGGCCACCACAGGGGAACCTGGCAGGGACCCTGCCCTCCTGTCAGTCGGCTCAGGCCGGGGAGTGCAGGCATGATGAACAGCGTCCTCAACGGGCACAGACAGGGAGCTCAGGGAGACGATTGATTCTTACTGGTAGAGGCTTCACAGGGCAGGTGATTTGGGAACTGGGCCCTGGGATTTTTCTGAGTCAAGAATAAAAACAAAGAATTCTAGGCCAAATGGAGGCCATGAGCAAAGGCTCTCGTACGAAAGGTAACCGGGGACAGCGGTAATTAGAATCTCAGTGCAGTTTCTGTGGGGCATTAGATGACCTTGGAAGGAAGTTTCGGCTGGATAATGGTGGAGCGGGGGACATGGGATGCACGGCCACCCAGAGAGTTTAGACTTTTCTCCGTAGGCCTGAGGAATCTTTGAGGGGCAGTGACTTGGTGGGCTTGCTGGTTTCAGGAGCTCTGAGGACAGATGGACCAGAGGAGGTGCCAGCGACATGGGTGGGAGGCGAAAGGCCCGGCTGGTGGTGGGAGAGTTCCTTTCTGAAGCTAAGGAAGGGCCCTGTCCCTCCCCGCAGACTTTCCACCACATTGCAGACTCTTTCTGTCCCCAGGGCAATGAAGTGCAAGGCCTATGCCTCTGGCCTTCTGGCTGTTGGAGTTGTTCCCCTGCAGGGGGCGGGGATGGGGTTAGATGAAGCTGTGTCTGCAAGTCAGGCAGGTGGTGCCAAAGGTCCTAGCCAAGCATCAGACCTGAAGGGGGCAGGGGGCAGGTAGAAAAGGCCTCTCAGGACTGGAGTATAGCCCCTACCTAAGGCCTCTTGGGGCCCCAGCTGGGAGCTCTGTTTCAGCTCTAACCTGGCAAAGGGCTCCCCCAGTGCCCCCACCCCAAATATCAAGGTCTCTGGCCTTGGTAGCAAATTCCCTCTCACACAGCCAGCACCCCCAGTCCTCCTCCCAGAAGATCAGCAGGAAGGTGGGAGCCCACTGGAGGGACGGAGAACCTGGGGCCCAGAAAGCTAACTTGCCCTGGTCACAGGACCAGGGTGTGGAGACTCAGATTCCAGACAGGCTCCGAGTGCTCTCTCAGCTTCCACTCTGGCAAGAAGAAAATAAATGTGCTTTTGGATTTGGAGGAGGGTTGAGCAATCGAGAGACCCGTGATTCTCATACCATTGTGATTTCAAAATGGACGTTTTCAAAGACCCCTTTCTCTCTAAGTTCAAGAACGAGGAAAGAGAAGTCAGAGAGAGGATAGGAGAGAACAGAGACCAGTGGGGTTGTTTTGTGTTTTTTTTTTTTTTTTTTGTCCCAGCCACACAATTGGCCCCTTCACGGAGATGTCTCTGTTACCTGATTTGCAAGTCAGTGTGTGAGTTTTGAGAAGATCTAGGGGAACCTTCGTACTTTCTGAGAGCACAAACATTCCAGCTCAGTTTCACCTGCCCTTGGCCCGTGTTCTGAGGTCAGCACAGGGAGAGGCCAAAGGTATGCAGACTAGGAGAGGTCTCGATGCCAGCCGTCTGGGAGGAGCACAGGAACCAGAAGAGTCCATGCCCCCAACTTTGAGAGCAGGAACTGACCAAGAGAGGGGAAGGAGGTTGCTCTAGGTCACGTGTCCAAACAGAACCAGACCAGGCCCCAGGTCCGCTGCCCTGTCTGGGACACTCTATATGGCTTCTGCTTTCATTTCTGTTTAACAGGTGCTTATATGGCACTTCCTATGCCCAGGCACTGTTCTAAGCACTTTGAAAATCTTCATTCATTCAACCATCATCATAATCCTGTGACGCAGGCACTGTTATCAGCCCCATTTTGCAGATAAGAAAACTGAGAGGTGAAGTAAATTGTCCAACGTCCCACCCCTAGGCAGTGGATGAGCCATGACATGGTTCTGAGAGCCACTCTGAAGCTTCATGGGGGTCTCAGAAAGATAGTTTGAGCCACAGATGTGCTCTGGTTTTGTAACTGGGGTGAGTGCTGGATGAAAATCATCCTCCTTTCTTCCTGGAAGCAACCTGAAATGCAGAAGTCTGTGTTCGGTCCTGGCTCTGTTCCCAACTCAGGCCTGTGCCCTCCCTATTTGGAGCTCAGTTTCCTTATCTGTAAAAGGGGTGCAGTCAGCCTAGATGCCTCCTGACACCCCCTCCAGCTCTAACCAGCTATGATTTGATGAGCAGTTCCTGGCAGCCTTGTTACCTGAATTTAGCTGACACTTCAGGGGGGTAGGGTTTCAGTGATGCAGCTGTTAAGCTCCAGTGTCACGTGACAGAGTAGAGTACTCAGAGTTGGAAAGCAGCTTTGTTTGCAGCAGAGGGTTCCAAGCTTGTGCACATAAAAAAATTTTTAAAAATTAAAAAAAAAGTCCCTGAAACTTTCTATCTCTCACTCTGCGGCCTGGAAAAACTTGAGCTTATCATGAGATTGTTGCACTTGGACTCCCACGGGAGAGGAATGCTCCATGTGCTAAAAGTATCCACTGTTGACTGATTCCCCAAGAGGATCTGCCCTTTCTCGTCTCTCGGGAGTTAAGTGGATGCTGCTCTGAAGCCCAGCCAACTCCTTGGTTCAGATTGCCTTTGCACCAGGCAGTGGGGAAAATGGACAACGTACAGAAACATTGAAGACTGACGGGTCACACTGTGACTTGTGCAGGGAGCCGTGTACACGTTCTTATGCGATCAGTAGGTAGTTAACATTTACTGGTTGCGCCATGGGCAAAGCTTTGTGTGGATGATCTCATTTAATCCTCTGAGAGTTTCGGTCATGGGCCCCATTTTAAAGATGGGGAAACTGAGGCTCAGAGAGATGAGGTAACCTGATCAGGATCTAACACAGATGGTGCTGGGATTCCAGCCTCCAGCCCTGCCCCTAGAGCCCATGCTGTTAACCACCACCTCCTGTGAGCGCCTATGGGCTGGAGCCTGCCAGGGCCTGGGGTGGGGAATAACCAGCAAGTTGTTCTTTTCCAGCACGATTTCCTTTGAAGTTGTTATGTTAGTTTCACCATCAATACTAATCTCCTAAAAAAGAAAGAAAAATACCATCAAGATCAAGAATTTACTTGTAAATATTGCTTGATAATGAAGCTTTGGGGAAAAGGAAGAATTTTTCTTAAGTGTCTCAGTAAAAGGATTAAAATGTTAGCAGGAGGGAAGATGGTAGAGATAATCCCAACCTTATAAAGAAAGCGGGTTCAGTGAGTTGGTTTTGAAGTCAGCCATTGGGAGGCTTTGGCCCTTTATAGCCACAGAAACAAGAGTGGAAAGCAACAGTCGCCCTGCAGGGCCCAAAATAATAATCATAGCTCTTTTCTCTGTGGAGGGCTTTTTACAGGCCAGTCACTGTGCTAAGTGTTGTATGGGCCTCATCTCTACGAGGATCACTACGAGGATCCTATGTGATCGGTCCTTAAAGTTTGGGGTCCATACCATCGGAAAAAAAAGAAATGGATGACCAGAATCACACAGCTGGTAGGTGGGAGGCTAAGCACAGGCAGACCTGTTTCTCTTAGTCCATAATGCAACAAGAGTTCTGAGAACAGGGCACCTGGGTGGCTCAGTCGGTTAAGCGTCTGCCTTCGGCTCAGGTCATGATCCCAGGGTCCTGGGATGGCATCGGGCTCCCTGCTCAGTGGGGAGTCTGCTTCTCCCTCTCCCTCTGCCGCTCCCCCCAGCTTGTGCTCTCTCTCTCAAATAAACAAAATCTTTAAAAGAAAAAAAAGAGCTCTGAGAACAGGGGCCATGGACTGCAAGAAGAAACAATGGAGACGAAAACCGCCCCCTCCATGTATGTACATGATGCAGGTAAAGAAGCTCTCATTTATGGGGTCCTTCCTGGACACACGTCATTCACCTGGTGCTTTATGCATTTCACTGAATCCTCACACCAACCCTATGATGTAAGAAGTAGTATTGACATTGTAGTGATGAAAAATCAAACCAATGGGAAAACCCCCCTGAGGCCCAGAGAGGGCAATGTTCTTAGTCAAGGTCACACAGCAGGTCAGCCACAGGCCCAGGAAGAGAACAGGGGACTTCCTGTCACACAACTTTGCTTCCCATCAGACTCCACAAAATCATAAAATCCTCCCTACTCTCCAGATGGTACCCTGTAAGCCAGAAGACGCTCTTGGCCATGCAGGAAGCAGCCAAGTTTGGTCCACAGGGCTGTGGTTCTCCCTTGTAACACAAACCAGCAGAATTGTGAGCCCAGGACAGAAGTAAACAGTTGAAATAGAAAGAAATAAATCTCTGCTCTAAAAATAGGCACACATCCTTAGAAACACTGCCGGCCATGTACAGAGCCAAGGATGGGCTGGCAGGGTGAGGGTGAGCGAGGCCAGGTGTCAGTGTGTCCCCACCCTAACCTCTGTCTTCTGGCCCCATGACTACCTCCCTGCACCCCTCTCCAGCCTCCCCAGAAAGTCCTCCTTTCTCTTCCACCCCCCCTTGCCTCTTTGCTAGCGGACCTCTTGGTCCCACAGCGCTTTACCCCTCGGTTCGAAAGCCTCCCATTTTTCAAGGTCCAACTTCCCTGCCCCCCAACCCACAGCACTGCACCTGCCCCACACTGAGGATACTGAGCAATTTCTGTTTTGATTTTGACATTTTTAATAGGAAACATTCAAAACACACAGACGATACTTACGTTCCCATGATTTAGATTTAACAAAAGTAAAAATTTTACCTTATTTTATTCAGATAACCCTTAAAAAGAAAAAAAATCACTGTAGATAAAGTTTTTTTTAAGATTTTATTTATTTTAGAGAGAGAGAGAGAGGGCGTGGAGGGCGAGGGGCAGAGGGAGAGAGAGAATCTCAAGCAGACTCCATGCAGAGCGTGGAGCTGGATGCAGGGCTCGATCCCAAAACCCTGAGATCATGACCTGGGCCGAAACCAAGCATCAGACACCCAAAAGACTGTGCCACCCAGATGCCCCTGTAGATAAAGTTTAAACCCTGCCTTCCCACCCCCTAGTCTCTTCCTCATCTCTCCTCTTCTACTGAACACTCTCTACTTGAGAGGCGGCAAACCAATCACCTACATCAGGTAGGTAATACAAGTGAAGGAAGGAAGATGTGCCAGTTTCTCAAGGCAGGTGGCCATCCTGGTTCATCTTTCACTTTTCCACTCTTAAAAGGGATGTGGACATAAGAAAATTTTCACTTGCAACTTAACCTCCCAGGAAGAAAAGTAACAACACAGTCAGTGATGAATAGTAACTGATTCTAGACCTCTGTGTCAGCGACAGTAGGGAGTGGGGGGTACTGAGGTAAACAGAAGAGTTTGTATTTGACTAAAGGGTAATTGCTCTTCAGCCCCACCAGTTGTTGCTGATGTGGAAGGGAAGGCCATTGAATTTTTTGCCAGACCATTGAATTTTTCCAGAGATACTGGAAATGTGAATTTTTTTTAGGGGGGGGGAGAGGGAGAGAGAGAATCTCAAGCAGGTCCCACACCCAGGGCAGAGCCCGATGCAGGGCTCAATTTCATGACCCTGAGATCATGAACTGAACCGAAATCAAGAGTCAGATGCTTAACCAACTGAGCCAGCCAGGCGCCCCTGGAAATCTGAAGTTTTATGTGAAAGTTCCCTATTTTAAAATGTTGATGCCACATTTAAATGCACAGACCAAACCAACCCAAGTTTTGACATTTGATTGGACTATAGGCCTCTTAGTTTGCAACTTAGCTCTGTTCTGAATGACAGGATTTTGTGTTTGTTAACATACACACACGTACACAAATAGAAGTATGGTTAGTTATATGAACAGCACCTAGCCCAATGCCTGGCACATAGTAACAGCTTAATAAATGTTGAACCTGAATCTATGATCTGCCCACTAGGCCTCTTGAATTTGGAGCCACATTGTGCCACCAGATACAGGGCGGCCAGGGACAGTTGTGGGAGTTGTGCACTGAAGGAGACATTGTTCACATAAACCAGAGAGCAAATAATGTCCTTGGAGTTGTGCAGTACACAGCTCGCACAATCAGATGCAGATGTTCCAAGTGTCCCCATAACTCAGTATCTGTTCAGTTGAACAGAAATGAGTAATTATGCCCTGTGATGATAAAACTAGCTGGCAGTAAGCTGCACCTGGATGGAGTTCACACCTTTATTCCGAGGTCTGAAGCTAAAAAGGCTTTTGAACTTCGTTTTAGAGAAGGAGACGCTAAAGTCAGAGAGCACTGAGTGCGCGGTCTGTGGCTCTGCGGCCCTGGGATGCGAACCTAGGCTGTCAGTGAGGATGCAGTTTGGCGGCAAGATTAAGACCCTGAAAATAACGTGACTCGAGCAGTGGTTTATTCATCCTTCAAGTTCAAGTCCAGAAGTGCGCCGTTTAGAGCTGGTACGGAGCTCAGCTCCCCACACTTCCCTGAGTCCCAGGTTCCATCCAGCTCATCTCTGGCCAGCCTGGGGTATAGTCCTCATCCTCATGGTCTGGGCTAGTGGTCCTCATGGCTGCCACGCTGCATCAGACTAGAGGAAAAGGGGAGAAAAAGGAAAAGAGAAAAACCATTACGTGGGCGCCTTTTAAGGAAGATTACTAGAAATCGCCACCGGACACTTATTGACCACAGCTTAGTGACGTGGCTCACCCTCCCTGCAAGGGAGCCTGGGAAAAGTAGTCTTTAATCTGAGAGGCCTTGTGCTCAGCTCTAAGAGTAGAGTGCTGTCAGTACCAACAAAGGGGAGACATGATATCGGGGACCGTTGGGAGGCTGTCACTGTGAGTTTGCCAGTTTGACGGCCTGAGGTCCTGCTCTGCCAAAATCTCCGAGGCAGAGTAAGAAGAACTGGGAGGAAATGAACCAAATCCAGGCCCTTAAAGAGAACATCACAGAAGGTCACCTTGGCCTTCCCTAAAACTCCCATCTGTGAACACTGGCCCCATCCTGGACACCCCCACCCTGGCACCTTTCACGCGTCCCCTCCCCCAAACCTGCTTGGGGCAGCAGTTGGGTGGCCTGACAGATAGCTTGGGGCAGCAGGTGTGATGCTGACCTGAAGGGTGTCGAAATAACACCGTCCTCCTTGCCCAGCTGGAGCAACAGTGCTGCGTGGGTCAGGACTATTCAGACTACGTTTTCTTAGTGCCCAGCGCTTGGTGCTGAGGAGGCAGAGAAGACGAAGATACATCCCACTCGGTCTCCTCAGGGAGAGAGACAGCATTGACGTGCTCCAAGACAGAAGAGGGTGACATTATATAAGCGCCGGCAGGGTGCCCAGGGGAGTTTGGACAGAGAATTTCCAGATCAATGTGGGGAGCACTGCAAAGGCCAAACAGGGTGCCCAAGGGAAAGACTTTAAAAGACAAATGCAGGGGAGGAGGCGGGAGGGAATGCCAGGCAGAGGGCACAGTCTGCGCACAGGCAGCAACACGAGAGCAGGGTGCGGCTGTGGAATGTGGAGCAGCCTAGAGAGGCTGGGACCTGGAATCCTTGGAGAGAGGAGGAACGTCAGGAGGCTGGAGCAGCTTGGGGTCGAATCATGAGAAGTTCTCTTAGCTGGCTGATGAATTTGGTTGGGACTCTGTAGGTTAGTAGAGGCCCTGAGCATCTGTGAGTGGACTGGGGAGCGGCATGGTCGGACGCTGATGTTGGTGAGGTCCGGCTGGCTGACCGAAGGGGAAAGGAGTAGAGAGGGGGAGGTGCGAGGCAGGGAGGCCAGCCTGGAGGCTGCTCTCGTGCTCCCAGCTGGAGGCACGGCAGCTTGAACGAGGATGGTGCTCTCGGGACGGAGACATCTCAGAACCCTGCGACTTCAGACCCACCCAGACTCCTTCCCCCAGCAGGCCATGCCCCCTCATTCTGCCACACCCTTGTCTGTGAGGTGCTTTCTATCCCCCCGTAACACCCTCCCCTCTGTCCTCCTGCCCTGGCTTTTTCCTGCCTGGGAACACTGGGGCCCACTGAGCTCGGGCACCACCTCCTCCAGGAAGCCGAGAACAATTGCTCCCACTTGGACATGGGTCTCCCCTGTAGCTGTGAGCCCCGGGAAGCAGGACCACACGTTCATTTTCTCAAGATGCCCAGGGCCCAGCACAGCAGTGGAACATGCTTCTTGTATGTGAGGCAGAAAAAGAGGATCAGAACCCGGGGAAGGGACGGTTTGGCCCAGCTCATGCCATGAACACCAGAGTGAGGTAAAGTGTGCTGTTATGACCGATAGGCCCCTCCTCAGCTACTGCACTTGGGCCACAGAAGTGCCTTTGGAAGTCGGCTCTAATGCCCTAAAAGAGTTGACAGGGGGAAGTAGCGACTATTGGGTTTCACTGGTCCTATAGCAAGGTCAGGGCAGCTGAGCCAAAGGCTTGGATCTTTCTAGAGAGAAAAGAGGGGGAGATGCCCCGAGTGTGTTGGCGTGTCAGTATGATAGAAGGGGGGCACTTAGAGGTTAGGACCCCACTTGGCTCCTCTGTGCCTGAGGCATGAGGGGCGCGGCCCCCTTCGCCCCTGCTACACTCTTGGGTTAAGTTCCCCCCCAACATGCGACAAGAAAGCTCTGTTGATGGGGGCGCCTGGGTGGCTCAGTCAGTTAAGTATCTGCCTTCGGCTCAGGTCATGACCCCGGGGTCCTGGGATCGAGCCCTGCATCGGGCTCTCTGCTCAGCGGGGAGTCCGCTTCTCCCTCTCCCTCTGTTCTCTCGTGCTCTCTCGCTCTCTCTCTCTCAAATAAATAAATAAAATCTTTAAAAAGAGAAAGAAAGAAAGAAAGAAAGAAAGAAAGAAAGAAAGAAAGAAAGAAAGAAAGAAAAGAAAAAGAAAGAAAGAAAAAGAAAGAAAGAAAGAAAAAGAAAGAAAGAAAGAAGAAAGAAAGAAAGAAAGAAAGAAAGAAAGAAAGAAAGAAAGAAAGAAAGCTCTGTTGAAGCCCCACTGAATGATTTCTAGTGGAATCTAGAAGCTGCTGGTCAGGAATGCAGAGGCAGAGTGCTCCGTATCATCTAGGCCCTGCGGGGCTAGAGGGCCTCATTTTATACAAAGGGAAAACAGACCTGGCAGGTAACTGAAAAATAAAAGTCCTCAAGTCCAGTTAGAAAAATGTGGTTTTTTTGGCCAAATACCTTGTGAAAGGTAATCATGTGACTGACTGGCCTATAAAACGTTTGGCCTTGCTGATGTGGTGGAAAGGGGTGGGGCATCTAGGATAGACTGAGGTCATTTAAAATGGGAGGGGGCGAGAAGTCAGTGGGCATTTGGGGCAGTTCAGCCTCCTGGGTTTCACTCTTACCCCGGGACAGGAACTCCATGCCTTGGGGCCTCAGTTTCTTCATCTGTAAACCAAGACTGGTTTGATGAGGAGGTGAACTCTCGCTTTCTAACACACTTGGAGAGGAAGCCTGGTTCTCACGTGGCACCACATCTGGTTTCCAGGGTCTGTTCCTAGAGGAAGCCTATCAGGCGGGATGGAACATTTTCTGTGGCTTGGAAGTCAAGAGTGCCGGGCTCTCAGTCCAGTGTCTGACCTCAAGCTAGGCCCTTCCCCTCCCTGACCCTGGGCCGGCTGCTCCCAATATGCAGTAAAGGCATTGTCCTCCACGTCCTTTCCTCTTCTGGGGGGTTGTGTGGGGTTTAGTCACAGCACAGGAATACAGGACTCCTGGAGCTCAGACCATGGCGGGGGGCACCTTTAATATTCCTTTGTCCTTAGACATAGTTGCTTTATTTGAGAAAAGTGATAAAGTTGCTTATTTATTTTGTCGCTGTGAAGAAGCAGATTAGGGTACATTTCATGTATGATTAGCCACCAGCCTGGAAATGGTCATACTGATCCTTGGGCATGCTAATTGTATACAGTGTCGTCTGTATATAAACTCAGGCTTTCTGGCTCTTTCTGTGCCTCAGTTTCCTCAACTGGAAATGAAAGAATCGGTCCAGAGTCTCTCTTAGAGATTTGCAGCCCCTTTAATACATAGTGTGTGTGTGTTTGTGTGTGAATGAGTCAGTGTATGTGCCTGTGTGTTGTGTATGTGTGCATGTCTGAACAAGCCCACAGTGGTCCTAGCTGAGATGGCTTCTGACGTAGCCCTAACTATCTATAGCAATGATAATTGTGCAGATGCTTGATATTTGGCCTTACTGGCCTCTGTTGGCAGGGTGTTAGAGCTTCTCACAGCCCCATTAAGGATCCGACAAAGTTTCCATCGTCCTTTGGACAAATGGACTTCAGACTGCAGGTGTGAAAGTCAAATTAAGATGATAACCTGCCAAGCTGCACATCCGAGTTTTAATTTTAAAAGCATTTAAAAGGAAGTCGCCATTTAAAAACCCACGAGTAGGGAACCACAGGAAAAGCTTGCCTAATTTTTCCCCTACGATTATTTCTAAAAACCTATTAAAAATTCCATGTGTTTTTGTAATTTTTAAAACCACTACATTGAAAACTCATGGATATACCTCTTTCTTCCTCTAGTCCAGAGCCTGATATGGGCGAGACACTTGAGGAGATATTTGTCGAATGAATGAATGAGCATCTTGATTTTCTCTACACTGAATTCTAGTCTGATAGAAACCTGAGATCAGATGTGGCAAAAGGGCAGCCCACAGACCCAGTCTGGCCTGCAGATGTGTTTTCTGTGACCTGAACATTGTTTTTAAAATACTTGGACTTTGTGTCAATGTTTAAAAATCAAGAGCTTTCACATAAAATGAGCAGATCTAATAGCACCACCCATATTCTCATATGGTGATAGTTCTGAGCTGGGCGGTGTAGAGGCATCGGAAGCCCCAGTGCACCACAGTCCCCACCACTCCCAAGCATCTCACACATAAAATTTTAGCCTGAGATCAGAGAGCTGCCCTCATCACAGGAATACATTTCCAAGTGTAAGGCAGGACGTGAAGACATGCTCTGAGTCCTAGGTACCAAGGTTGTCTCCCAAAGCAGACCTTACCCCTCACCAAACTGTCTTTGGAGTGAAGATGCACGTGTGGCGTGAGCCTGTCAAGACCTATCCCCCTGATGGAGAGCTGACGTGTGCCCTGGGGGAGCCGGACCGAATTGTCCCTTCGACCTAGCTACAGAGAAGGACTTGCCCAGCAAATTTCCCACACGCACACTTTAAGATCAGGACAACGAGATAAATTCCTTCAAGGTTCGAGGTCCCAGTGACTGCAGGCATCGTGGAAATATACAACCTTTACCGGCAACGTAGAAGCTAGCAATAGACTGTTGTTTGCTAATCAGTGAAGCAGACCCCCGTTTTGGATCTTGATTAACTCGAAAAGCCAAACAATGCAGTGTTTTCCATACAGGCAGTAATGGACGCTCTGCTCTCATTTTATTCTACCTACCCCGTTGACCTCCCCTCTCCCCGGCTCCTCCAAATTAGAGATCTCTTTGTGGGGTCCTGGCCCTGCCTGTTAGCACACTGCCTGGACACATGAGGTGTTTGTTGACTGAACAAGGAATACAGGAATGAAAGAGACATCTCCCCACGTACGTGTTCACCAAATGCTCTCCTGGTCAGAGCCACCAACAAAATGGTTGTGGGAGCTCTTTTCCTCACCAATTGGATAGCCTGTGTCTGAGATTCAGTTTTAGGTTCTAAGAGTCCTGAGAGATCCAAGGCAGTATTTTCTCACCCATTTAACTTCTCCATGACTAAATTTACACAGTGAGGCTCATCACATCATCAAACAGGACACCATTTTAAATTTGGTCAGCATCACTACCAGTCACTGGCATGCGAAGAGCCTTCAGGGACCTGGAGGTCCCTGACCGTTTGGCTACTGCGTTAGCCATTTTTATAATTTTCCCCTAGCTAACATACGCCTTTTTAAAAAGTTTTTATTTATTTATTTGTGAGAGAGAAAGAGAGAGAAAGAGTGCTCGCACAAGCATGGGGGAGGGGCAGAGGGAGAGGCAGGCTGATGCGGGGCTCCATCCCAGGACTCTGGGATCATGACCTGAGCCAAAGGCAGATGCTTAACCAACTGAACCACCCAGGTGCCCCCAACATATGTCATTTTTAAATAACAGCTTTATTTGAGATATAATTCACTTACTGTAAAATTCACCCACTTTAAGTGTACAATGCAGTGGTTTTTTGAGTGTTTTCACAGAGTTGTACAACGCTCGCCACAGTCAACTTTAGAACATTTTCATCACCTAATAGAGAAACCCCTATATCTCTCCAGCCTCCCCAGCTTGAGGCAACCACTCATCTACTTTCTGTCTCTCTAGATCTGACACTTCATATAAATGGATTCCTTTGACTGGCTTCTTCCACTTAGCACGATGTGTTCAAGGTTTCTCCTATGTTGTAGCGTGTATCACTGCTACGTGTCTTTTCGTCATCAAGTAGTGTTCTGTTGTATGGCTATACCAGATTCTGTTTATGCATTCATCCTTTGATGGACGTTTGAGTTGTTTCAACTTTTTGTCTGTTCTGAATAATGCTAATGTGCTTACTATTCTCACCAACACTTGTGATTATCTGTCTTTTTTATTATAATCACCCTGGTGGGTGTGAAGTAGTGTCTCATTCCGGGGTTTGATTTGCATTTCCTTGGTGGCTAATGATGTTGAGCATCTTTTCATTTGTGTATTGGCCATTTTTGTCCTCCTTGGAGAAACATCTATTCAGATCATTTGCCCATTTTTAAACTGGGTTACTTGTCTTATATTTTGAATTGTAAGAGATCTTTACATATTCTGAACACTAGACCCTTATCGGGTAGATGATCTGCAAAACTTTTCTCTCAAATTGTGGGTTTCACATTCTTGCTAGTCTCCTTTGAGGCATAAACAGTTTTAATTTTGATGAAGTCGCTTTATCCATTTTTTTCTTTTGTTGCTTATTGTTTTAGTAGCATATCCAAGAAACCATTGCCTAATCTAGGGTCACAGAGATTTATGCCTGTTTTCTTCTAAAAGTTTTATAGTCTTAGCTCTTACATGTAGATCTTGGATCCACTTGGAGTTAATTTTTATATATCATGTGAGGTCACGTGTCATTTTTGAAAACAAGTTAAAATGATAAATAACCAGGAGTTTAAGAAATATGCAAATGTCTTTGGTTTTAATTGAATATCATGTTTTGTTTTATTAAATATACTAATTTATGGGAAAAAAACTTTAACTCCTGAAGAGGCTGATATTCTCAATATTTACTTTAAACATCCAATAAGCTAAGTTAGAAAGGGCTTTGATGTTTTTGTTTCTTAAAAAATCAACTGCTTTCAGTATAGATTTATATAAATGAAACCATACTCTAATATGATGTATAAGTAATATTTTTAAAGTACATTAAAAACATCTTTATTCCCCTATTGTAATGATTTGGGCTTCAATTTAACAGTAGTTCTCAGTTAGGGGCGATTTTGCTCCCCAGGGTACATCTGGCAATGTTTGGAGACATTTTTGCTGGTCACAACGTGGAGGTGAGGTGCTCTTGGCATCCATTAGGCAGAGGACACAGATGCTGGTAAACAGTTGACAATGCCTAGAACAGCCCCCACGACAAGGAATCATCCAGCCCCAAACGTTAATTGTGCCAAGGTTCAGAATCCCTACTTTAGCTAAATCAGTGGCCTCTCTCAGATACATTCCAAAAGAGATGTGAGTTTGCAAACCCTTTTCCCCTCAGCTAAGCCTTGTGGGTTTCTCCCATCACAGAGCCTTTAGGGACCAGCACGTGCCCCAGCACCTTCCTGCCATCAAAACGCTTTACAGTGACAACAATCTATCAGGTCTTCCTTTGTGGGGATCATTGGGAAAACACTTGCTTTCAGTGCTTTCTTCATTTTATATTTGAACGTCTTCATTTTTTGAATTTTGAGACCTATCTGGATAACACATCTCCATTTCAACGTACATATTTGGGTAACCCATCTCCTGTTAAAATGTATGTTATCAGATCATAAGTAGTAATTTGTGAGTGCTTGGCAGTGGCCTAAGCACTCTTCCTGCATTATCTAATTTAACTTTCTCAACAAGCCCAAGAGAGCAACCATGCTTATTCACATTTTATAGCCATGGAAACTGAGGCCCGGTGAGATGAGGTGACCCGCCCAAGATTATATAGCTGGAGTCAGCACTACATCAGGCGACAGCGTAAGCTTGTCGGGGGTGGTCAACTGTGAGGTGCACGCATGTCGCAGAGAATCTGGTTTGCTCTCAATGGGTAATCACAGATGGAGGTGTGCGGGACAGTTAGGTGGTTCTCTTTCTCACTTGAGTCACCGTGAGTGCCCCGCCACGGGAGAGAAGGGGTGGACATGCAGCTAGCCACAACAAACCCCATCTCGCCCAGCCCATGCCCATGGACGCGTGCCTCACCTGTGGGCCTCATCCATCCTGAGTGTCATGGTGGACAGTACCTGAGGACTGCTGCTTCAGGGAAACGGAGGTGTCTGTGGCATCACTTATGTTCCTGATGCTCACCCCCAAATCAGTCATGACTTAATTTTCTGCCTACTGGCTGACCTCTTGTAATGTGCTCCAACTCCCAAACATCTTTGCTGCCTCATGGCCCGAGTCCTTTTGCACCCAGGGCTCCAAGGGGAGCAGTGCTGCAGTGGTAAACGGTGGTAAAACATCTTTGAAAAATCATACTGGAATTAGGCAGTGGTAGTGTCCTGCTGAGGTTTCGCTCCCCGTGGCCAGGCCCTCAGCTATGTTCGTATACCTGATATCATCCCTTCTCAGAGGGGGCTTTCCAAAGGATCCAGACTGTGTGGGTGTGGCCGAAGCTATGCATTTGGATGATACAGAGATTGGAGGTGGGATGGCTGTCTAGGTTAGCCGGTTTGGGGGTGTGGCAAGAAGTGGGGTGAGACTCTGCCTCCCTCTGCCTTCCAGGTATCCTCCACTATATCCCTGAGTGAAAGGGGGTGGGGAGAGAGCAATGATTGGAAGTGAAGACTGCCCTCCTCCCCCGCATCTGAAGAAGGACCCTGGTTTTTGTTCTAGATCTGTCACTGAATGAAACTCCTTGGGCAAATCTTTCCTTGCTCTGGGCCTCAGTTTCCTCTTGAAGGGAAGGTGTGTGCACTAGACAGTCTCTAAGCATCCTTGCAACCATAAACTTCTTTGAATCTCTAAGGCACAGGGGGCTGAGGTAAGGGAAGCCTATGTGATTCAAATCTACCCTGATTCTTGTCTGCTTTAGTAGCAAGCCCACACCTAGAAGCCTAACCATGTTTGAAGAAGGAACACAATGATTGGCTGATGCTATCTTTCTTGAGACACCCATCTCCAAGGGCGACGTTCAAAATATTTAACACCAGAGTGGCACGCGCATGGCCTGTCAGCAGGGTGGAAAGCAGCCGGGAGGGCCGGCCAGGGCTGCAGCCTGAAAGCACGCCTCACCCACCCCCACAGCTCTGCTGAGCCTTTCCCCGCTTGGATATTGGGTCTGTCACTTCTTGCCTGATTCTGCATTCGGGGCCCTAACTCATGGCCCTTGGACTTCTTCTCACCCCAGCCACTGTATGCACGATAGCAATAATTATCCTCCTGCATCCAAACACCAACTTAAACATATTCATACTCACAGACGCTCTTGGAGTGTCCCTGTCTGCCAAGCCCTGTGTCGGCTGCCTCCTCACCCCTTTGCCTTCAGAAACATCGAAGGCTTAGAGACTCTAGACAATGAAGACCTGAGTCCTAGCCTAGCTATGCCCCTCATCTGCTATGTGACCTTGGGCAAGTCCCTGCCCCTCCCGGGTGTCAGATGCCTCACGTGTAAATGAGCGACCTGGGTTAATTTGATGGGCTCTGAGGTCCCATTGGTCAAAGATGAATTTTGGGAGAAATGCAAGTCTTCAGCAGCTGACCACTCTCTTTCTCTTTCTCTCGTTCCCTCTCTCTCTCTCTCTCTCTCTCTGTGTCACCTGGCCCCACAACCTCCACTGTAGAATGCACTGCTGCCTGCAGGCCTGAGGCAGAAGGATCAGACCACCAAGGCGCCCACGGGCCCCTTTAAAAGGGAGGAGCTCTTGGATCACTTGGAAAAGCAAGCAAAGGAGTTTAAAGACCGAGAAGATCTGGTCCCCTACACAGGGGAAAAGCGAGGTACTGAATAATGTTGCTCTTATGAATACGTCACTCCCCGTGCATTGTCGAGTGCCACCTGTATGCCAGGCCCTGTGCTGAGCCGTGTGTGGCTGGGCCTCCTTGCCCTCATGCCTGACCCACCCAAATTCACAAACCCAACACCAAAGGCATCAACGCATGACGTAGATTTAGTGAAGTTTTGGGTAAACTAAGGAAAGTGTGATACGTACCCAAACCAGCAAAACTTTCCCCTAAATCCCCTTTAGCCGGGGTGTCCTGATTATTTTTCATACAAACATAGTCACCTTTGAAAATGAAAGCGGAAACTATTAATCACGACATCAGGACATAGGCCTGCACAAGGCCTGTCCTGTGCAAACTGGGAACAAGATCACCTACCTCTGCCCTCACTGTCCTTGTTCTTTCCCCAGTGTTCCTCTCTCTGGCAGCGGCATCCCCTCCTTCATCTGTCCTTCTAGGACTCTCTGCCCCAGCCTAAGGCAAGCCATCTAGAAGACTGGGGAACAGAGAGGCACCCCCTGACTGTCCAACCCTTCCAGGACTCCCCGTTGCCTTGCAAACCGTTCTGTCCTCTTGGATTGTGTTCACCCTCACTCACCCCACTGCTGCCCTACAGGCCTCCTTCCGTTCCTCACACATCCCAAGCTCTTTTCTGCCTCAGAACCTTTACACGTATTCCCTCTGCCTAGAATGCTGCTCCTGCTGTCTGGCTCCATGCTGTCTTCACGGCTGGCTCTTCCTCCCCTATAAGAGGCTTAATGGTTAGAAACACAGGCTGGAGCTAGATGTACCCTGGCTGCTGTCCGGACACTACCACTTACTAGCTGTGTGAGCTTGAGTACATTTTTCAATCTGCTGTGCCTCTGTTTCATCCTCTGCGAAATGGGGATGAAGAAGATCATATCAGCAGCCTCATGAGGTTCTGTTGAGGACTGAGTTAAGATATATATAAAACACTTAGCCGGGCACCCGGCCCATAGCAAACGCTATGTAAGTACCGGCAATTATTATCCGTTTGGTCTCCACTGAGCTGTCTCCTCTTCCAGGGGAGCCTTTCCTGTCCACTCTGTTTAGGGCATGCAGTCCCTTCAGCGCCCCCTGGGTTCTTCGCCATCTCAGGAGCCTGCGTGTGTGTCCTTCAGAGCAATTTCCACTTTATCATTTTCTCCTTAGGTATCACTTGTCTCTCCCACTGGCTGTAAGCCCTGTGAGGGCAGGGCCTCGGGCTGGGTTTGCTCACACAGCAACCCCAGCACCCAGCACGGGGCCTGGTCTGCAGTAGGGCTCATAGAGAGTTGCTGAATGAATGAGGTAAAATTAAATAAGTCTACAGTGAATCTTGTGGGTTGCTTCCTTACAATATAAGCCCCACAAGTACAAGGACCGCATCTGTCTGGCTCATCATTACATCTACACCTAATAAACACTAGCACATGGTAGGCACCCGAGAAGCATTTGTTGAATGAAAGCATTAATTCTAATCAATTAATATTGTGTAAATGTTTATTTGCAGTCTCTTCCACTCTCCCCACCCCCAAGATTATAAATGTGATGAGCCCAGGGTCCACATCTGTGGCATTTATCTCTGTATCCCTGTCGTGTGATAATCAAATGAAAAAGCAAGCAGAGGTAGCCTCATGGGGAGGAGGTTGAGCCACCACAAACCCTGGACTCGGAGCTCAGTCCAGATTTTACAGAAGACTGGGAAGGTCAGGGAAGGCCCAGAGGCATTTGGGTTACAGAACATCGGGAGGATTGTGTGGTCTGCGGCACCCCTGGAGGAGGGGCAGAGGAAGGAGGCCTTGACCATAAGGGCCGGGTGTGCCCGGCTGAGAGTGTGGGCATGAGAGGTTTTTAAGCAAGGCACTTGTGTCTCGAGGAGTGATTTCTGTGCAGCAGATAAACACAATAGAATCTCTGGATTTCATGCGGCCTTATTGGGCCTCCCATTGTCCCACCTGCACATTTGAAAAATGGGGACACTGAGAGTCAGGAGCGTACCTGGGTGGACTGCGGGTGAGTCATTGCTGGCGTCCGTGGCTCCATGTACCCACCACCCTGCGAGGGAAGGAGCTGGAGATTGGGGGTGAGGGGTGGGGAAGGAAATCTGGGCGGTACGCAGACCAGTCCTGCTGCCCCTCCATGGCATGCTGGCCTGGCGTGGAGCCAGGAACCGCTCTCCAGACTCCCAGAGCCTGACAGCCTTCATGAAAAACCACGCTGACCCAGGGAGGGTAGCTAGAATTTATTCTGTTTCCATATAGTGACACGCCTAAGAGACTTATCATCATCATCACCACCAGCAGCATCCTCATCATAAAGTATTTAGCTGATGATTGTTGGAGTCTTTACAGTTTGAATAAGTGGGGGGGGTCTCAGCAGAGAGTTGGGGAAGGGGACCTTCCGACTGGAACAGGCAGACTCAGGGCCATGGTGTCTAGCCCTCACTGAGCATTTATTTACCCAGTGCCGGGCCTAGAACTAGCCAAGGTTGAGGGGAAACAGCACCCTAGTCTCCGCAAGACCAAACAGAATGAGGTGGAGCCATAAACTGGTACAAAATCCTGAGGAATCTGGACTTTCATTCACTCTCACCCAAGTGGGGGGATCAGAATAAAGCTTCATGTCGGATATTTTTAATGCAGAATTATATTGAATTCTCCATGCAGAATTAGATTTGACTACACGTACTGAGGAGAAAAGTAAAATAAGAGAGATTTAATCAAGATAGAAGTTTAACTTCTTTCGCCTAGCTGCAGGGTTAGGCATTCTGGGCTGGTAGGGCATCTTCCCTGACATTAGCATTCAAGACCCTTTCCAGTTTTTCATTCTGCCTCCCCTGCAATATGTCCTTGTCCTCATGGTCCATCTGGCTGCTGAAGTTCCAGTCATCACATCCACATTCCAATTAATAAGATGAAGGAAGGGAGGAAGTCCAAAGCCCCTCCTGTGTCTTCGAACCACTGCCCTTGCTGGAGACACTTGCTACAGGGGTGTAAGAAACCACAGGTCTGATACATTTATTGAAGGGCCAGCCTACTCATTGCATCTGTCATTTTTACAGCAGATTTTCTTTTTAACCATTTTGTTTTCTTTGCATGTTTTGCCCTTTTCCAGTTTCACCAGCTCCAGGCTCCCCCCCCCCCGACCCCCCCCCCCCCCGCTTCAGGCAATTCTCAATGAATTGCCAGAGTGAATTTTTTTTTTTAATTTGGTAAAATGGTGAAATTCACATAACATAAAATGAACCATTGTAAAGGGAACAATTTAGTGGCATTTAGTGCATCCACAATGTTGTGTAAACCCCACCTCTATATAGATCCAAAACATTTTCATCACTCCAAAATAAAACCCTAGACCCCATAAGCAGTTAGTTCCCAGTCCCTGCTGCCTCCAGCCCCTGGCAACCATCAATCTGTTTCTATGGCTTTACTTAGTCTGGATATTTCCTATGAATTAAATCATACAATATGTGACTTTGTGTGTCTGGCCTCTTTCGCTGAGCATATTGTTTTTGAGACTCACTCATTCCCTTTTATGACTGAACAATATTAAACAGTGTTTATCCATTCATCTGCTGGTGAATATTTTGGTTGTGTCCACTTTGTGGCTATTGTGATTAGTGTTACTATGAACATTCCTGTACAGGTATTTGTTTGAGTACCTGTTTTCAAGTCTTTGGGGTTTATAATCCCAGGAGTGGAATTACATAGCAATTCCATGTTTGTGCCATTTTACACAGTCACCAGCAATCAAAACGGTTCCAGTTTCTCCACATCCTTGCCAACATCTGTTATTCTCCATTTTGGTTTTTACTGTAGCCTTCCTCATGGGTGTGAAGTGGCATCTCATCGTGGTTTTGATCTGCATTTCCCTAGTGACCGACGATGATGAGCATCTTTGCAGGTGCATATTGGCCATATGAATATCATCTTTGCAGAAATATCTTTAAGTTCTTTGTCCATTTTTAAATTGGTTATTCTTTTTGCTGTTGAGTTGTAAAATTTTTTTTTTAAATATTCTGGATACTGGACACTATCAGATAGGTGATTTCAGTATGCTGCCTTTTTACTTTCTTGATAATGTCCTTTGAGGGACAAAGATGTTAAATTTGGATAAAGTCCAAGTGATTTATTTTTTTCTTTTGTTGTCATATCTAAGAATATGTTGCCAAATCTAAAGTCATGAAGGTTTATGTGTAGGTTTCCTTCTAAGAGTTTTATAGTTTTAACTATTATATTTAAGTCATTGATCCATGTTCAGTTCATTTTTGTGTATATGGTGTGAGATAGGGGTGCAGCTTCATCCTTTACATATGGATGTCCGGTCCCAGCACTTTTTCTTCTCTTTTTTTAAAGATTTATTTACTTATTTTAGAGAGAGAGTGAGTGAGAGAGTGCAGTGGGGAGGGGCAGAGGGAGAGGCAATGAGAAACTTATAAGACTCCACACTGAGTGTGGAGCCCGACGCAGGGCTCAATCTCATGACACTGAGATCATGACGTAAGCTGAAACCAAGAATCGGATGCAGCCCAGGCATCTGAGCACATAGGCAGCCCCCAGCACCACTTCTTGAAGAAATTATTCTTTCCCCCATTGAATGGTCTTGGCACCCTTGTCAAAAATCAATTTTCCATGGATGTATGGGTTTATTTCTGGACTCCCAATCCTATCCCATTGTCTAGATGTCTATCCTTGTCAGTGGCACACTTTTTAAATTTGTAGTAAGTTTTGGGGCGCCTGGGTGGCTCAGTCGTTAAGCGTCTGCTTTCAGCTCAGGTCATGATCCCAGGGTCCTGGGATTGAGCCCCACATCGGGCTCCCTGCTCCGCAGGAAGCCTGCTTCTCCCTCTCCCACTCCCTCTGCTTGTGTTCCCTCTCTCGCTGTGTCTCTCTGTCAAATAAATAAAATCTTTAAAAAAAATTTGTGGTAAGTTTTGACATCAGGAAGTCTGAGCCCTCCAAGTTTGTTCCCTTCAAGATTGTTTTGCCTTTTTGGGACCTCTTTTGATTCCTTATTACTTTGAGAAATGATTTTTCTATTTTTGCAAAAAAGAAAAAGGCCATTGGAATTTTGATAAGAGTTGCCTTGAATCTAGAGATTGCTTTGGGCAGTATGGTCATATTAATATTGTCTCCCAATCCATGAACTTGGGATATTTTTCTATTTATTTAGGTTTTCTTTAATTTCTTTTGGCAATGTTTTCTAATATTCCTCGCACAAGTCCTTCAGCTCCTTGGTTAAATTTATCCTTAAGCATTTTATTCCTCTGGATGCTATTGTAGATGAAATTATTGTTCTAGTTTTCCTTTCAGATTGCTCCTTGCTGCTGTGCAAAAACACCACCCGTCTGTGTACATTGATCTTATACTCTGTAACTTACTCTGAACAGTGTTTATCGGTCCTAACAGCATTTTGTCGAATCTTTAGGGTTTTCTGCATATTAGATCATGTCATCTACAAACAGAGATAATATTACTTCTTCCTTTCCAGTGTGGATGCCATTTTTTTTTTCCTTGTCCATTTGCTCTTACTGGAACTTTCAGTGCAACATTGAACAACCACGGTGAAGGCAGACAGCCTTGTCTTGCAGCCGATCTTCGGGGCATGTTTCTTCCTCTTTCGGGTCCCAGCTCATAGGCCATCATCTCAGTGAGGCCTTCCCCGACCACCCTACCCCAAAAAAAGCAGTGCTCACCTCGACTGGACCCCAGCCTGGAACTGCCTGATCTTTTGCTCTGCTTTATTTTCCTCCACAATGCCTAATACCATGTGATATCTTTGCATGGTTGTTTACTGTCTGTCTCCTTTCACTAAATTGTAAATTGTTCACTGCTGCCCCCCTGGCCCCTAGAAAGGTGCCTGGCACTTATGAAGCACTCAGTAAATATCTAGCGTGATGAATGAATGAATGAATGAATGAACGAACAAATGAATGCAATTTTCATACATGGAATTAAATTGTTCACGCTCTTTTATAGACTTGCTTTTTCTCACATTATGTCTTGGGCATATCCTTCTTTGTAAGCAGACATCTCCATCATCCATTGTAATAACTGCGGGAACTCCTTCGTATAGATGTCCCGTAATTTCTTCAACAACCCCCTATTGGTGATCCGTGCAGTGACCTTCCTTGTGTGCCTCTTTGCTCCCTTGTCCAGTCATGAGTCTGACACTTTAAAAATATAATGTCCCATGAGACAGGCATACATTTTTCTCCCTATTCTTTTAATAATCTGAGTGTATTTTGTTTATTTTGTTTAGAGATGCTTCTAAATTTTTCTCTCGTATCCGAACACTTGGTTAGGGTATCCCAGAGCCTGACATTCAATTACATTTTTCTTTTGTAGCTCTTGCCTACTTCCAGGTTGTTTTCGTTAATGACTAGGGTTTTCAATAGCAAGCAGTCTAGTTTGACCAAGTTTGAAAGTCCTTCTTTTCAAATGTGAGAGGTGCTCTGTTGGAGATCTTTGATTCTTGTTCCTTGGGGAAGTTTGGCACGGGTCCCCAGAGGGAGAAACCTGAAGCGAGTGAGTCTCAGCACGGCCCTCAGGGTGCTGGAACAGTCCACCTGGGGCCATCACCAGAGACTGCCCCAGCACAGCGGCATGCCCTGTTACGGGCACTCATGTTTTACAGGAAAGGTCTGGGTCCCCAAGCAGAAGCCGATGGATCCTGTGCTGGAAAGTGTGACCCTGGAGCCAGAGCTGGAGGAGGCATTGGCAAACGCCTCAGATGCAGAACTCTGTGACATCGCAGGTAAGAGGCTTTCCAGAAGCTTCCCCGCATCTTCCAGAAGGGTTTGACCTGCCTCTGCAGGGAGTCTTAGGTGGTTTATTGCAACATGAACACACTCTCTGTTTCTAAAAAGGACTAGAGGAGACCACGAGTATTAAGACTGAAAGCCAGTATCAAAAACCAAAGTGAGGAAAATAGAAATAAAACCACCCAAACCTATCACTCCACAGAGCCATCTGTTGTTGCCATGAGAGCCCATCCCAGAGAGATGTGGAAGCATCCCAGGGAGGGCCAGCATAGGTCCTCTACCAGCCCCTGCATCAAATCCTGCCCAAGCCACCTGGGAAGCGAGAACAGAGGGGGACAGGCAGAGGGTGTGGGCAGCTCAGGTTTGGGGGGCTCATGAAGGGCTGGAGCAAAGTCATCTCACTGTATAACCTTGCAAGGCTCAGAGATCCAGGCTTTGAGGAGCTTGTCCCCTCATTGCATATTTGTACAACACTGTCCATCTCAAAACGTGTTTCCTTACAACCTTCACAAACAGCCCTTAAGCTCCAGAAGGTGGCCTGATACTCAGAGCCCTTCACCACCCTTGTCTCCTTCTTACGGTCTAGTCCCTGCCCTGTGTGCCCTGAGTTCCGGCCCCGCTGAGGGTTGGGCTCGGGCCGCAGCAAACACCCCACATGCCCACCGCGGTGGTGCTCCCTGGCCTGGAGGGTGGGGGGGTGCTCTTTTCATTCTGCAGACTTGGGAGCTACTAACCACCCAGCTCAGATAATGACGGGAGTGTGGATGGGGTGAGAAGAGACTCAGGACAAGTGGGAACGGGAGAGAAAAGAATCAGCTGTGACACTGAGGTTGGGGGAGGAGTCAGGAGGGTTCCAGATTTCTGGCTCCAGGGACTAAGTGGATGGTGGTGCCGTTAATGAAGGTGGGTATATTAGTCTGCTCGGGCTGCCATACAAAATACCACAGATTGGACCACTTAAACAACAGAAACTTATTTTCTCACAGTTCTGAAGACTAGCAGTCCAAGATGGTGGCAGGTTTGTTTTTTTTCTGAGCCCTCTCCTTGACTTGCCGATGACCTCAGCTCACTGTGTCCCTCTGTGCATGTGTCCCCTGGTGTGCCTTTGTGCATCCTAGTATCTTCTTATAAAGATGCCCAGCAGATAGGATTAGGGCCCACCTTAACACCTTCTTAAAACTCACCTCTTTAAAGACCTTATCTCCAAATACAGTTGCAAATTCGAAAGCACTGTAGTTAGGACTTCAACATGTAAATTTTGGAGGGACATAATTCAGCCTATAATAGTATGAAACGAACAGTTTCAGGGGAAGGACTGAGTTATTTGTGGGATCTTTGGAGTTGAGTTGCCTGTGGGCCACCCAGAAGGGGACAGCTGGACTTGAAAGTCTTCAGGAATGCAGAAAGACCTGTGGTGTCATTAGCACTGTCAAGCTCCAGGCAAGGTGGCTGCCTGGGGCCCTGGAGGCAAGCGCCCCGGCCAGCACTGAGATGAGGAGTGGAAATGGGACGAAGCTACTCACAGTGGGGGCCAGTAAGCCACACATGGCCCGGGAACCAAAACCAAGTGAAGACAGAGCCTAAGGCAAGAGCTAGGAAGACAGAATGAGGGCTCAGGGCTGGCTGGGAGACCCCGGGCTATGTGAGGCCAGAGGCCAAGTGAGGCCGCAGGGCTAGGGGATCGGCTGCTGCAGCTGTCTTCTGCCCTCCTCACAGCCTCCGGCTTCTCGTGGGCGTCATGCTGAGTCCTGGTGGCATTTGTGCTGGTGAGTGGGAAGCGGGTGGCTCTCATCTAGCGGAACCATCAGGGGAGGGACAGTGAGAAAATTCGTATGACACGGGGTGGGCCTGGCGGCCAAAGCCAGGCTGCAGGGACCCAAGGAGTACGTGATGGGGAGAGCCAACGTGTAGATTCTTAGTCCAAACAACTGTTTTCCTCAAGAGGCAGAACATCTGGGAAGGGTCACGGGGCAGTGGTTTGCAGGGTGTCGGGGCTGAGAGAGAAAGGCTTTCGTTTTCGCCGCGGAGTACAGAACCGGCAGGTATTTCACCCAGATGGAAACGGAGCGCCTAACTCGGGGAACTTCACTGGTTCGCTTTGCAGTTCCACATTTGGTTTATTAAAAGCCGCAAAAATCATATTAGAGTCCTCACTATGCTCCTATATTTCCAGCAAACCATCTCCATGGCTGGGGGTCCCCTGACTTCCAGTTAGCCCGTGCAGCAGGGAGGTGACTGGGTGACACCGTGGTCCAGCATGTCCACACTAACTCACCCTGGGGCTGTTTTTATCTCAGCCCTTCTCCTCTGATGGCCCTCCATGATGTCACTGCCCTCATTAGGCAGCTCAGAGGGATTATCAAATGACTCCACAGTCAGAACCGCCAGTTCCTGTGCCAAAATAGAACTGCAATATCGTGCTACATCTCTGTGTTGGTTTCTTGAAACAATTTCCCTTTATTTTTGTTGGCATGACTAATTATTATTTTCTGTTCATGGTACCATAACCTTCCGTTGTCTGGAGAGGAGAAGGGGAGCTGTAAGTCAACACCAGCGTCCACTGACTAACCTTGGGCGCCGGCCACTGTGTATCAGGCCTTTGAAAGGTGGCAGGGGCTCTGGGGAAGGAGGGACGGCACACTTGTTGACCACCACCTTATGGCCCAGGTGCTATGGGAGTTGCTTCTAGTACCTTGCTGCGTTTCTTGACCACAGAAATCCTAAGAAGTAAGTGTTACCATTGTCCCTGTTTGATGGATGGAGGAAGGAGGCACAGTGACATTAAATGCCTTGCCCATGGGGCTTGAACCCAGGCAGCTTCCTCCGAGGGCACACTACTCCTCCTAGAGCACCAGCTACCACAACCCAGATGAAGCCGTCCTCTGAGGGACACAGAGGGTGGGCAAGAGGAGGTTCACCGCCAAACCCCATGGAGCTGGCTGGGGGGAGGGTGGGGCCATGTTAGGAAAGCCTCTGTATGTCACAGGAGGGCATTGACCCCTTAGGGTCAGTGGGGCTGAGGGCAGTGTTGGGAGAGGCCAGATGAAAGCAAAGGTTTTAGGCAGAGGCGGTGGTGTTCGGAGGATGGGGGATGTAGGGGGCAGGCCCCAGGTAAGGTCAAGGGCTAAGGTGGAGCTGGGGGCTGTGTCTGAGGTGCAGCTGTTCCTAGCGCTAGACCTGAGGCCAAGAGGCCAAGCTGTCAGGAGGATGCCAGGCTTTCTGGCCGGAGGCGCCAGAAGACAGCCGGGGGGTGGGGGGAGCGTGTAGGAAGAGCTGCTTTGCCCGGGGTCTATTCAAAAACGCCACAGGCAGTAGAGACGGGACCTTGTGTGAGCATCTGGTGTGGCTAGCTGGGGGTTCAGATCCCTCTCGAGGATGGGGTTGCTGGAGCCATGAGCATGGAGGACTCAGCAGAGAAAGAAAAGTAAGGCGAGGAGGGTGTAGGGTCTGGGGGCATTTCAAGTCTGAGGGACTTCGCCCCCACGCAGAGCTTTCCATTAACTTCGTTTTTGTTCCCTCATTCACATACTCAGCAGCCATTTATCCAGCGTCTTCCCACTGTGTGCCCGGCTCTGGACGAGCCCTGGTAGAGAAGCGTCCAGAGACAGTGGGCTCTTGCCCTCACAGAGCTGACGTTCAGCAAATACTCAGGCCAATAAGAAGTGGCAAATGAGAGTGAATGTCGCACAGAGAAAGGACAGGGTGCAAGAAGGGGGCTTGGTTGGGTGCTGGGGCAGGGGGGCATGAGGGTAGAGGGCTGAAGCTGAGCCATGAGGAGGAAGAACAGGGGTGAACTGTGGGGAGTGGGGGAGATGTGTCCCAGGCTGGGACACAGCAGGAGAGAGGCCCTGAGCCCCTCTGCGTGGCTTGCTTGGTACACATACTGCAGGCTTGACATTCGGCAGCGATAGGAAGATGTAGGGGGACACCCAGCAGATGTGTCACACCGGCTCTGGTGTGGCCCAGGAAGGCAAAGCTGTGGACTCTCATTTGTTCGTTCGTTTTCTTGTCTGTGTACCACTCGTGCATGCATTCATTCACACATTGAGTCCACGTGCATCGCCAAGCTACTGTGTGCTAGGATGCATCAGATCTAGGCCCTGCCCTCGGGGCCCCAGGAGGTGAGGAGGAAGACAGACCAGAAGCATATACATTTCCACACGAGAAGTGTGACCACAGGGTAATGAGCAGAACGCACAGGCCCCTGACGGTGCTGAGTTCTTGGCTCATGGCCTTGGGTTGTAACGCAGAGGCCACTGGGAGTCCGCTGCAAGCACTGGGCATTATCAGTGCCTCCTCTCCCCAGTCAGGGATGTGATCCTGACTCACCTTTAGGGACCCTTCGGGTGGGGCAAGACCCAAAAGGGAATTGGGGGAAAGAGACTCTCCCCTCAGAAGGGCCCCGTCCCCAGGCCGCCCCCACGGGCTGGTGGCACCCCCAGCTCTTGTGACTCTCAGAGACAGTCTTGGCCCACCCACCCCGGCTTCTGGGTCCTCTCACGTCCTTAGGCACTGGTTTTCCTCACATTCTGCCAGGGGCAGCATGTGGCTTCTCCAGGAGCGGTTTGACTGCACCCAAGTCCTGGGCCCAAGCTGGCTTCTCCCACCAGTTTCTGTGATGCAGGAAAACGCCTTCCCGCTGTCTGCTCTCTGCCCGGGGCCAGCCAAGCAGCTGGCGGCTGGAGAGGCCCGGGACGTGTGCTGCAGTTTCTCTGCATCCTGAGTGGAATTGCAAACTGAGTGAACCCTGCCAAGGCAGAAGAGGAACGGGAACTCGATGTTCTTTTTCAGAGTTCAAAAATAGTCCTTTTTGAGTTTTGAGGAAGATCTGGTCTTAAAAAAAAAAAAAAAAATCATGTTCCCCAGTGCTAAATTCAGCCTTGCCAATATCTACAAAGAATGAAGTGGCAGGCAATGCTGATGTGCTATTTTCCTCCATCATTCACTTCTGGTGACATGAGTGTGCAAAACCAAGCAAGGGGAGAGTCATGATTTGGTGCCTAGAGCAGGCCGGAGGATCAGAGCCACCAAGCAATCTGCTCAGCAATGGAGATTTTGCTTGGTGCCTCCCGCCCCACACCCCAAGTCCTTCCCCTCTCCTCTCTCTCTTCCTTCCTACCTTCCTCCTTCCCTCCTCCCTCCCCCTTCCTTCCTTCCTTCCTTCCTTGAACCCTAACTTCCCCTGAACTACAGTTTTATTTCTTCTGAGGACTGCTATTGACATGTATGTTGCCTCCTAGAATAGGCGTGTTATCTAACCTTAGAATTCTGACATGGGGGGGACATTTCAGAACTTTGGAACTACTAATGACCTAGTTTGTGGAGGAGTGGATGGGACCACTCACTTAGAAGCCAGGAGGGTCCTCCCTGGGCAAGTTTGACAAACCATTTCCCTCTTGAGCCTGTTCTGGATGCTTGTAAAAATCAAACGGGATAAAAAGATGAGATGTTATACGTAACTAATGAATCATCGAACAGTACATCAAAAACTAATGATGTACTATATGCTGGCTAACTGAACACAATTAAAAAAAAATGTTGTGTGACCATTAGGTGCTACGTGAGGGTAAGAGATTGGCATTCAAACATACTCCCCTTTATAGGTGAAAAGACTGAGGCCCCAAAAAGTGGAAGTGTCCTGGACAAGGTTGCCCAGCAAATTGGTGCCAAAGCCCAGCCTGGAGCCCAGGTCTCTTTCCTCCGTCCCCGGGCACTTCCTTATAAGCTTCCTGCCCCCCTTTCTGGACCATTACAGGAAGCTGGCATCAAGCACAAAATGCATTTTCCATCTCCTACCTCTCTATCCTCTCAGCAAGACCAGCCAGCCATATGACGTTCCATCTTTCCTATGATTCTTAACAACCTTTCCAAACTGTTTTTCCAAACTGGGGTCCCAGCGGCAGCCCAGAACCACCACAAGCCACCCCCCCCACCGGCCCATGTGGGAACAGGAAGAGTCAGCTCCAGAAGGTGGCTCCTGGTGAGCCGAACCCCACTGCTGCTGACTCAGGCCATGGCCCCCACTGCCTACGTAGAAGCAGCCTAAATTAAAACCCAGAGAGCTCTAAAAAATGCAGATGCCTCTCCCTATCACTTCTCCTCAGTGATGAGCAGGAGAGTCTAATTTTAGCAGAGAAGATTCTTAGAATGTGAGAAACAGAAGGGCTTTGAGATCGTCTCATCCTGTGGTTCTCAGCCCCCGCTGAACATCAAAATCATGCAAGGAGATTAAAAATATATCTGCAGAGATTCAGATCAGCTGGTCCAGGGGAGCACCAATATTGTCGTGAAGCCACGGGTGATTTGTATGTGCAGCTGGGATAGAGAACCAAAGGTCTTGTCTTACCCCTCCTTGCACAGAGGAGGCTGAAGCCCAGAGAGGGCTGCGGACCTGCCCCAGGTCACACAGAATCAGGGGTATAGTCAGGACTGGAACTTGGGTCTCCTGACTCCCACCAAGGGCTCTCATGTAGTCTCTCTCACTAGAAATCATGTCTGATGAAATGGCCAGGGGAATTAACACAAAATCCATCAGCACATATTTACCAAATACTGTATTCTGGAGGAGGAGGAAGAGAGGTAATATTCTTCCCCCACCTCTGGAAGCCCAAAGTCCAGTAGAGGAAGCACGCACGCACCCAGCTACCTCTAACACTATGTAGACTGTGCCGGGATAAGCACAGCAGGTGCAGTGGGAGAAGAGAGGGCGAGGGAGGATCTCGGGAGCCTCCCTGAGAGAAGTGCTAGTCCAAGTCTTAAAGGATAGGAAGGTAGGGTTGTTGGGTCGAATACAGGATGCGCAGTTGGATTTGAATTTCAGATAAACAATGACTAAGTTTTTAATATAAGTAGATCCCAAATACAGAATGGGACACACTTACACTAAAATATTATTCGTTGCTTCCCTCTCTCACTGTGTCTCTCTCTGTCAAATAAATAAATAAAATCTTAAGAAAATAAAATAAAATAATAAAATAAAATATTATTCGTGCTTCTCTGAAATTCCAGTTTAACTGAGTGTCCCGTATTTTCATTTGCTAAACCTAGCAACCCTACGGGCAGCACAAGGCAGATGGAGAGAGAATCACCGGTAGAGGGCACAGTGTTGACAGAAGCGGGAGAACGTACCGAGCCGTGGCCATTTTCGTCACTGGAGCAGAAAGGGTGCGGGTGAGGGACAAGCCACTGAAGCAGCTGGCCCAGGGAGGGCTGGTGGGGCCACAAGCTACCAGCCTCCCACGCGGGTGGCTGCAAAGCCTCACGGTCCCCGTGTCCTTCCCTCCCTCTGTAGTCCGTTCCCCACACACTGCCAGAGTGACTCCCAGAACTGAGTCAGGCCATCTCAGTCCCTGCTAAGGCGTCCAGTGGCTTCCCGGCTGCACCTAGGGAAAGACCTACAAACTCCTTACCTCAACCTAGAAGACCCTGCAGGATCTGAACGTGCCTGTTTGAATCAAATCTACTCCAAAGGGTTGTTGGGAGGATTCAGGGGGATGGTGTCAGGCAGTTTTCAAGCCTGGCTGCCCCCGGTAACTACCTAGGGAGCTTGAAAAAGGTAGATGCCTGGCCCCATCCCTAGAGATTGTGGCTTAATTGGTCTGGGGTAGGCCTGGGCATCAGGAGTTTGAAAAGATGCCCCAGTGATTCCAGTGTGCAGCCAAACTGAGCATATTCTCTGGCCTGGAGCAAGCCCGCAGTGAGGGGGGCGGGGTGGGGTGGCAGTCCACCGTGAGTCCAGCTCAGCTCTGTCCATCCTCTGTTTCCCCTCCCTGCCCTAGCCTTCCACTCCTTGAGCTGAGGGCTTTCCCACCCACCATTCCCTCTGCCTGCCCAGAATGTTCTACCTCCCTTCTCTTTACTTGGCCAACACTGCTCATCCCTCCCATCCCAACTCCCTCTGTTCTCTTCTCCCAGAACACACTGAACTTTTCCTTTACAACACGTATACTCTGTGCTTATGTTTTCAACTGTGTGGGTACCTGCCTAGCATCTCTCTCCCCCAACAGACTTTGTTGTTCCCTGCTGCCTCCCCCACACAGCCCCATTCCCTCCCAGCCCCCACCCCCAATTCCCCTCCTCCCTCCACCCCCACCCCACCCAGAGCCAGGCAGATGAGGCGGGCACTCAGTAAATGTTGAACAAATGAATGGATGAAAGCCTGACTGAGCCCAGGAGTGATGTGGTCAGATCTGCTTTTCCAGAAAGATCTTTCTGGCTGCTCTGTGCTGACTGCTGGTGGGGGGAGGGTAGGAAGAGACCGGGGCCAGGACAGCAGTGATCACACGGCTGTGATAATACAGCCACAAAATGGTAGGGTCTCGGCCAGGACAGAGGCGACGGAGTGGGAGGTGGGACAGATGAGAGACAGTGTTCAGGAGGGAGGCGAACTTAGCCACGTGACTGGAGGTCCCACCCTGAGGCGACAGACAGGGTGCCAAGATGGAAGGTGACCCAAAGGAAGGGGCTGTTGCTGGGAAGGATGAGTTCTCTTTTGGCTAAGTTGGGCTGGAGGTACCTGTGGGACATTGGAAGATACCTAGGAATCTGAGGCAGGGGTTAAAAAAGTCTCAGCTGGGTGTGGAAATCTGAGAGGAACATAAATAGACATGAGAGTGAAAATCCAATAAAACTTAAAATCATGCAGTGTTTCTTGCCATTCCCATGAGCAAAACTTCCTGGGGTTGTGGAATGTCCATGCTCCGGAGGCTCTTCTGTCGCAAAGAGGCGAGTCATGGGCCCTTCCCCTGTCCCCACAGCTATCCTGGGCATGCACACACTCATGAGCAACCAGCAGTACTACCAGGCCTTGGGCAGCAGCTCCATCGTGAACAAGGAGGGACTCAACAGTGAGTACACGGCCCCGATCCCCAGCTTTGGCGCCCCCTCCCCTGCCCCCAGTGAGGACGCCTTGAAGCGAAAACATCCCCCACGCTTCTTGCTTCCTCTGCGTACTCACGCTCTCTGGCTCATTGCAGACATTTTAAATTTTTATGTAGCCAAATCTATCCACCTTTTCCTTTTACTTTGCTGGGATTTGTGTCTTGTTTGTGCAGGACTTCTCCATCCTAATGTGATACAAACATCCTCCTGTATTTTCTTCTAAAAGTTTTAGAGGTATGCCTCTTGTATTCAACTTCTTACTCCACCTGCAGTCCGTGTTTGGGTGTGGTGTAAGATGAGATCAAACTGTCATTTTCTAATGGCTCTCCCACGGGGACAGTACTGTTCTTTGCAAAGCCCATCCCTTCACCGCTGGCTGGGGACTCCATCATGATCGTGAGTTTCTACACATCCACACGGGTCTGTCTCCTGGTGCCTCTTTTGTCCCGTGAGTGCCCTTGTCTTCTCCTGTGACCATATTGCATTGTTTTCATTGCTCCACTGCATTGTCCCAGGCTGGTATTTCGGCCCCCAAAAGCAGTGAGGGTGGCAGAAGAATAAGGCCCCCCTCTCTGGAAAGCTTACATGCTTCCCTCACGTTCAGGCTTCATTTTATCCTCACAAGAGTCCACTGAGGTAAGTGACTGACCGACACTTTACTGATGAGGACACAGAGGGTCAGAGGATTTCAGTCACATTCACCCAATCCTTGTAGGAGGGCAGAGGCCGAGTCCAAGCAGGGTGCAGCCAGCGCTTCTCTCCCCTCACTACCTCCCACCCGCCCACCCCCCACCCATCACCCCAGGAATGTGCAGCCTTCTCTTGTGCCTTCACCCTGCCACCGCTTCCTTCCAGAGAATCCCCGTGTGGAGGGAGAGGGTCCCCGTGTTTCTGTGAGCCACCTCTCTTTTGTCGGTCACTCTAGGTGTGATCAAACCAACACAATACAAGCCTGTGCCCGATGAAGAGCCAAATTCAACAGACGTCGAGGAAACCCTGGAGCGGATAAAGAACAATGACCCCAAACTTGAGGAGGTTAACCTCAACAATATCCGGGTAAAGTCCTTTTTATTTAGCTTTACCTGGGGCGGGTGGGAGGAGCCATGTCTGTGTCACCCCGAGGCCCGTGGCCCAGGCTTGGCTGTGTGGAGAGAACAGGGTCCGGTTTGGGTTCTGGGTGCTTCTGGACCAGGAAGGGGGCAAAACGTCTAAAAGGCCTGGGCAGCGTCAACAAACACATCCTATAGCCCTGGTTTCTTCAGGCCCAGGTTCACCATGGGCCAACAAAGCTTTGATTCTGGAAACCTGCCTTGTTATTCGAAAGACTGAGAGCTTCTCCGAGCTAAAAATCCTAAGTCAGACACACCTGACTGCTGGGGATCCCAAGGCTGGAAAAAGCCCATGCCCAGCAGGCGTGTGGGGTCCCACAGCCCTGGGACGGGCCGAGCCCTGATCCGTCCGCGCTCTGTCAGACGTATGGTCAGCCTCATTCTGCAGCCCTGGCAGGGAGCTGCGGGCCCGTATGTGTCCGGATGTTTCCTGTGTGACCACCAAGGGCAGAGGAGGGTCCTACCCTGGACAGGCTGCAGGGGGAATTCAGAAGCAGGACCAGCTGCCTGCCCACCTGCTCAGCCCAGAGGCCAGCAGGATTAGTTCTGGGAGGCTGTGGGGTAAGGTAAGAAGTGGGCCCCCCACTCCCCAGCTCCTCTTTCCTTTCTTCTCCACTTTCTTTCAAGTGGCTGCCAGCCCCACGGCATAATCTGATTGGAAACCTGCGCCCGCCGTGTTCTCTTCCACCTGGCCTCCCTCCCCAGGCTCTGCTCCCATGGGGAGCTAACGTAACTCTCTGAAATGAGAGATCCATGCAAACACAGCCAGGTTTCCTTTTGGGTGCCTCCATTGTCTGCTGTGTGGCCAGTGGGAGGCCCTGGCACAGCTCAGAACTCTGCACCCTGGCAGTGAACACTGGCTCGGAGTGGCGTAGAGGTGTGGAACCCAGCCGTGGCTATGCGCCTTCACCTTGGGACCACAGGCTTGTCTTTCTCCAGGCCTCAGTTTCCCTCATGCACGTGAGAAAGTTGGACCAGATCAGTGGTTTCCACCTGAAAAATTTAAGAAATCTCTGCCAATGCCCACCCCTCCCCCCACCCCGAGATTCTGAATTTATTGGTCTGGTTCAGACCCACTCATCAGCATTTTATAAAAGTTCCCTGGGAGATGTCCACTATCACCACTGCTATTCAACATAGTATTAGAAGTCCTAGCCACAGCAATCAGACAACAAAAAGAAATCAAAGGCATCCAAATCGGCAAAGAGGAAGTCAAACTACCACTCTTTGCAGATGATATGATACTTTATGTGGAAAACCCAAAAGACTCCGCCCCAAAACTGCTAGAACTCATACAGGAATTCAGTAAAATGGCAGGATATAAAATCAATGCACAGAAATCAATGGCATTCCTATACACCAACAACAAGACAGAAGAGAGACAAATTCAGGAGTCGATCCCATTTACAATTGCACCCAAAACCGTAAGATACCTAGAAATAAATCTAACCAAAGAGGCAAAGGATCTGTACTCAGAAAACTATAAAATACTCATGAAAGAAATTGAGGAAGACACAAAGAAATGGAAAA
Organism: Eumetopias jubatus; assembly: GCF_037043125.1. Taxonomy (NCBI): domain Eukaryota; kingdom Metazoa; phylum Chordata; class Mammalia; order Carnivora; family Otariidae; genus Eumetopias; species Eumetopias jubatus. The sequence continues at coordinate 61,555,189 of NW_028274821.1, forward strand.
ACGTTCCATGCTCATGGATTGGAAGAACAAACATTGTGAAGATGTCAATGCTACCTAGAGCAATCTACA